>NC_046665.1:80301720-80340009 GCF_010883055.1 Belonocnema kinseyi | reverse complement strand
CCCGGATTAAGAAAGCACAAGAGAAAAACTTTCGTGAACAGCTCCTCGATAAGAGGATGCACGGTATCTTCCACAGAAATATGAAGGATCAGTCAATGTCTTTTGAGCTAACGTTTGCTTTCCTTAAATCGCCCGGATTGAAGTCTGGTATGGAGGGTTTTATTTTTGCATGCCTAGACGGTGTCATTTCTACCTTAACATATCGTCGCCACATTTTGAGCCAAGACGTTCCCGATGATAGCTGCAGGGCGTGCCATGCACACCCCGAGCTTTTAGCTCACATACTATCTAGTTGTCCAACTCACGCAGGAACAACCTACATTCAAAGGCACAATGGGGCACTAAGAGTACTTTATTACCATATCTGTCACTCCTACGGCATTAACCTTAAAATCGCTCCTCTAAATGCTCCTAGGGAAATTGAGTCAATTTTCGAGAATGGGAAGTGCCGCATATACTGGAACCTTATATTCTCAATAATTGTTTCTATTGCTCACTCGAGGCCTGACATGGTTCTTCTTGACTTCGAGAAGCGAACCATGTTCGTTATCGAATTTTCGGCACCAGCTGACAAAAACATTATAACCAAGGAGAATGAAAAGAAAGAGAGGTATCGAGACCTTATAAGGGAGTTGCAACGACTGTACCCGGAATATTCTGTTAAATTGATCGTCCTTATCATCGGCGCTCTTGGAGGTGCCAAGCTTTCACTTGCGAATGGCCTAAAGAGCATCCCTGCGTGTCAACAATATGCTAGAACACTTGCGGAAAATTGCAGAAGGCGGTTGTTCTTGGGTCGCTCCGTGTTCTTAGGGTGCAGGAGGCTTTTGCTGGATCGTCGTATTGATTCCTTTGCAGACTGTAACCACCTATCTGACGGTCGTGAGACGAGGTTGTGGCTGAAATTTTACCGCGATTTCGCTGGAAGCGGGTGCAATTTTCCAGACTAGCACCCGCTCCCGGCGAAATCCTGCGGTTGTCCTTATGACAAATTTTTTAATTATATATATATATATATATATATATATACAGAGTGGACACGCTGGGGCTTACATATATGGTGAACTTTATGCTACCAGAATTGCACAAGAGCAGGGAAGAAGCCATTGTACAGGGGTATTTTCATATTTCGCGCCTTTAAAGTTGCATTCGGATCGACCATTTGGTCAAGTCCGTGCATCTTCGCATCAAGTTTATCATAGTTTCCATGGTTCGGTTCGAAACTTCAAATGGATACAAGTGTAAAAAAATAGGTTATGTTATGTAGTAATTATAAATAAAAAAAGTGTTTAATTGATAATGAAGTGAGACCTGGGTACTGAGAAGTAAACGTCAATTATTTTCCGTGCCAATAACATTATGGAATGTCTGCTGAGTGACAAATACTATAAAATAGTAATAATATTCTGCGATGCCAATGGGCGAAGAGTGAATTGTGTTTAACACTTATTTGCGGTAAAAACGGTATGTTATGAATATATAGAATATGTATTAAGTAAAGTAAATAAAATATTACATTCGTAAACTTTAAATTGACATTACCTACATTTACTTACAGCGATTAGGATAAATACGTAAATCCGAACATAACCTCGAAATAATGACAGATCGGCCCGGCTTGTTTATTATACTTTCGATTGTTTATTATTTGCCAAGAAATGTTTTGTGGTTTTGTATGTTTATTACTGACAGTGCCGGAAGTAATAATTTAAACAATAATTATTTAATAATAATTCAACAAAAATGACTTATTAATAATTTTAATAAGTAACACTTTATTCCTGAAATTAATAACTGATTTCCATTGTTTTTGTTCACAGATCGATCATAGATGAAATACACATCAGGAAATGCAGATGGATTTTGTTCATTTCAGCTGTTTCATTTCAATGAACATCATTGAAAAACCATTATCTCTAGACCTTATCCTAAGACTGGGGATTAAGCAGCCTAAAATAAATTCTAATTCAATCTGATGGTATAGGTGTATAAAAAAATATCTTGAGGTAATTTATCTTGTCTAACTTTTAATTAATAAAATATTTAGGGACTTTGTTGTATTTTACAAAATGTTTTCTGTAGTTCTCATCCTAAAATTTTGTTTGATCAAACAATAAAATAAATTAGAGACTCGTTGGTGATCGAACTGTATCAGAAATAAATCTAGACAAGATATTTTAGGCTAGAAATGTTATTCCAATTTTTTTAGAAATTATTCTATTTTTGAAAAATGCTATCTCTTGATCTGATTCCCAAACTGGCATTCAATCAGTCTCGAAAATTAATTCTAATTCATTTTGATGGTCTAGCTTTGTCAAAAAGATATCTTGAAGAAATTTTACTTGCCTGAATTTTAATTAATAAAATATTTAGGGACTTTTTTGTATTTTAGAAAATGTTTTCTCTGGACGTCATCCTAAATTTTGGTTTAGTCAACCAATAAAATAAATTAGAGACTCGTTGGTGATGGAATTGTATCAGAAATAAATCTAGACAAGATATTTTATGCCAGAAATGTTATTCCAGTTTTTTAAAGAAATTATTCTATTTTCGAAATTGCTATCTCTGGATCGTATTTCCAAACTGGCATTCAATCAGCCTCGAAAATTAAGTCTAATTCATTTTGATCGTATAAGTGTACCAAAAAGAAATCTCGAAGAAATTTAACTAGTCTGAATGTTAATTAATAAAATATTTAGGGATTTTTTGTATTTCAGAACATGTTTTCTCTGGACCTCGTCCTAAAATTTGATTTGACCAACCAATAAAATAAATTAGAGACTTGTTAGTGTAGCAGAAATAAATGCAGAAGCGATATTTTGTGCCAGAATTTTTTATTACAATTTTTTCATAAGTTTTTATATAATAATGTATTTTAACATTTCTAAATATTAAACTCATACATTATTGGTATCTTGTCAAAAATACAAATATTTTAGTGTAATTGAAATTTACTCGAAATGTTATTTTAGTGTATTTCATTGAGTTATCGTTTAAGCTCAAATTATGCCGTTAGAAATGAAGACACCAATTCCGTAAATTTTATGTCAGAATCCCTAAATATTTCATTACTTTAAATTCAGACAAATTAAATTTCTTCGAGATATCTGTTTGATAAAACTATACCATTAAAATGAATTAGAATTAATTTTCGAGTCTGATTGAATGCCCGTTTGGAAATCAGATCCAGAGATAGGAATTACGAAAATAGAATAATTTCTCAAAAATTGGAATAACTACTCTAGTCTAAATTATCTTGTCTAGATTTTTTTCTGATACAATTCTATCACAAACGAGTCTTTAATTTATTTTATTGGTTTACTAAACCAAATTTCATGATGTACAGAGAAAACATTTTCTAAAATACAAAAAAATCCCTGAATAATTTATTAATTAAAATTCAGGCAAGTTAAATCTCTTCGGTATATCTTTTTGATAAACCTATGCCATCAAAATGAATTAAAATGAATTTTCGAGGCTGATTGAATGAAAGTCTGGAAATCAGATCCAGAGATAGCATTTTTTCAAATAGAATAATTTCTGAAAAAATTGTAATAACAATTCTGGCCTAAAATATCTTGTCTAGATTTATATCTGATACAATTCGATACTTTTTTTATACTTCTCTATACCATCAGATTGAGTTAGAATTAATTTTAGGCTAACCAATCTCCAGTCTTGGGATAAGGTCTAGAGATAACGGGTTTCCAATAATATTCATTGAAATGAACCAGTTAAAATGCACAAAATCCATCTGCATTTTCTGATGTGTTTCATCTATGATCGATCTGTGAAAAAAAACAATGGAAATCAGTTATTAATTTCAGGAATAAAGTGTTACTTATTAAAATTATTAATAAGTCATTTTTGTTGAATTATTATTAAGTAATTATTGTTTAAATTATTACTGCCGAGACTGTCAGTAATAAATATACAAAACCACAAAACATTTCTTTGGTAAAAAATAATCAATCGAAAGTATAATAAATATGCCGAGCCGATCTGTCATTACTTCGAGGTTATGTTCGGATTCACCTTTTCACCCAAATCGCTGTAAGGAGTTGTAAGTAATGTCATTTGAAAGTTTTCGCATGTAATATTTTATTCATTTTATTTTAAAAATATCCTGTCTATTTACAACATACCTTTTTTATGCCGCAAATAAGCGTTAAACACAATTCACTCCTCGCCCACTAAAATCGCAGAATATTATTACCATTTTATAGTGTTTGTTAGTCAGCAGCCATTCCATAATATTATTGGCACAGAAGAAAACTGACGTTTACTTCTCAGGTCACATGTCTCACTTCATTATTAATTAAACACTTTTATTATTTGTGAATACTATGTAACACAACCTATGTTGTTTTGATACTTTTATCCATTTGAAGTTTCGAACGCAACCATGGAAACTATGATAAACTTGATCCGAGGATACACGGACTTGGCCGAATGGCCGATCCGAATGCAATTTTAAAGGCGCGAAATATGAAAATACCCCTGTATAAAGGCTTCTTCCCTGCTGTTGTGCAATTCGGGTAGCATTCAGATCGCCATGTATGTAAGCCCCAGCGTGTCCACCCTGTATATGTGTGTGTGTGCGTGTGCGTGTTTGAAAATAATCAACTTTATTCAGAAAAAACTTAAAATTAATACAAAGATACTTACAAGCTAGACTTATCTATTCAACTATTGTATGAGTCATCGAAACCGAACTATTTTACAAATAGCTTATTTCCCCGCTTTTTCAGTACTTTTTCCACAAGATAAATATGTCTGTATGACTAACTTTGCCTAGATTTTGATCATAAAAACTACGTGAAACAGCTTTAACTTGATAATCTTTAAGCATATACGTCACTGGTTCAGTATTCTTGACATGACTTATAGTAAATATTTCAGTTGTCCAATTTGGTGTGCAGCCTTTCTCAAAAACATGCTTAAATTTACTTATATACACTTTATCTCCAACTTTAAATTTCGGTTTCTCAACTGCTTGTTTCACATTAAAGTGTTTGTATACATTATACAACAATTTTTTCTCATTTTGTTTGGTAAAATTTTTTGGTTTCATTTGAATAGTCTGATGTTTAGTATCGTTGTAAGATGAAACTAAATCTTTCAAAATATCTATTTACTTATAATTACCCTGGAAGCTAAATTTTATCCACATTTTATTCTTTAAAGTACGGGAAAATTTTGAAAATATGTAAATTACAGTTAGGATGTAATTATATACATTGTCTACTCTCTCGTATGGTTACATTTTAACAAGATCAGCTTGCCAAGTCTTACCAATGCAATGCCACAAATATCGAAATATTGACGTTGATAATTTCTTCTAGCCGGCTTGAGCAGCTCCTTCACCAACTGCGGCTTCTGAACGTCCATTTTTGAGTGCATTCAGTCTGGTGTCTAATTGACTAATGAGCTCGGATTTTTGATACACCAGTTTTTGAATTGATTCAACATTAATTTTCGTATTTTTAATAAGCTTATCTCTGAAATTTTCCAGAGTTTCAATCATCGCTTTATTATTTACTACTTCAGTTCGCAAACAAGCTGTAACATCATATATAGTCTAAAGTTTACTCTGTATCATATGTTGCGCCATAATCAGATTTTCAGCATCGTACTGCTCTTAATCTTCAGCCATTTTACACATCCTCTTATTATTCATGTCATAATGTCCTTCAGATGTCACTTTGAAGCTAATTCCAGGAGGAGCACCACTTATACTCTCTGCTCGCTTGGAACAACGTCCGAATACATCGATGCTCATCTTGCAAATTATAAAAATCTTGACAAACACTCTTTAATATATAATTCCAGTTTCTTGCAGTTCTTCGATGAGTGATAGAAATTCGCTGGTCTGACTAGGATTTCCAGCTGCTTGAGACGCTAGCAATATGTGAAATTGACCTACCAATTCATTCGGATTATCCTAATAAATGTAATCCATTAGACTTTTCTCTCTAGCAAACATGTATCGTGGGATCATACCTTCACCTGGTAATGATTTTCAGTCTTTACTTCGTCTATCTTTATTTTTTATGGAGATGTGGAAGTTAATTTCCTTATAAAGTTTTTTATATTTAAAGGCTTCACTGTCACGAATTTCTCCATCTGGTTTATAATTTTTTTATATGCGTTTGTTACAGTAACAATTTGCCTATAATTCTCAAGATAGCTGGGAATTCTAGAGGACTCTTGAAACACTTTTTAATAAAAGTTCAAGCAAGCCTTTACTTTTGGGAAAATTCAAATTACCCACATGAATATAGTTCTAACTGAAACTCATCGGAGAATCTTCAATCGCTAATCTATCTTTCGTTAAGTTTCTTAATCCATACACATTCTCGAGTTCTCTACTTCGTTCATCTTACAATATGAGATACTTGTTTGCATCATCATCATCATCATCATCATCATCATCATCATCATCATCATCATCAATCTATGAAGATGTAGGGGTTTCTGAGTTATTTTCCGCTTCACTAGCAGTTGATGACCCTAAATTACTGGGATTTTCAGTCTCGCCTGCTTCTTTCTCATCGTCATTAATTGATTTATACACTAAGAGACCTTTTATGAGAGTAAATGAAAAAAAATGAATTAGATTTTAGTATAATATCGTCACAAAATAGGGAAATCCGAGGTTTTATCAAACTTATTCGTATTACAGTACCGAAGTTTAATAGCATCATACGAGTAGTTAAAACACGAAGGCGACCGAGCAGTATTCTAAATACGAAATATTTTGAATCTCTATTTTAAGAATTAACACTATGAAAATATGATATTCTTTTTACTGAATTTCCGAAAAACAATTTGAACTAGAAAAATCGCGAATATCATAATCTCGAAACCGTATTTTAGAAATCGATACTGTCAATATGAAGTTGACAGGAACCTGAGGCGCATAGCAAAACATGAAATCATTGTTCTTAATTTTTCATATAGTTTCGTTTCAGAATTCTCCTCGAGTGCTTCTGCCATTTTCCTATCGATGCAAAAGGTTATTTTTCACAACATTTCAAATAAAAGCTAATTCATTCTATTTTCAATTCTTTCATTTACTATGGGATTCAAAACATAAGGAATTCTTTCTCACGAAATTTATACACTAAGGTAATAAAATTTAATTTAATGAGTAGAATTTAAAAAATATTACATCTAAATACATTCAAGTTTATTATACTGTGTTACTGAGATATCAAATTAGATCATTTTATTCATAAAAGAATATTATCAATTCCTTACAAAAATAAATTTTATAAAAAATAAATTTAATTATTGAAAGTGATAAAATGTTCAAACTATCTAGTAACAAAATGTCTGAAGCAACAAATCACTCGTGAAACAGGGCTCAGATATTTTTCATGCTGCCCTCAGTTGTCAAGCGACGCCGCTTAACCGCGATTTTTGCCAAATATTCCATAATGTAAGTTGGCCGTGGGGTTTAGTCTTAGGGAATGCGTTAGTTAGTGCTTTAGGTAAGCTCGGTTCGCATCTCATTGCAGCCGTTCCGATTGTTCATAGTGATTAAGCGTGCGATTACGTACTTAGTTAATAAATTATGTACATAATCAAAATAATACTTATACACCTGTTTCTGTATTTAATTGTATTTAATTTGTGTATTTAGTTCCTCCTTCTGAAGGCTAAATCTTTTGGTAGAGTTAATTATTTTTTTTATAGTCGTTTGAGATTCTAATAAGCTTGGTATGGCAAATTCAAAAGATGTTTTCACTCTTTCGACTAAAATGTATTATTATCGTTTTAACTTCGCTTGTCAACTTTGATATAATGAATTTTAAATTTTCTAATTTAAATTTTCTATTTGTTTAAACAAAAATATTAGTTTTGCCGGCTGAAAAACTAACTATATAAATTTTTGATACCCAAACCTTGTTTTCCCTATTTTTGACCGATATTATACTAAATTCTCATTCATTTTTATCATGTATTCTAAAAAAAGTAGTGGATTAACAATCGGTTTAGAAGTGTAACTTAATGCGGGCTCAACTGTTTCTTTACCCAACTTTATTATACTATGTTTTCGTCAAATTTATTCACTAGCTCTAGCATTTTGTTGTAAAATATTATTTTGCTTTTGAAAATTCTTTTGTGAAAAAGACATGTTGATGCATTAACGTCTAAGGTGTGACTGTTTTTATATTGATCATTACACATGTATATAATAATTTCCAGATTTATGAAACAATCAAAACCTTCCCTATTTCTACCCTGCTAAGCTTCCTATCCCTATCAATTACAACGAATCCACACTTGTCATTATTTCAGCAAGCTAAACAGACAGTTTTAAATTGTGAATAAGTCATTTCAGTATTTGCATGATCATCATAAATGTGCTTCAGATTTATTTCATCTTGCTTGAATAACACAAATAAATCAACATTGTCACGTACAAGATGTTTAGGAATATGAGCATATGTCTGACTCAAATAAAAACAGTCAACATCCTTGTATCTATCCATGAAAAAGAATGTTTTTATATTATCATGTTTCTCACAAGCCACATCATCAAATAAAATTAATAAGTTTGGTTTGGCTTCACTTTACATTATGACATCTTCATGCTCATTGAAAGGATAGTACTCACCTCCATCTACTGATTGAAGGACTTTTTGCAAAAATGCATACTTTGGTTATTTTAGAGATTTTTAGTAGATTTAAATATTTTCAAGTCACAGGCCAGTGTTATCCATATAGTAATTTGAATCTTGATTTTAATCGAAATCAGTATGCTCTTCTTCATGAAATGTATACAAACTTTCATACAAACTTTCTTTACTATGGTAAAGAACCACAGCCATTGCTAATGAGAAGAGAATTTATAGATCATGCGCCTCTAGTAGTAATTTACTGCTCTAAACAGAATGAGTCACTGAACTACAGACCAGTTGCCGTTCTTTTGGAATTTTAAACTAGTGAAAATTTTCTTATAAAAGTACTGCAATCACACAGAAAATCCAAGGAATGAATTTTATCTTTAAATTTGATAAAAACGCTGCAGCACTAACAAAAGATCAAATTTAACTGACGAAAGATAAGATTTATCCGACGAAAATATTTATTTGACACATGTGAAATTTCAAACGGCTGCGTCTAGGTTCATCGAAAAAATTTCCTCCATAAATTTGAAAATTCTCGCGGTATTCATTTGTTAAATCGTCTCACTTTTTAAAATGATTTTAACCAAAAAATCATTTACCTGCACTTACATAATACATAAACTGCACTTTGGTTTGTTTATACTTTTTAGTGCACACTCAGCTTAGTTTAGTTCTTTACTTTTGTTGAACACACCTTTAGTTTCTGTTGACCCTGATGAAGGCTTCAAAAATTTTAATCAAACACTATTAAGCACAAACTAACCTAAGTCCAGCCTATGTATTCTATAAGTATAGGTCAATGATTTTTTGGTTAAAATCATTTAAACGATGTGAGACGATTTAAAAACAAATACCGCGAGGATTTTCAAATTTACGGAGGAAATTTTGTCAGTGAATCTAGATGCAGCCGTTTGACATATCACCAATATCAAATGAAAATATTTTCTTTAGATAAATTTGATCTTTTGTCGGATAAACGTGCTGCAGTGTTTTTATCCAATTTAAGGATAAAATTTATTTCTGGAGTATACTGTGCAAGTGGAAATAGTTTAATTGCATTCAAGATGCAGTACTTGGTGGATATGTAGGACTTCAAGTTACCAGATAATAAATTTGCATTGAAAGAATTGGCTATATTACCACTCTTTGATTAAACAGGCAAAATACCATATTCTTTTTTCATTCAATAACTCGCGAGTGGAAGAACGTCCAACAAAAATATAAGTCTATAAACATTTGGATAGAGGGCAATCATTATGGAATACCTTGGGATGCTCATGATGCAACAACAGTTTATGTGAAAAAATTTGAAGAAAA
Organism: Belonocnema kinseyi; assembly: GCF_010883055.1. Taxonomy (NCBI): domain Eukaryota; kingdom Metazoa; phylum Arthropoda; class Insecta; order Hymenoptera; family Cynipidae; genus Belonocnema; species Belonocnema kinseyi. Next base: position 80,330,053 of record NC_046665.1, on the reverse strand, counting down.
AAAAATTGGCTGAAACAATTTGTGGAAATATCATACGAAATTGTGAACATGCTTGAACTGGAATGTCCTCCGATACAGAAATTGCGTGAGATGTATGAAATTAATTATGTTAAATATATGCATATGTATGGTTATTACCCTAATTGCGCGATTGAAAATGTACTTTTATTGAAAAACTGAATGATTTTAGAAGAGTACATATATAATAGTTTTTATTTTAATTTGTGGAGATAATAAATGTTTTTTCTATACTTTTTTACTATTATTATTATTACACCATTAAGCCATTAATGTTTCGGGGTAGGCGTGACTCACTCGGCGGGGAAAGAAGTAATGTGAGGAAGGGATATACAATTTTCAGATTGATTCAGAATTCTCGTGTTATTTATTTAAATAACACGTTCGCTCCGCAACACTGCTCCGACCCAGGTTGCTGATCAATCTCTCTAGCAATCACCCCAAGTGAAAATCCTCACAGAGTCGTTATGTAAGGTACCCCACTTGTGTTCATTTGTGTTCAAGGTCTTTTATTTCGGCCGCCATTCACTCTACTGACACTCTATTAATTATTTGTCGACATAATTTTCTGGCTTGGCATACTTCTCTAGCTTCTTTTACGTCCATGCATTTTTTTCATGCAGGCTCTCGTGTTTCTGTGACTTCTTATGTCTCTTCTAAGTAGGGTCTCATTCACACATTCTAACCATTCTTTCCGCGGTCTACCTCTGGGCACGTTGCCATTTACGTTACCTTGATACACTTGTTTCGTTAGTCGTTCATTTGGCATTCTCTCAACATGTCCGAACCATCTTAACCGATTTCTTTCCCATGTGTCTACTAGCGTCTCTTCTGCACCACATTCTTTTAGAATTATCTCGTTACTTACTTTGTCCATTAGGGATTTCCCGCTTATTATGCGCAAGAATCTCATGTCAATTGCATTAATTTTACTCTTATTTTTTTCTTGATAGGACCATGTTTCGCTAATGTATAGTACAGTCGTTACAAATATAGAATTATGTATTGCCGTTTTAGCTTTAATTGAAATATTTTTACTTCTGATAAGGGGCCCTGCTCTACCAATAGCCTTACCTTCGTTTATGCGTCTATCTAACTCCTCATCTATCTCCCCGTCCCTAGTAAATAAGCTACCAAGGTATACGAACTTATCAACTTATTCAATTCTCTCATCATTTAGTAAAATATTGCATAGTGTTTTCCCACTCTTTCCTTCGAACACCATAGTTTTTGTTTTATTTGTGTCAATTTTGAGGCCCATGATCTTCATGTTTGCAGTAAGTTTATTCAAGATTCTTCGTAAGCCTTCGATTGACTCTGCCATAACAACCTTATCATCCGCGAACGCTAACGCACGAAAACTGTTAGAAAAATCTGTACGAAGTTTAATATACATGCGTGACAAGCAAATATACAGTAGCGCTAATGAAATGTAACATGCATTGGTATAGTCAATTTAATAAACATGTGTATTAAATTTAATATACACGTCAGTATAGCAATATGCGTAAAAACTCAACGTGCTTTAATTTCTTTAAATCTTGTCAAATATTCTAAATTAAATTAATAATCTAGAATTCGTTGACTGAATTGTTTTTTTATTATGAAAGTGCAATGCATGGGTAAAACTTTTTCCTAATTTCGCTCTAAATAGTCCAAATTTACGGTAAACATAGTTAATTGTAGGTTACGTCTGTTATTTATTTTCTTAATTAGACTTACCAAATTAAAATCTAATTTTACTTCTAGTTAAAAGGAAGAAGGTATCATATTTCATTATTTACAATCGAAAATCACTGCTAAACTTATTTTGAATTCGTGAAAAATGGAATTATCTGATTTTTCTTGTAAGTGATTAACATGAATGTATATGAAGTTTAATATAGTCGCTCTTAATGGCGATTTCATATGATGGATATATTAATTTTATTACACATGGGTATATTAAATTTAATATTATTTTTAACAGTGTACCCTTACTGTATCGAGATCCACACCTTCTTAGTCGAAAAGAGCCATTCTTGAACACTTGTCCATGAATAATATAAATATCCATGGAGATATCACGCATCCTTGTCTAGCTCCTTGAATAATGTCGAAACAGTCACTCAATTTCCCATTTACCTTTACATTTGCTATGCTACCCGTATATATTGTTTTTATAGCTATGTGGAGCCATCCGTTGACTCCATACTCTTTCAGGACTTCCCAAAGTTTACTTCTAACTACCTTATCAACAGCTTTTTCTAGGTCGACAAATGTACAGAAAACTGTTTTTCCTACTCTCAAACTTTTTTCTGTGATTTGCCTTAGGCTAAATATGTGATCCGTACATGACCTTTCTGGCATAAACCCACTTTGAACTTCCCAAATCTTCTCTTCTGTTATTTGCATTGCCCTACGAATAAGTATTCTTGAGTATATTTTACGCTCGGTACTTAATAAGCTAATTCCTCCGTAATTATTGCAGTCGTTTTATCTACATTTCTTTTGTATATTGGTAAGATAATCGCTTTCTTCCAATCGTCTGGGACGTGTCCCATCTCGAAACATAAGTTTATCAATTCGCACAGTTTATGTGGTATGTACTAGCCACCGTTTTTAAGCATTTCAACGTTAATACTGTCTATCCCGACAGCCTTACCGTTTTTTAAGTTCTTATTGATATCCCTTACCTCAGTGACACAGACTTTCTCAACTGAGTTTTCTAACGAATCGTATTCTACAATGTTGTTTGTGGCATCCTATATCCTCATGTTCGAATTGTCCCGTAAAATAGTCTCTGAAAGCGTCTAGGATACCGTCTGCATTATATAACATTTCCCTATTACTATTTCTCGGCGGCTTTTCCCCCAGCTCTTCCGGGATCTAAAGGAGACTGAAAGGCAAGCACAGCGGGCTACCGCAGGAGCTGTAGTACTATACCTGGAACATCGACGACCACAATGCCAATAACCAGCATTGAGGCTCAGAAGCGAGGAAGGGGCTCTGACTCCCTGACGGTGATGGTGACGGATACGAGTTACCCGGACTCACTGCACACTACAGAGCAATTTGAGATCTTCAGGGAGGTTACTTGGAGAGTCGAGACAAGGCCTTACAAAGGCATAGAGTTAAGGAAGGTGGGTAAGGTTAAGTTGCTCCAGAGTATGGTTAAGGCTACTGCGTGGTTCCCAGGTAAACTGGTAGACCCGTCACTTAAGACAGCGTCCTGGCGAATCATCAGGCATGATAGGCCTCAGGAAGGGGACACAGTTATGCAAATTCCTGAATCGCTGATAAGGGCTCTTGCGGTCCTCAAGTAAGACCCTTCTACCACTTTGGCTTGTCAACTTTAAAGTTACCAGCCAGGGGCAGGAGGAGCCTGTCATTGGACAGGTAGATCGGAATCAGACCTAAATGAGTGTTCCAGGTCTAACCATTACCCAAATCAACTTGCATCACAGCAAAGGCGCTATTCGAGATACCATAAGGGGTTTAGGGGGGGTAGGGCTAGTTTTTATTACCGGGACCCGAAGGCGGCCAATCCAAGGGTACGCATACTCGCGTAGGGAGTCAACGTCCCGCTGCTGGAGCTATGTTCAAGAGATCCGTATGTTTGAAGCGTTGTTTTTAGTATACTTGAAAAAGATTTGCTAATTATCTTGATTAAGTTTTTCAATTGGACACAAATCAATTGAAACACAACACACGAGACGAAAAAGAAATTAAAAGGAAAAAGTTTTGATAATAATGTGCCCACGCAGCGGGCAGATTTTTTTTACTGTTAATGATGTTTTTCGTGATTTAAGCCAAAACTACGCATCCTATCAAAAAGTGGTTGATAACAAATTTGTAGATCTTTCTAAATGCACAATTTTTGTGTACTCATCTTTTATCGTATTTTCCATAGTTTGGCCAAAAAATGTAATTTTTGGATTTTTCATTATTTTGTTATCAAAGTTTGAATTTTGGATTTTTCAAGAAAATTCAAATAGTTTTAAAGGAATCTGCTATATATCAGCAGAGATGGTAACCTTACCGACAGAAAATCAAACCTCCAAACCGTGAAGGCAGAAAATCTACACAATATCGATCAAGTTAAGAATCTTCAATAACAGAAAATGCTCAAAGTCTTAATCAGACTAGATGGAAAATAATATTTTAAAATTAAAATTATTTCTTGAAAAAAAGATCCTACTCCATCTTCACTCCATTGGGAATCAAACCACAAAACTGCTTCAAAACTTCAGAAGTTTTGTGGTTTGATTCCCAATGGAGTGAAGATGGAGTAGGATATTTTTTTCAAGAAATACTTTTAATTTAAATAGTTGTTATGATAATCTTGTAGGGCATCAAAAAAGCCACATTTTTCTTTCTTTTACGTTTTTCATACCGTAATTCCTTAGAAGTTAAAATCACAGTTTTCATTTAATATTAACAAACGTGTAGCTAAAGTATACGCATGAAGCGTACGAAGGGAGCGTGAAGCTGCACATTTTGCCACAACAAAAAACATTTACTTTTAAACCACCATTTTTTTCAAAATATTTTTAATTCGACAAACAATCATTGATTTTTCATTGCCGAGAAAATGTTTAATATCTTTATGCTTCAGGTTAATCCAGACGCACACAATAATTACCCTCTCCCCTCCACTCTCAAGGGGGAGGTTAATAATAATTTTAGTTATTCATCGCCCGGTTCAAATCCCGGCTGAGGCAGATTTTTCCTTCTTCTTAAAAAATTATTTCTATGAGAAAATCGTTTTAACTAATCAAACTGGTATTATTTATAAATAAGCGCTATAATTTTCAATGTCCTAAATTAAAGAATAAATCAACAAGTTTATGAATTTTCAAAAATTATATCATTTTAAGCAATTTTAAGTTAAAAACATTAAAAACTGAAAGATAAAATTTTTTTATCGAACACTTTTTAAATTAGAAATTAAATTATTTCAAATTCGAGTCGCTGCAAATGAATAATTTTTAAATTGTTATTTATATATAGAAATTTTTAAAATTTTAAATCTTTCAAAACATTTTATAAAAGTATATTTTCTTACTAAAAAAAATCACTTAAAATATTTCTAGGTACCTCCAGAAGAAATTCATGATCTCGAAATCTTTTAAAATGTCTAAAAACCTACCAAATTTTGTATTAAAATCTTTAAAAATCGATATTTTCTTTTAAATGTTTTTGAAACCTTACATTATTATTTTCACAGTTTTGGAAATTTTAAAAATCTTTTTTAAATATTCTCTTTAAATTAATTTTTCAAAAAAAATTATTGTCAACTTTGTAAGGAATCTAAATAATTTTTTTTATATTTTGAAATCTTTCAAAATGCTTGAAAAGCTTTTAAATTTTTTGTTTGAAATCTTAGAAAATCTGCATTTAGTTAAAAAAATTTTGACATCCTTTTAAGTTTCAACTTATTTTTGAACTTGTTCGAAATTTCTAAATATCTCTTAAACTTATTCCTATTTTTTCAAATTCATAACTATTAAAATGTTATTTATCTATCAAAATTTGCTATTGTTTTGAAATATTCCTGAATATTCTGATGAAATTAATTTTTCGAAATAAAAAAATCATTTTGAATTTCACCAGAAATCATAAGACAATTTTTTTACTATATTAAAACCTTTCATAATCCGTAAAAGGTTCACAATTTTTATTTAAAAAATTAGAAGTATTTCTTCAACTAACTCGCGTTTTTTCTGAATGAATACATTTTTATCTGTTATTCACACATCAAATTTCAAGATTTTCACTTATAAATAAAATTTGTTGAACAGAACTATAAAATTAACATTGTGACGTTCTAAGTTTGGGTTTAGCTCTCTGAAATTTTAACGATTCAAGGCTTTCTGGTTCAAACAATTTTGTTTCGAATTGTTTAGTTTTTAATATTCCATTTTAAATAAACACTCAAACATTGCTGACTACTAAAAAATTGCTCTCTTTCTTAATTAAAAATGTTTCAATTGAAAAGGTTAAAAATGGTATATTTTCTACTGAAACAACAGAATATTTATAAAGTTACAGTCGGAAGGTTACGTTTGATTAACTACTAAGGCTTTTGAATTGAAGTAGTTCAATTTTTAACATCAAAATCTGTAAATGTTGAATTTCAACTGATTTAGAATCAGTAATTGTAGAATTTAGAATTGTAATTGTAAAAGATTTTAGAATTACACATTGTAAAGCTAATGATTTAATTTTTAAAAAAATTAATAATTACGCTTAGCATTGAAAAAAGTTGAAATCAGAACCTGATTTCCAGCCAAGAATGAAGAATCTTGAAAAAAATTATCTTCAAAATACTAAAGTCGCCTTAAAATAGCCAGAATACAGAAATAAAATATTTACCATTATTGATTGTTGTAAAACGTAACCTCGCAAATCTCGCAATCAGCTGAGTTCGCTCCCTGTTCAACTTAAATGGTTATTCACAATAAAATGATGTCTCGTACATCCATGAGAGAATTCGAGACCCTGATTGGCTGCGAGAATTACATGGTTTGGAATCTACATTGGCTGTCAGGCTCTCTTGCCGAGTGTGGATTCGACGCAAGAGTGACAGCGCCAGTGATGGGAATACATTGTAACATTTATATACGTTACCAAAGTGTCTGTACATAACTACATGATATAAAATCGGCGCTACATTTGAAAAATACACGCTGAGGATTGACGTTTTCTTTATAACCGCATTCAATGAGGAAATTTGCTTTCTAGTATTATATATAGTAAACTTTAATGATCTTATTTGCAAAATTCGAGTCTGAATCTCTCCACTGTATTCTATTTGTTTTTTTTTGTTATTAGAATTTTCAAGACCGTTACTCTTTTTCCCACTACTTTTAAATTAGTTTGCAAAGCTTTCAAAATTCCAATTGTTGATTGAACATGCATTTTTCGACCTACAGACAAATATAAATTTTTTATCATATTATTTACCACTCGGATATTTTGCGTGCAAAATTTGATCCACTTACTTATTTTATTTATTTTTCTCTTCTCCATGAACAAGGTGCGTGCCTCGTCCATGATGGATATCATTCTTCTTCTCTGGTCAGGATTTATCTTTCCTGACCGGTGTATGTCCTCTACAAAGGTTTAATTTTATGCTCGCAATTCACTGCAGAATATTTTTGCTGCTGCTCTGATGGGGATTGGGAAGCTACTGAAAAAAGTTTGATGTGAAACCACTTTAGTTTAAAATTTACGAAATTCATAGACATTTTTGGAAATTTAAGTAATTTTCAGAAGTTTGTGGAAACTTATGGTAATTTAAGGTAACTTATGAAATTTAAAGAAATTTACTAAATGTTTGGAAATTTGTGGAAATTTTATGGTAATTTACCGAAAGAACTCAAATTCGGTTTCGTCTTCCTAGAAGGTAAAGTGATGATGTAGCGAGAAGTAATTAAGTCTGAAAAATGTATATAGACTAACTTCTTACAATCAGCACGTCTTATGTGCCTTGTTCACGACAGTCAATTGCACCCTTGACATTCACAGGGTGGATGAAAAACTCGAAAAAAATCCTATGAAACATCCTTCCTTTTTTTACACTTACAAAAATTTCACTAAATTTTGTTTCACTTTAAACAAGACACTAACTTTTTTTAACAGGCACCCTTGTCTGTGATTCTCAGAAAGTATGTTAAAAACAAGGTATTAACAGTATATCAATCACTGTACTGAATCTGGTAATGCACTGAAAAAGAGGAACTAGTCTCTTTTTATAGACGCTTACCTCCTCTATCAAATTTCTGGCCTCTACAAAGTACCTGTAAGGACCCCATTGGATCCCCATTCGGTTTCTTTTTAAAAAACTCGAAGAAACAGCCAATTCAACTTTTAAATTGTTGAAATTCAGATTCTACGTTAAAATTCTCTATAGAAGGTCACGGAATAATTGCAATCGTTTTTTTTTGCAACGGTAAAAAGTTTAAAAAAAATAAAACGTATAACGCATGTTGACTGCTACACTTCAAACGCATCGCCTGTAAGTAGCAGTCAACAGGCGTTATATGTCTTATATTTTTTAAAACTTTTTACCTTTGCAAACAAAAACTATTGCGATTATTCCGTGCCCTTCTATAGGGAATTTTAACTTAGAATCCGAATTTCAACAATTTAAAAGTTGAATTTGCTGTTTTTCCGAGTTTTCTAAAAAGGAGCCGAATGGGGCCCCAATGGGGTCTTTACGGCTACATTGTAGAAGCTCCATTCGGTTCCTTCGGTCCGCCAGGGATTCGAGAAGCATACGCATCAAATAAAAAATGACATTTTTTAATTCAATGTATTATCTAGAAGAAAGCAATACATCATCCTTTTTTTCTGATATAACCTTGACACATGCATGTGATAACCTTGAATCTTCTATCTCACATATTCAACCTTCACACACAATTGTTCAATATTATTCTGTGATAAAGTGATCAGAATCCACGAGAACATTCGAGAAGATTATACGCATCAAATAAATATATTTTTTAATTCAACGTATTATATCTAGAAGGAAGCAATAATCTTATTTTATAATAATCCTTATTTTTCTCATATGTCCTTGATGCATGCATGTGATTACCATGAAACTTGTTTTCACAAATTTGACCTTCACGCAATATTATTTTATGACGTCCTCGGATCTTTCGAGATCTAAATTCAATTAAAATCCAATTTAAAATCCTATTTAACGTCCAATAATCAAGTTAATGAGCAAAATTCCTGAAAATAAATAAAATCCAACGACCAATATTAGAAAATTACCATAAAATGTTCCTATTTCTAACTGACAAATTTCGCTCCTAAACAAAAAGAAATGAAAAAAACGTCTCCCCTTGGACAAAAATAAAAAAGAGAAAAAAAAATGAGAAGGCAACCAACCAAATTCCCATCCTTCTCTTTTTTGTTTCTTTCGACTTTTCTTTTTTTTAGAAGCAAATTTTTCGCAGATTGCAATAGGAACATTTTATGGTGATTGTCCAAATTTGATCGTTGAATTCTTGGTTTCTTTTCAGGAATTCTGCTCATTAATTCTAGAAACCTGTCTCACAAACACGCACACACACACACACACAGACACAGGTAATCACTATCGCTAATTGATCCAGAACGCTGCCTGCCTATCTGCTGAAGTCATATGACCAGACACGTGAGCTTTTTTTATCACTAAAACAGGAAACATATGTGTTTTTATTGTATTTCTTACTTAAAACTTACTGCAGTTTAACAAATCAGCTCGAAAAATATAGAAACTGTAATTTCCAAAAATAATAATGTGTGACATGGATGTACAGGTAAATAAATTTATTTGATCCCTTTATTTATTTTCATCAGGTTTTCAATTTATGTATATAATAAATTTAAAAATTATTATATTAAGTTAAATCATTTGAAGTTAGCAAAATTTTTTTTTTCAGGCTACATCATTATTTGTTATTGAAAATAAGATCATCAAAGGGCGTAAGCTATGCTATCCAGAAACACGGAAAAACCTTGGAGAAATATTTTAGGATAATTTGAAGAAAAATCCTGAGTTTATAGGACAAGTAAGATTAATTTTTATTAAAAAGGTACTAATAAATTGATTATCAGTAGAGGAAAGGTAAAGCAAAGTGATTGAAAATGCATAAAGTTTATAGAAAGTTTGATCCATCATTTCAAGTAGCTAAGACTTCACAGAAACAATGTGATTTTTTATTTAGATATATGATGCTAGATTGAAAATAAAGGAAGACTTCAACGATTGATCAATTTCAATATTATTTTATATATTTTTATATAATAACAATTTAAAATTCTAGATTTTAAGAAGCTTTCACTATTAAATCTTCAATTTTGTTTACTATCTACGATTTTCAAATTTTATTTACATCAAATTTATAATTATTTAATTTCAAAAGTTTTTAGTTTTTAATTATTCAATTTTAAATGCTTTTCATTATCCATAATTAAATATAAGTTTATTTGGAATTTAAAGGATTCAATTTCAAAATTTCTAATCTGATTTGGATTTGGACGATTTTGAAATTTCCTATTATTTACATCCGCCGAGTTTCGCCAAAACTGGATTAAAAAAAAACTCTGCGTGTTAAACCCTCTCGACGTACATTGGTGTGAATCTGCACCAGCAAAATTTTCAAGTTGCTGGTACCTTTCTAACATCAATTGTCGTTGAGTCCGCGTTCATATGTGGCTTGGCTGCCGAAGTAGCAGTTGCTAAACTTCGAGTAAGTGCATATTTGCACAAGTGTTCCTTGTGTGCGTGCAGCATAGTTGATGACTCCGAAATATAAAAGTAGTAAATTTTGCTGTTGAGCAATTGGATTTCTATTGAAAGTAAGTAAATTTAATCTTTCTTACAATAATTATAGATTTTAATATATTTATTGAAATAAATCGCAAAGAAAACATTTTTTCGCATTCGATAGCCACCATAAATGAATTTCATCTTGCTAAAACTGATGTACATTTTCGTAATTCATTTCTAATAATAATCAATTCACAATAATTATTTAATAATTTATGTTTCAGAATGAGTGCCCGGGTTTATAATCTCCGAAGTGCGAAAGATATGGCAGCATACGCTGCTGGTCAAATGTTTTCGAACACCTATTTTTTCATGACTGATTAAGTTCCCTTAATTTAAATTATTTCAGAGCTAAAAAATGTTCTCATCATGGGATTGATGGCTTTCCAAATTCAGTATAAAGTGAGCCTAGGATGAAGACAGTTTGTCTATTTCGTAGGTAGTTATTAAAAAATTTATCATCACATTGTAAAAACTCAAAGTTGGAAAAAAAGTTGGAAAAATTACAATATTCTTTGTGATAAGAAAAATATTTTTGCAAAATATATGAAACATATGATCACAAAGTTTCTATGAAAGTCTCTCAAAGTATATATTTATTCAATTTTTATTCCGATTTGTCTGTAGATAAAATGTTTAGCTTGGCGGAACCGCACCTTCGGCGACGATTAGGATTACCTACATTACGCGCTTCGATAAAAATAATTATACACAAAGTATTAGAGATGGATGAGCCCCTACCAGCAGCGTTGAGTGTTATTAGAGAGAACACACGGTCAACATGTCACATGTGTGAAACCGCTGTTTCTAGTCGAACACACATGAGGTGCCCGAACTGCATGCGCAGAATATGTGATGACCATCGTGCACCCGCATGCATTGAATGCGAGCGTTTTGCCGAGATCTTAATATTTCCTGGTCTTTTTAAGCATGAACATAATTTTTATGAGAAATAAATGGTTTTTATGGTATTTTCTTGTTATTTAATATATTTACTCTTACTTGTCCACTCTGAAAGCACGAAATTCCCTCTTTGGAAATATAGTAACTTCGGGGGCATGGGAAAATACTTAGTATACTTATATTACTTTTATTTTTTTTTTCTTTATAAACAATGGTTTAGCTAACAAATCGCTTTAGTTTCGTTGAATTTTATTAAAATGCAAAAAATAAGATTTTTCAAAAGAAAAAATCATTGTTTCAAAAACATACTTTGTTTAAAACAATTTTTTTATAACAAAATGTATTGTTATGTTAATTTCAATTAAAGAATTACATTCCACAGAAATTTTCTCACCAGAAACATATGTCTCTTAATATGTTTTGAACATTTCTTCATCTTTAAATCAGCTGCTGAAATCGCGAAATCTCAATTTCCACTTATATACGGCACGTGGGTGCTGGAATGAAATGTACGGCGAGACTTCGAGATTTAAGAAAATTCGGGAAATTCAATTTTCGCATAAAATAAGTGCCACCTCATTGAGGCGAGAATGTAAAAAAGGAGATCAATTTAAAAATATAAGATACTAAATTAGGATTAAAGTTGGAAAAACTACAAGCTTTGACTATGATGAAAATGTGGAGATCTTTTTAAGATAAATAGTTTCATTCCTTGAAATTTCTTGTATCTTGCATAGTTTTGATGAAAAAAGGAATTTTTAATAATATTTTTCCTCATTAAAAATATAGCATTTTATAAGAAAATGGTTTGCAGAAAATTTGGTGGTCCTTTCTGAGTTAAACGCTTTTGATGTTTCATATTCTTTCGCACCTCACTTAGTTTTTCCAAAGCGTTGAGATCTTTTTAGGACGGCCAATTTACCAATTTACCGAAAAGGGGTTATTCACAAAATACGTGATACACTTTTCAGGAACTTCAGAACCCCTTCCGCCCTGAATGATACTTTTTCCATTGGTGTTAACATGAAGAATGATACATCGGCAAACGCCTCCCCCAAAACGTATCACGTATTTTGTGAATGACCCCTTATGGAATTTTCTATTTTTAATAACATGTTTCTCTATTGAAAAAAACCATGCACCTGGAGAAATGGAATTTTTGACATTTTAAAAAGCGTTTTTGCTAGATAAAACCAGAACTATTGGCTAGAAATGACAGGTTAAGAAACTGTTTCGTTCTTTCTATGTCTTAAAACTGTGACGACAACAACAGTGACGAAGCCAAAAAGACCCCGTAATCATATTCATTTTTCCTCAATTATACAGTCCAAAAATTTCGAGATTTTATGAAATTCGCTAAAGTCAATAGTGCCTTCTAATTAAAACGATAATGTAAAAAAGACATCAATTTTATAATATAAGATATTAAATTAAGATGAAAGTTGGAAAAACTGCAAACTTTGACTATTGTAATCAAAATAAGTGTTGTATACCCACTATAATATTTGTATAATATTTTATATATATATATATATATATAAAATTATTTATAATATGCTGATAGATTGACTATGAAACTGGAAAAACTTCCAAACATAAAAAGTTAGCCGAGGAAAGCATTCGTTGTGCAATTTGGTTAAAAAAGCAAGGCATTGAATCCGGTGATGTTGTTGCAATTTGCTCTGAAAATAATATTGCATCATGGGCTCCCGTTTGCGCAGTTTTTTACCTGGGTGCAAATTTAAATCCTTGGTACTATGACTGGCCATCTGGTAAGTTTTTTTATCAATAATATACGAGGTGTGTTCAAAACGTAAGGTGACTTTTCAATTTTCGCGGGCTACGTACATTCAAGTTTTAAATTTTTTATTTTGTTGTGTTGGTACGCTCGTCACGATCATATGTTCACAGTTTTGACTATATAGCTCGTGTTGTTTTTCTGGCAAAGGCATAAAGGTTAGAAGGGTTTGGTGTGCTCGGCATTTTTCTTCTTTCGAAAAAATGGAGCAAAGAGTTTGCATTAAATTTTGTGTGAAAAATGGAATCCAGTGCTCTAAAACTCTTGAAATGTTGACAGTTGCATACGGTGAGTCTCCTCTGAGTAAGAAAAATGTGTATAAGTGGTACAAGCTGTTCCAAGAAGGCCGAGAGGATGTCGAAGACGAACCTCGCCCTGGACGTCCCAGCACGTCAACAGCAGATGAAAACGTTCAAGCAGTGGAAGAAATGGTGTTGAAAAATCGCCGAATTACAATCAGAGAAGTGGCTGAAGATGTTGGCATATCGGTTGGCTCATGCCATGCTATCTTTTCGGACGTTTTGGGCATGAGACGCGTGTCAGCGAAATTTGTTCCAAAACTTCTTAATTTTGATCAAAAGATCCATCGCATGACCATCGCTCAGGAGATGTTGAATGAAGTCAATAATGATCCTGATTTTCTCAAAAGGGTTATAACAGGGATGAATCGTGAGTATATGGTTATGAAGACCGAAAAAAACACGTCTAGTTCGGTCAAATGTGAAGGTTTTGCTCACTGTCTTCTTTGATTACCGTGGCGTAGTGCATCAGGAATTCTTACCACAAGGTCGTACGGTCAATAAGGAGTATTACCTTCAAGTTATGCGCTGTTTGCGAGAGGCGATACCCAAAAAAAGTCCGGAACTTTGGAAAAACAATTCGTGGCTTTGGCATCACGATAATGCACCAGCTCATTCATCGTTGCTTGTGAAAGATTTTCTGACCAAAAACAGCACCGCAGTCATGCCTCAGCCTCCATATTCACTGAATTTGGCCCCTATTGACTTTTTTCTTTTCCCAGAACTGAAGAGACCCATGAAAGGACATCGATTTTCAACGATTGAGGAGATAAAAACTGCATCGCTGAAAGAACTCAAGGCTATACCACAAAATGATTATCAGAAGTGCTTCGATGATAGGAAAAAGCGTTGGCACAAGTGTATTATATCTGAGGGGGATTACTTTGAAGAGGACAACATAAATATTGAGGAATAAATGAATATTTTTTGAGAAAACCATAAAGTCACCTTATTTTTTGAACACACCTCGTATTAGTTATACCGAAACCTCATATTCGCATCATAAAGCATATACTCAAAAAAAAATGTTCAGTTTGATAAATGTATAATAAATTTTCGATTTTAGACACATTTAGGTATCTTCTCAATTTAACAAAACCGAAAATTGTGTTTGCGAATGAAAAAATGGGTAGGTTGCTCAATAAAATAATTGAAGAGAAGAATATTGATATGAAGATTGTAATTTTTGGCAAAGTTGACGGACTCCTGCCTTTCGACGATATCATAAATGATCAGAGTCCAGACGAAGTTGAACAATTCGAATGTCGGTCTGCAAATCCTCATGATGATTGTGTCGTTTTATTTACATCAGGCAGTACCGGCGGTTTGCCTAAAGGTGTACAACATACCTACGAAGGAATATTCTACATCTGCTACACATTTAATACTTCATTTAGCAAGATAGAAGGAATGGCTTCAATGTGTCCTTCACCCATGTATTAGATAACTGCAGTATTACATATGTTCCGATGTTTATCAACCATTTCTTCTGCGATTATTATGAGAGACTCGACCTCTGACAAACTCTGCAGAACCATTGAAAAATATAAAGTATGTTATAAAAGCTTAATTCTAACTCTAAGTAACTCAATTAAATTACTTGCAATCATTGAAAATTAACTGAAATTTTACGAAGCAACTATGAAACATTTGAAATCACGAAAATGTGAAGTTCTAGCGAATAAGAATTAATTTTTTTCTCTGAAGATCAGCTGGCTGTTATTGGCTACAGATATAGTAAACGCTCTTTCTGAATCCCAAGTTATAGAAAAATATGATTTACCTTCTGTGAAAACTCTAGTTTTCGGAGGGTCAAAACCAAGAGTGGAAGTTATGAAGAATATTAATCATGCGTTGGTAAATGCCACAATAACCCCAATGTATGGTTAGTATACACAGTTAAAATATCTGTAGTGAGATTGCAAATTTCTTATTCTTCTGGCTCTATTTTAGGATCTACAGAATTAGGAACCACCATAGTACAATTCTACGACGAAAAAGAAAACATCTATTACAATTCAGGTGGTATAGTTCTACCTGATGTGGAAATGAAGGTTGTAGATGTTAACACTGGAGAAATATTAGGCCCAAATCAGAAGGGCGAACTGCACTTTAAAGCCAAAGGGATGATAAAACGTTACTTCAAAAATCCAAAAACAACTGAAGAAGTTATAGATTCTGATGGTAGGAGTTTTGAAATTTGTTAAAAATATATTTATTTAATGCTGGCGATAATTTAGGATATGAAACTTTGTTCATTTCAGGGTGGTTTCACACTAAAGATTTAGGATATTACGATAAAAAAGGCTATGTTTATTACGTGTGTAGAATAAATGATATTATAAAATTCAGAGGACACCAAATTTCACCTCTAGAAATTGAAGAAGTTCTTTTGAAACATCCTGACATAATAGAAGCTGCTGTAGTATCAGTTCCACATGCTTTGGATACAGAACATCCTATTGCGTTTGTCGTGAAAACGCAAAATTCAGAGGCAATATCACTCATATCTATTTATTTAAATGTTCTCTATAATAGCAACATACGGTGGGTCGGAACCAAATCTAGGTGCTTGTACGTTGGATCTTTTGGATGATTATGTTTCTCTGGCACCCCATAAAAGTTTTAAGACAAATTAAATATCTTGACCTGAGTTGGTTTGGAAAAAAGTTCATTTTTGTTTTTAAAACAATATTAAATGTAGAATTTGCAGACAAGTTTATGGTAAAAGTGTCTTCAAAGTTTTTTGAAATTATTTTTAATTTAATTGGATAGTTTTGTACATTATAAGGTATAGTGCACTATTTAGAATGTTTGAAATTTTCTATAACTAAATCAAGCTTCTCAGTATTGCATCCGACATGTAGGGTAGCAGTGTCTAATATACAGAACCAAAAGCTATGGCTCAATTCAAATAATAATAATACAAGCGATTTTGTTGTAGGAAGACATATGAGCATGTAGTATGTTAGGTAAACTATACATATATAGCCAAAATTTTGTTGGAATTAATTGAAAACATTAATTTTTAGGGTTTTCCAAAAAATAGAATATGCGAATTTTAGTGAAATAAGGCGTTAAAGCAAAGTTTTAAAAATTTTAATTACTAGCCTATACGTTGAAAACATTTTCATCAGATTTATGTCAAAAAGGTTGCGTACCTAAGCTAAAAATCGACTAAGAAAAATTACGAACACGATTACGAATTCAAAATAATATTACACTATCATGAAAATATTTCTATGAGAATGTTTAAATCTTACAAAACCTTGATTATTATTCAAGTATGTGTTCCTATAACTCTACACAAATTTAAGTTTCGTGCTCTACGTTAGGAGCTCAGGCATAGTGTATAAGTATACACGTCTTATGTCAAATTGAGTTAATTTTACTTAAGATTAGAGCACTACAGCATCCACAAAATGTCAAAAAATGACTTGAATAATCTTTTTTAAATTAATCTGCTAAATCATCAGAGATAATACCAGTATACGCGAAAATAGACACATGGATGTTATATTCTTAAGTGTAGCGACTCGTAGGGACTTGATTTTCACACAGAAATTCTCAAGGGTGCCTTCTGTTTCCCCTAGCTTGGGTAGTTCTAGAAAAATTGAAGGTCTTACTTAGATTATTGATTTATACGGGAAAAATAACAAAAATGTCATATCCTTTGCAGCTTTGCGTGCGAAATCCGAATTTGAACACCAAATTTTTTGCCTCGTTCAATTTTGTCCCTAAATGCAGTAACTAGGGGAAAGCTGAAACTCTTCTAGTTATTATTTAGATGTTACCATTGCATGCAAAAATAAATATATGATTGTGATTTTCTCATGTCTAGTGGCTGGCTAATATCAAATAAGTCTGTACAAAAACACTGTTAAGTACTTCTCTTTTGTCCTGTCTAGACAAAATCTAGAGAAATAGAAGGTATTACTTAGGCTTTGTTGAGATAAATGAGAGAAAAGAATAAAAATTCTATATTCTTTGTAATTTTGCGTGGTAATTAAAATTTACCAGCAGAATTAATCTACTGTTCCTGAAATTTTTTCTAGCTTTGGAAATTTTAGAAGAATTTCAGACTGTATCGAGATACATAATTTCCCTAGAATTACCCAAGCTGGGGGAAAAAAAAAGACACACTAGAGAATTTCTGTGTACAAATTAAGTCTCTAGAATTCGCTACACTCAAGAATATGACTTCCATCTGTATATTTTCATGTATACTGCTATTATCAAAATAACATCCAGAGTATCCCTAGATTTCCCCTTATTTCCTGCATCTAGGGGAAAATTGTGACATTTATGAGAAATTCTGAGGCTAGATTTGGGTTTAACGGCTAAAAATACATACATATAGCCTAGTCACTTGTCACGTGCAGACAACTTTTTTTGTGGGCCTGTGTAATTTACTATATTTAGTTCTGTTTTACACTTATAAGGAAGGAATTACTTATTTCGCAAATTGATTTGCAGGTATCAAAAGAAGAGCTGTTAGAATTGACTTCGGTTCTTGATGATACTAAAAAACTTCGAGGAGGAATAGTATTTCTTGAAAAATTACCAAAGTTACCAACAGGAAAAGTCCAGAAAAACAAACTTAAAGAAATGGCAAAGCTTGATCAGAAATTAATGTAAATGTGAGTTCAAAAATAAAAAATTGCTATGTCACATTGATGTTTTATTATTTGTAAAATATTGGAAAAATGAGGAAATTTCACTTATCAGACCACCATGCTAAAATTTTTTTTTATATCGGTTTTCGTCCAAGATGAGTCAAATTAAATGTCCTGGATCGTAGATGCGCATAAAAAACTAACATTGTTTATACCATTTCAATGTTTTTTCGCTATTAGAGCTTAAAGTGTAGAAATATGAGGAAATGCTGTTTTTTATATCATTATTAAGTTTTTTTCTTTTAGTTTGAAAGACTGAATGATAAGAAAAATAATTAAGTTTAATTTTCCAGATGATTATGCTAGAAGCTTTTGTAATAGTGAATTTTTAAAGAAATTGCCGTAATGAAAGATCTTGACAAGCAGGTGTGCGCTTAGGAGTGTTCAAAAAAAGGAAGTTCAAATCTCAACTTGCATTTTAGATGCTTTCAGGGTACTAAATGAAACATGAAAAAGGGGAAATAAATCTGATCATATTCTGATAATTAATAAGCTTTTTTTAATCATCATTTTTAATCATCTAGTGCACTCTCTGTGTATTAAAGACATCGCAATAAGTTAGACAAATGATGAATGGTTCTTTGTAATAATTTTCTTCACATTAAAGAGTCGCATCTTTTATGATATGTCTAATTGGACATTTGATTTACCTTAATTAAGTCTTGATGATCTGAGGAAAGCAAAGTAAACTCCTTCGACGAACGCTGATTTTGTACGCATTTCTATAAAAGTTTCCGTGCATTGTCTTGTCGCAAAAGGAGCTGTTGGCCGAATTTTGTTAACCTCTGCTTTTTTCACTTGGGCTTTTAGAAGTGACGAATCTAGATAGCATCTCGATATTGTCCTCACTTTTCATGTTAAAATTCATGTCAAAGGTGTCGGCCGCATGCTCCGTTGCTTTGTAACGGAACGATTCGTTGCAAATCTTCTCGTGTTTCATGGCCATTTTTAGAAGAGCTTCTCTTCCATTTGTAACGATGCAAGCTGTACCCAGAACAATTCGATTGTGAAGATATTGCAGATAAAGAAGTCGGCGGCCGCCTTGAAGGCGCAGGATATATAATCGCGAAACGGAAAAATTGATATACAAGCTCATCTGCACATGGTCAATTCTCCACAGACATGGCAATTTGATGTCCATGGATTATATTATTGAAACTACTGGTTTTATTATTACAAAAATTGGTAAATAACTTCATTTTAGTAGCTCATAATAAGTTCCATAGTGAAAATTGGGTTATATTATTGTAATCCAGAGTAAAAAAAATATTATGTACTCGAAAAATCGCTTTACCAGATGTCCACACATGTCTGAGCCAAATTTTGAAGTCACGTTGAAAATAAATAATGAACTACTTTGAAAATTTATGCTTAAGAATCTTCACGTTAGACTCATAAAGTACGATTTTTATCACTAATAATTTTGTACTTTAATACAATATACAATGTCTATTAAAAACTTTGAATAAACTTGCCTAATCCATTAAAAATTTTTTTCTATTTTTGGAACCTACAAAATTTCCTCTTAAATTTAAGTTTTAGATTATTTTAATTTGTCTAAAAAAGAATCTTTTTGCAGTGGTTGTTAAAAACAAAACATGCGACAAGTTTTAAACTCGTCCAATATCAAAAAATTCTTTCAAAATTAAAATGCATGTTAATATGAAAATTTTTTTATTCCAATTTTTGAGGCTGAGATAACACTTAATTTACATAATTTATTTTTTATTTAAAAAAAAAGGAATAAATTACTTCTCTTGTGTGGAAAATGGAGTGATCCCCCGTAACAGGCCCGCATAGATTCCCCTAGGGCCATGAGGGGCCCATAAGGTCAAACAAGGCGTTGTAATCGTAGCAACGATTCATAAGGATCATTTAATCATAAGAATCAAAAATTCATAAGGATCCAATATGGGCTTCCTTTGTGGTTGCCCTTATAGTTGCCATCCAGTGCCTCTCGCAGTGGCCCCTACAGTAAATTTTTAGTAATTGTCTTCTTATAATTTTCAGCATGTTGGAATAAACTTCGGTTCTTGATAAAACTAAAAAAAATCTAGGAGGAATATTATTTTTTGCAAAATTACCAATAACACAAACGAATAAAAAATCCGAAAAAACTTAAAGAAATAATAAAGATTAATACGCAATAAATATAACTACAAGTAAGAAATAAATCTTAAAAAGCTTTTTTTCTTAAATATGTAATACAAGAAGTATCTGTCCGTTTATTCTAAAGTTTTTAGTGTCCCAACACTTGCATTCAGCAAGACCGTGTTGCCTAAAATAAAAAGAAACTTTTAAACTGGACCAATATCAAAAAACTTTTTTGAATTTTGAAACCATTCCAATATGTATATATTAGTGTTATCCTAAAAAGGCTTTATTATTTTGTTCTTAAATGAGTTAATTTTTTGATTTAATTTTGTGGGTTTTTGTCTTCTGAAGTGGATTAATATGAACCAATATCTCTCGAATTTATTTTAGGGGTGTTTATGCAATGTTCCTGGCCATTTAAATAAAAAATTCAAGATATTAAAACTGAATTTAAAATTTGAAGTACTTATTAAAACATTCTGTCCCTAGGGATCGCGGGCTCTTCTAGCTAACGGAAGGGCTTAATGGTGTCATGGAACTATATGGACCCTTTCAGGAGATTCAACGATGCAGAAGAGGCAGCGACAATTACAAACGCTAGAGTTAATCGGATTTACGGGAGCTATGAGGACTACGCTGAAAGCTAAAATAGGATTTATGCTCTATGAAGAACCCATTAATGTTGCGATAACTGCCAGGGCGGCTCATGTGATAAGCCGCCTGGCAAATAGATGAAAATAGATGGGAAAGTTAAAATAATAAACCGATTTAAATTAACCAAGACTTTTTGCGTCTGCATTCTAAGGAGGGATATGTAGAAAGCAAATGCTAACCCGCTCGTTCAAAGGGGAAATTTGGTACACAGACGGCTCCAAAGGAATCTGAGGCTCAGGCGCCAGAAACTGTGACAGCTTTGGATGGAGGAGGAAATGGATCCCGCTTGGTCGCCATGCCACCGTTTTTCAGGCAGAGGTACAGACCTTCCTTCGCTGTGCTGAGACATTATTAGAAGATGACGCTGCTACTAGGCAGATTACAATTTGCTCGAACAGACAAGCAACATTAACTGCAGTTGGGAAACCAGACATAAAATCAGAGCTGGTTTGGGAATGAAAATGGTATTAAACAAACAAATGGTGGACAAACTGGAAAAAAGCGGCGCAGCAAGTTGATACATAGGACCCGAACTGATATTGGGATTAGCATCTATATCTGCGTCGGGATGGCCATTTAAAACTGGATCCAGACGAAGCACTGGGAATACTGAGAACAAACGCAGTGTTGCCGACAAGTGAAAGTCATTCTGGGATATACGGAAAAGATGGTCACAGCCGGGGAAATCTTGGATTCACCCAAGAAAGACATAAGGACAGTCGGTCAGATGCTTACAGTGCACAACTTCCTGAACTATCATATCTACAAGATGGGGGAATCCACGACAAAGTGAAGGATACACAACAGGGGTTATGAAACACGACCGCATGACAACAAACCCTTGGAGACCATTTCATGGAATCTGACGAAATTATAACGCGATCAGGGTTTGACATACTGTGCTTCATCTTCAACTCTGGAATCAACTTCTGGGAGCGAATAGTTAAGGGTGTGGCGCAAGAGACTTCATAGCTTGAACGCCAAGGGGCTCCATCGGGGCTTCCCGCTCGCGTATAAACTAACTAAACTATCTATTCAAATAAGAATTTTTTAATTTACACATTTAATGAAGACAATATAATTCTACATTTGAATTTTGAAGAGTTTAAAATTTAAAATAAAACATTTAAGACGTGGAATAAAACATATATAAAACTGTATCTATTTCTTAATGAATATGTTAATTTATAATGCATTAGCATTAATATTACATTTTTAAATGAGAAAATAAAAATAAATGCTATTTTATTAAGAACTGAATTTCTGATTTATATTCTCATTTTAAAATATCTATACAAGTTTGTAACGATATTATTAGAATTATTAATTATTAGAATTGATAGAAAATAAACTTATTTACGAAAAATGTTTTAAAAAAGCGAGTTTTTCATTGAAATAAAGAATTTAAAATATACATTTTTGCAACATTTAAACAAAAATTGAAGAGAATTAAATATTTAAATAGTGTGATTAGTAAAGTACAACAAAAAGTTTTAAACAAGCATTAGCAACGTAAATTAGGCCTGCAACTTTTCGGCTAGAAAGTCGACGTGCTACAGCCTAAAACGCGGCCAGTCACAAAATATTTATTAAAAATTTTAGTTATTACAATTTTGAAACAAAAAAACTATTACGTTCGCTGTAAGTTTTTAAACTAAAAAATAATATATTAAAACGGCGTCAAGGCCTTGACAAAAATAGACAATTGAAGTCCATAATCACTCTGTACATTTTTAGGTATGGATTTATTATTATTTTTATGATTACGCTTAAGAACAATGAAATTAGGTCAGACCTTAAGACTACAAAAATATGATTCTTTGAAATAAAAAATAGCCCAAGGCCCAGGTCATCGAAATGTGGTCAAAAACTTTTTTGTAACAAATACAAATTTGATTTTTTTTTTGCACAATTTACTCTGAATTTGCTAACTTTTTACATAAAATATTTTTTGCCCGCGTTTAGAAACTCAATATCTCACAAGTAATACATCTATTTCTGCAAAACTGAATTATTTTTTCTGATCAAACCTTTTTAGTTTATATTCTTAAGTTGTTAGGTTGTTGACAAGGGTGATAAAATTGAAAAGGTCGATCTTCTGACCGTTTTTGATCTACTGTCGTAAACAGATATTTTTTTATAAATGATATCTCTAAATAAGGTAACAGAGGAAGTAGAAAACAATAATATGGTATTTACATTGGAGAAAAAACGATGATCAACCATATAAGTCATAAGATATCAAAAGAAATTGGCATAATTTAAACTTAATGCTAATAAAAGTTAATCATTCACTCCTGGACATGCAGTGTAATTTTAGTGTAAGCATTATAAATTATTATAGGCAGCACTCCTGTTTACTATTAGTCCAGGCATCTAGTAGATTTGTTCCAGAAACAATCCAACTTGCAAGGTTTTCATGAGAAAGTTTAGTTAAGGGGTCCTTTTTTACATATCAAAAATGCTAGAACAGATCAATTGCCAAACCGGTGTTTTTTTAAACAGTTCCAAAAGTTACTTTTGCGTGGACGGATAATTCCCACTGCATTTTGGAGAAAAATGTCCAACAGAAAAAAGGAAAAAAATCCGAACAAACCTTTTTTTTTTGAAAAAATAATCCGTTAACTTCTATTGGTTCCGAGTTATGATATATTGAAAAATCTCCACTTTTTGGTTTTTTAACGAAAAATCACTAAGTTTCAAACAACACTGTGCATCGTTTCAAATAATTCCGGCAAGGAAAAGTATTCGACAGGTGAGTGAAACTAGACTTAAGTTCAACAAAAAATGTTCTAGCCCAAATAGGTCACGAGATATGACCTTGGAAAGTGCACTCTTCATGCATAGAGGCACCGGAGCGTACCATAAAGTAGAACTGCGGTCATATTTCGAAATTTTGTCATAAATAAGTGTATATAATTCATTTATCATGTATAATACGTCTTTTGACATTGATAAATAAATAATTGTTTATACCAAAAGCTTGCTATCACTACTTATGTTTACTTTTTGCCAATTTTTTAGCATTTTTGTGGCAAAAAAGTCATCGCAATTGTTTAAAAATGTGTAATATGTTTTTTATCCATAAGAAAATATTTGTATTAATAATTTTTTATAACAAAATACTGCTATAACCACTGCTGAGTACCTTTTGACTACTTTTTGTGCAAAAAAGTCATCGCAATTGTTTAAAAATGTGTAGTATGTTTTTTATCCATATGAAAATTTTTTTTAATAATAATTGTTTATAACAATTTTTTCTAATAAATACTTTTTCTGAATTCAATTTTATACTTACCTCCAGGACAGTTGTAATTCTCAGTGATTTTCGTAAATTGTACATAATATGCTGTGGCCATTTTTATGCATTAAGAATAAGTAACTAATTGATTAGTTGAACGTAAATACATATTACACGTAATATTAAACGTAATTCAATATTAAGAAACCGACCTCCTGGGTGGTGTGGAAATGAGTATTTTCATACAAAGTAGTACATTGAATAATTTATTAAAAAATTTGTGTACTATTGAATTACATTTCATATAACATTACTTTCAAGTAATCAATTACTCAATTGTTTTCAATGTCAAAAAATTGTCACAGTAAATTATGTACAATTTACATAAATTACTGCGAATTACAAGCGCCTTAGAGGTTAGTACGGAATTTTATGCAAAAAAAGTATTCATTAGCAGGTATTGTTACAAACAATCACAAAGACCTATTTGTTCATTGATAAAAAAATATTTATCACATTTTTAATTAATTATAAAGCTTTCGTGCTACAAAAGTATTCAAAAGTGATTATGATAAAATTTTATAATAAATAATTATTAAAAAAGTATTTGTTTATTGTTAAAAACTATTTGTTCATTGATAGAAAATATATATCACATTTTTAATAAATTATAAGTACTTTTTTGCCACAAAAGTAGTCAAAAAGTACTCAGCAGTGGTTATAGCAATATTTTGTTATAAAGAATTATTAATAAAAATATTTGCTTATGGACAAAAAACATATTACACATTTTTAATCAATTACCATGACTTTTTTGCCACAAAAATGCTAAAAAATGGCCAAAAAGTAAACATAAGTAGTGATAGCAAGCTTTTGTTATGAATAATTATTTACTTTTCAATGTCAAAAGACGTATTATACATGATAAATGAATTATATACACTTATTTGTGACAAAAATTTCGAAATATGATCGTAGTTCTAATTTACGGTACGCTCTGGTGCCTCTATGCATGAAGTGTGCACTTTCCAAGGTCATATCTCGTGACATGTTTGGGCTAGCACAATTTTGTTGAGCTTACGCCAAATTAGCTCCACTTTCATTTATTCTCTAGGAACTTTGTGGTGGAATCCACAGGAAATAAGGTATTTTCCAAAACCGCAACTTCTTCTTTTTTAGGCAAAAACGCAACAAAAAAATGAAATTTTTGAATCCTTATAATTCCCAAAATAATCATAGTAAACTGAACTTGACAGGATTTATTTGGAAAAAACTAAAGTCCACTTTTTCCCCGTAAAAACAGGCCAAAATAGCCAACTTTATGGGGTCATAACTCATGACCTATCATAGGTAGGATATTGTTCTTTTTTTTTTAAATTTCAGCAAATTGAGTCTAGTTTCACTCATCTGTGGAACACTTTTCTGTGCAGTAATTATTTGCAAAGATACACAGTGTTTTTTAAAACTTGGTGATTTCTTTTCTCGATGAAAATTTAAAAAAATGGAGATTTTTCAATATATCATAACTCGGAACCAATGAAAGTTAGCGGATTATTTTTCAAACAAAATTTGTTCAGAATTTTTTTTTTCTGTTGGATATTTTGCTCTAAAATGCAGTGGAAGTTATCCGTCCACGCAAAAGTAACTTTTGGAACTGTTCTAAAAAAAACCGGTTTGACAATTGATCTGTTCTAGCATTTTTGATATGTCAAAAAGGACCCCTTAACGAAACTTTCTCATTAAAAAATTTCAAGTAGGATTTTTTGTGGAATTCCACACTTTTTTCGACGTTATGCCTGGACTATATGACCGCATGTTAGTTTATATTCAGCAACTTTTCAACTTAGGAGTGGATTGATGACGATTTATCTTCAAATGGAGATTCTTATTTCAGGTTGGCTTCACAATGTACTTTAAGAATTGTACGTACGTCGACGTACGTGCAATTCGTAGGACATATTGTGGAGTTAGCCTTATAGGATGTCTTTTGGTTAGCCTGAAAGATTCCGATCATATTGATTATCCAGCTCTACACTGCCACCCTTCAGTAAAAACATTTCTTTGATCACATTATGTTGTTCAAAGATGATTAGCAAGTTGAATATCTTTTGATACAAAAACCTAACTTCTTTTCTCAGATTGTCTAATCAAACTTTAGCGAGATTGTTTTGTTGCGTGAACTATTTTAGTACTGAATTTAGTTCCAACTCGATTCCCACAATGATAAAAATGTTCGAAATTCTACAACGCTTCTACAATACAAGCGTAAGGTAAAATTTCAAATATAGTATTGGAATGACGAAGTTGCAATACATGTATTGTAAGTGTTGTAAATCGTGAAGTCATCCTCGAGCATTTCAATACACATGTATTGGAGCGTTTGTAAGTCGAAATTTGTGCGTAAGGAAATCAAGGAATTCAAGAAATTCAAAGTGTTCACGAAATTCGCGGAATTAATGGAATTCATGAAATTGATGGAATTCATGGAATTATTGAAATTCTTGGAATTGAATTAATTAACGAAATTTGCGAAATTAACCCAATTAATTGAATTTACTTAATTTAAGGAATTCCCGGAATCCAAGAATTCAAGGAATTCAAGGAACTTCAGAGACTTTTCGAATTAAATCTTTAGAATTCAGTTGTGCATAATAAAAATCAACTGGAAATGACTTTTTTAGTGAACTAAGTAACAAAGTTTTCGAAGATATTTTTAATTTTCACAATACAATTCGAAGAAAATATTTTTAAACATAACTTTGAAGACTTTTTTCAATCAATTTTCATCATAATTTTAATACTGAAATAGGCAAATTCATTATAAAAATTAATCTTTTAAATTATTCCATCGTTCATATCTAATAAAATTTCATTCAATTTCATTAGATCCATCAAAAACAAAAATTAGCATAGAAAATCTGAAAAGTAGCATTTGCAATAGAAAGCTGCGAAAGTAAAATTTCTGAAGCAAATATAAAATTAGAAGTTTTTTAATAAAAGTCTTAAATTTAATAGGAGTAGAACTGTAAATATTATTCATTTTCAAACTTCCAAAATTAATTAGTAAAATTTCAAAAATGAGACATACGAATTTTTGTTTAGATCATCGGATTTATAAATTGAAACTATAAGGATTATATGGATTTGATCATGAAAACAATTATTCGGGTTGTATGAAAATTATTTTTATTTCACTGTAAGTAAATAAGTTCCTGATTCTTTGACACATCTAGAGATACATATTACAAAATTCTGTTTGTTATAAGACGTAGTACATAACACTATTTACATTATGCGGATAAAAGCGGCTTTATAGTACTTCGACATGTTTACGTGACATATTAATCATGGAATAATATTTTTAGAATAAGAGCAGTGGTTTTAGTATGTTTCAGAGATCAAAAATAGCTTTCAATATTCTAAACTTAACTTTATATACAAGCAAATATGTTCACTTAAATATACTGTCTCATATCCATCTTTTAGGAATGAAAAGATCACCTTGAGCGTTCTCGACTATATGCGATATACTAGGCAGTCCGATAAGTCCCTGAAAAATGAAACACAGAGACGTTTTTTTGGCTAAAGTCGGTTTTATTTTTCAACATACTCTCCTTTTAGGTCGATACAGCGAGTCCAACGATTTTCTAACTTTTTGATACCGTCCGAAAAGTACTCGATCGCAAGGTCTCCAAAATACGCCTCACTTTCAGCTATGAGCTCCTCATTTGAGTAAAAACGCTCACCGGTGAGCCATCTCTTCAAGTTAGGGAACAAGTAATAGTCGCTGGGGGGCAGGTCTGGTGAATACGGTGGCTGAGGAACCAATTCGAAGCCGATTTCATGCAATTTTGCTTGTGCAACTAAGCATGAATGAACAGGCGCATTGTCGTGATGATAAAGCGGTTTTCTCTTCTTCAAATGCGGTCGTTTTTCGGCGATTTCGATTTTCAATCGGTCTAATAATGATGAATAGTATGCTCTGGTTATGGTTTTACCTTTTTCAAGATAGTCCACGAATATTATGCCATGTACATCCCAAAATACGGAGGCCATAACCTTTCCAACCCATTGTTGCGTTTTTGGACGCTTCGGAGCACTTTGGCCCGATGGAATCCACTGTTTTGCCTGTTGCGTTGACTCAGGAGTGTAGTAGTGGATCCAGGTTTCATCCATGGTTATGAATCGGCGTAAAAACTCGGTCGGCTTACGCGAAAATAATGCCAAATTCTGCGTGGAAGTTGTCACACGAATTCGTTTTTGGTTCACTGTGAGCAAACGCGGCACCCATCGCGCGCAGAGCTTCTTCATGCCCAAAACTGAATGCACGATATTGCC
>NC_046665.1:80295900-80301620 GCF_010883055.1 Belonocnema kinseyi | reverse complement strand
CTTGCGAAGATAGTAGTGTTTGATCAAAACTCGAAACTCAGATTTTTCCATATTAAAAAAAACTTGGAAGTTAGTCGCTTCTCAGTGCTGTAACTTGTAAATACGTAAACATAAATGGCTGAACTTTTGACAGGCGTAATTTGAAGGATCAAGCTCGACGAAAATGGTTCATATTAGTGAATACTAATGCCATCTCTTAGAAGTTGGTCAATTACACGATTAAAATTATACAGGAAAATCCACTTTAATTCATAGATCCAAATATATGCTAAACTACCTTATCTACAAAAAACGCCTTAGACAACAGTTGACCAGGACATACGGCGAAATTTAACTCTACCATTGATTTTGGTATATTTAAATCCCCTCCTCTGCCCTGGTCAACTTTTCTCTGAATAATTTTTTTGTAGATGGGGTAGTTTCGAAGATATTTCGATCTATAGAATAAAATTGGTCACCCTGTATGTCGTAAATGAGAAAAATTAATTTTTATATATTAGGGAAAGAAATCTTTTCATGCGTACCATCAGGTAAGGAGTTCAACGTGGCGGCAAGTGCCTTTTCCTCTCCTGTATAGTCTTTTGACTTTATATAGGCGATATACTCATCTTTCACGTCTGACCATGCGTCTCCTATTTCGACATTATTTTGCGGGAAAATAGTTTTAAAGTCCAACTCTATCTGTAATGTAAAAGTCATCATTGTTGGATGCATTTCTTTATATCATCTAAGTTTTCTGCCCGTGGCTCATCGCGCAATGCATCTATTTGTGCATCAAGAGAGTCTTCGTTTGCCAGACAATAAAAATAACCTTATGTACAACATTAAAGCATAACGATCGTGAAATTTTTATACAAATATTTTCATGTTGAATGTGCGTTGAACGCTTTATTTGGCATACCTTCTAGAGGCTGTGGCTGCTCTTCAAATTAATTTCTCTATGTTTTGGAAGTAGCTGCTCCGTCGTCGATCCATGCACGACCTTTTATAATTTATGCGGCTGCCAAATTTCCCATTTGCAGGAACGCTGCCCTCTTCCGTTGTATGGGTTGCAATGTACCACAATTCTTCTTTTTCATTAAAGCAACGTGCAATTTCTTTGGCGAGTGATGTCAGTATCACTGCAGGCATCCTTTAAAAACAAAAAATTCGTGTCCTACGATAGGTAAATTAAAAAAACTTTTGTTAAAGTGGTATTAAGGTCGCTCCTACATCACTCTTTTTAATGGGTTAGCCAAAGAAACATGTTCGTTATCAAGCAAAATAAGCAATTCTCGACCGATTAAAAAATCGCACAGCGAGTCTTGTTTCAGCTTTGATAAATTGCCGTGTTCCGTAGTAGAATAAAATCATTCTTCCGTCAAAATACGTTTGAAGAAACGATTTCAAGTCCGCGCGCTTGCAATAATAAGCAAAGGAATCACTGTCTTCGATGTTGCAATTACTACATTTCGAGCAAAGTAACTTTATACATGTCAGGTCTTGCAGGTTTTCCTCGACGATGATATCAGAATTATCTTTATTGTGGATCATAATGATATAAAGATCGTCTAAACGTAAACAAAAAATGATTCTATTATGTAAAGTTCTATATGTATTCATTGAATAATTGGGTATAAACGTTGACCGAATTATGAGAGTTTTTCAGGTACAAATTTTAGGAAAATTAAAATTACAAATAAATAATTCAAGAAAAGGTTAAAAAAGAATTTTATAGGTTGCAAACGCAGCCATAAAAAACTACCTGGTTTTACGAACTAATTACTCCAACTGGTTTGTCATGTCAATTAAAAAGTTGGATTTTCCAACTGGTTTTCCTAAAAAATTTGTTTTATGCAGCTACAAAAGTTCAACTGGTTTTTCAACTGTTTTTTTAATATGGTTTCCGAAAATGTATTCTTAAATGGTTCTTTTTCTCAAATCAAAAAGACTAGTTGAGTTTTTTGCTGGTTTTTTTCCAACTGATGTTTCCATCTGTTTTCGAAAAAATAATTTCAGGTTATTTAAAGATACTCTAATTTGCATAATTAAACAGTGGGACACCTTTGAAAAACTGAACATTTTTGTTACAAAACCAGATGGAAAATCCAGTTAGAATATCCAGATGGAAAACAGCTGGTCTTTTTTAGTTGTGAAAAAAGACCATTTGAGAATACCTTTTGGGAAATCATATAAAAAAACAGTTGGAAAAATCAGCTTGTCCTTTGTAGCAAGATAAAGAAAATACATCTGGGAAATCCAGTTGGAAAATCCAACTGGTGAATGGTCGTATTTTTTCTGAATATCTGTTGGTAAAACCATTTTTTATTGATATAATATTTATGTTTATGAATTCACCAAATCCCTTAGATTTTAGATTTGCGTCAGTACCGAAGATTAAACTTCTTACCGAGAAATCACGGGATAAATTTGAATATTCCTTGGTATAATTTAATAATTTGACAGATAAACAGTCGGAGTAATAACTGGTATATATTTACAGTACAATATCTACGTATAATACTGTTCATCTCTGAAATTATTAAATTATACAAAAAAATTTGCAAATTTATTTCTAGGTTGGTCGGTAGGAATGTTAAGGTTCTGTAACTACGCAAATCTAAAATCTAGGAGATTCATTGAATACGTAAATTTTTATATGATAACAAATAAAAATGGGTTTAACGACAGGTATTGACTAAAAATACGACCCTTCAAATTATTCTATTGATTTAGATCGAAGAAATTGAAAAAAAATCGATTAATATGGAATTTATCGAAAATGAACGTTAATCTCGCCCCGCTAGGGTGGTAAATCTAGCTGGACTTTTTACGGCTGAAAATTTAAATTTAGAAGTTATAAAATTATGTGAAGGTCAGGTTAAGTAGGGTTTGAATTTAAAAAATTTGTTTTTCCATGGGCGAAAGTAGCATTTCTCATAATCCTCTAGATTTATCAAATGTATTATCAACGCATAAGTATAGTTACTATCCACATCATCAGGTGTTAGACATCTGATGTAAGACATTTAATTTTAGGCATTTGTATTAAAAATACATCCCTTATTACTGTAGTTAACACACTAAATCACTGACTAACTGATTTTAGTCACACGGCTATTGGTTATAAGATTAAACCTGACGCATGAATAAACAAACACGACGTGCATATGCAGTTTCATTCATCTCGAACAGTTGGTGCCACTTATAGCGCAGTTTGTACAGTGGGGCGGACGATTCGGGCGACAAGCGTGGGTGTCACTAAACGTTAGAGATATTTGACAAGACACGCTATTGAAAATTAACACTAGAGATTATTGTCAATCGCAAGAACAGGCCGGGCCAAGGGCAACACTTACCAAGCTGGCGCTACTCTTGCCATTCGCACGTGCGGCTCGTGTGAATTATCTAGCCGTCAGTGCGTTGACAACTGTGACTCGTGCCATTCCAAACAAATTTATTTTAACACTAACCGCTCGTGCCAGAGTTTCTCCGGGTGCAATGTATTCAATATACTACTCTTGATAATCCTTTAGTAAAAACAAAAGAATAAGTAATGCGCCACCACTTAACAATCTTTTAGTCACTGCATATATTTTAATTATACGAAACATACACTTTACCCGCGAAGGAATAATAAGGAGACCCAAGTGCCAGTGGGAAGCCATCTGAAACTGGCAATAGAAACATTACCGTAAGTTATACGCACATTACAGGAAGATCTTAGATTTAAGTGCGCAGGTGCGCAGTTGTCCTCTTCCTATACATGGAAAAGTGCGCGATTGATAAAGTTTTTCAAATTGACGTAAGTTAGAGGTTGTGTTCTTTTGTTGATCATCATACGAAACATACACAAAATAAATATATAAACAGTATTTTCGGTACTTGTTTGAAAAATGTGTGAACAGATTTTGAGAAGGAAACGTATAGGTAAGTACCTTTTAAATTTGTAATATGATAAATAGGCTAAAGATTCTCAAGGCTCAATGACAGTTAGGTAAAACAATAAAATATATTAGACGTTTATTGTACTTACAGTGAAGGCTTTAAAAAAACGAAGTGTATTTGCCTTCTTTGTCTTGTATCTTCGTCCACAACCCGGAACTTGACACCTCATGGCTTAGAACACATTTCTGACACTTGCATCAAAACAAACAAACAGAAACTCTCAACTTACATCAATTTGACAAACTTTCTCACTCGCACACTTTTCCATGTATAGGAAGAGGACAACTGCGCACCTGCGCACTCAAATCTAAGATCTTCTTGTGATGTGCGTATCACTTACGGTAATGTTTCTATTATCAAGTGGGGGAACGGAGTTAGGTCTCCTTATTATTCCTTCGTGACTTTACCACACCAGATGATCTTCAGAGGGGAAAAAATTCAACTTTTGTATGCGATAACTTCAAGCTTTGGTGATTTCAAGTGTTTTAAATTTGCACTTTAAATTTTTTTAACTCTACAAAACTTCTACGATATAAGCGTAAGGCAAAATTTGCACACAAGATATTGAAATGGCGAAATTACAATACATGTATTGTAAGCTTTGTAATTCGTGGAATCACCGCATCATGAACTCTACAAGATATTGTAAAATTTTAATACATCGTGTATTGTAGTGTTATCTTACGTTTCAGAAATAAGCTTCAAATACATTTATTATTAGTCCTTAGCAGCAATGGGAAAACGGCAATGTATGAATGAATTCGAGCTATAAATCGGGTCCTTAGATTTAAAACAACACGCAGAAAAAACAATAGTTAAAATTTGTTGCAGGTAAGACTTGCAATTGTTAAAAATTAAACATATTTCGGCAAAAATTTCACCAAGGTTAAGGGAACAATTCTGATTTAGTCTACTGCGTCACGCTGAAGTGAGCAAACTTTGGTAAAACATGTAGAATCAGCAACAGAAAACACGAAAAAAATTGGTTCTTACTGATATATCTCCTCCGAAAAAAATTACACTATTATAGACGATTTAGAACTTATTTAATACCATATAACAAAGAGCGCAAAAAGCGTAAGATTATCCAGGAAGTCACTGCGGAACAAGAGGACCAAAAATTAAAAGAAAAGATCGCACCGGAAACAACGGATTCCAAAACAGAAAAAGTACCACCAATTATTCTTGGAAACCCAAACACAAATAATGAAACTAGCTTCCACGTCTACAACAAAATTAGAGCATTCACTAAAAATTCTATCTACAAGATAACAACTCAGCTGACAATCTTTCCTACCGGACTGAAGGATCACAAAAAAATTAAGAACCATCTCCTGGACAACAGTATTCCATTCCATACATATGGACTCCAGAGTGCAAAAGACAAAAAACTCGTTCTGAAAGGATTACCGGAATCAAAATCTGGAGAAATTCTGGAAGAACTAAAGGAATTAGAATTTGACCCAAAGAAAGTAATCCAAATGAAGGTGAGGCAAAACCCACAATATCCGCCTTACATAATATACTTCAAACCAGAAGCGACAGGGGAACTGATAAGAAGCATAAAAAATACCAAAATCATCTACTACACGAGGATCCTATGGGACGACTATCGCAATCGGAGACTAGTAGCGCAGTGCTACAACTGCCCACAATTCGGACACGGAACAAATGATTTCTACGAGGGTAGATCAATAAGTCCTTAGAATGAAGTATAAAAACAATTTTTTTGGGGTAAATTTTTTTTTATTTTTCAACATAATCTCCTTGGAGCTCTATACACTTGGTCAATC
>NC_046665.1:80286405-80295800 GCF_010883055.1 Belonocnema kinseyi | reverse complement strand
TCTAGTCGGGAGTGGTGCTGACTGAAAACAGATGATTTGGAGCGATTCGCGCGCCATCTGTTGGTCATTCTAAGGACTTATTGAACTACCCTCGTACAACAAACCGAAATGCATGAAGTTCAGCGGGGATCATATTTCAAAACAATGCGACAAAACTGATGAAGACACGAAATGCGCAAATTGCGGAGGAAATCATCTAGCCAGCGCATCATCGTGCCAAAAATATAAGGAACGACTGGAAAGAATCTTCAAGATAAGAAATTCAAAAACTACTCAAATCAACCAAAAACAACAAACACCAGATCCAGTGGGCTTCCCGGCACTTCGCCACAAAAAACGTGGACTAACAACGAGGACAAAATTCAACAAGAAAAAACACAAGGGGCGACATCAATCGATGGCAGAGGAAATCAACATGAAAACCTAATATGGAACAACTTCTGAAACCCGCCCAGAACTTCTGTACAACCTCCAGCAATCCAAAATGCATGGACTAAAAGAAATCACAATCAGGACCAACAGAACTTTCAAGAGCTTGTAGGCCTCTGGAAGGAAATCAACGAGCAATTCAACATAGCGTATCTACTCAGGCTAGTTATAAATCTTAAAAAAGAATTAGATAATACAGAATGTGACATCGATAAGGGGATTATAGTTTCTGAATACATGTTAAAATTTGCAAATGCGTAGAATGCGAATTTCAAAAATTTACAAGTTGATTTTGCTGTTTTTTCTAGTTTTTTTAAAATGGAACCGAATGGGGACACAATGGCGTCTTTACGGGTACTTTGTAGAGGCTCCATTCGGTTCCTTCGGTCTGCCAGGGATACTACCGCCGGAAAATCCTACTCTTTATCCATAAATGCAAAACTATCAACCCAGCGTTGTCGATATTGGAATCATTAAAAATATAAATGTGCACATTGAAATCGAGACACTCGACGAACTAGACTCTGATCATCTTCCGGTTTTATTAAACATGCATAACACATTAATCAAACGCGAACATAGAAAAATGCAGAAATCATATAAACGAAAACATAAAAATAAAATCAAACATGATCAACACCAAAGCAATAAATGACGCGGCCAAAAATATAACTGAACTAATAAATACAGCTATCAAAAAGTCAATACCACTACTAAAAACTGGAAGTTGTTCAACTCCATTACCGATAGATATAAGAAAACTAATCAAAGAACGAAATCTAGTACGTAAACTTTACCAAACCACTAAAAGAGATCATTTTAGGACAATTAAAAATAGCTTATCTAACCTAGTTAACAGAGAAACTGAAAACTTCTCAAACAACTCATGGAATAGCAAACTAGAAAATTTAAACGTAAAAAATAATAGCCTGTGGAAAACAGCAAAGTATTTCACAAAACCTAACACAGGAAAAATAACTAAACTCCACGGGTCAAATGGAATTACTTACAATAATCTTGAAAAAGTTAACTTTTTAGCAGAAAATTTCGAGAGACTGCATCATCTCACTGAAGCGACGGCAAATAGAAAAATTGAAAAAATAGTTAACAATACATATAAAAATGTCCAAAAAACTAGTTTAGATACAAAAATAATAAATGATGATACACTAAGAGAAATACAAAAGGCTATTAAAGAAAGAAGATCTAAAAAACCCCCTGGTCCAGACGGTATCCAAAACATAATACTTAAAAACCTACCGTGCAAAACAATAGTTCAAATCACGCATATTTTTAATTCATGTTTTAAATGGTCATATTTTTCTAAGAAATGGAAAGTAGCTAACGTCCTCGCCTTTCAAAAACCAGGCAAAAACAAGTTATTTCCACAAAATTCCAGGCCAATCAGCTTGCTGCCGACGTTAAGTAAAATTTTCGAAATCATTATTCTAAACCGAATTAATAGACACGAATCAATTAAGAAATTACTTAAACCGAAACAATTTGGATTCCGGCAAAAGCACAGCTCGGTCGAACAATTAGCGAGACTTACCAATCATATATCTGTTCAATTTAATTTCAATAAACAAACAGCAGCAATAATGCTGGATATTGAAAATGCGTTCGATACCGCCTGGCACAGAGGCTTAATATACAAGCTTAGTAAACTAAAAATTCCCATGTACATAATTAAAATACTTGTTAATTACTTGAGCAACAGAAAATTCTGCGTAGCATACAATAATCTAAAATCCGAGCAACAAAAAATTGTAGCAGGCGTTCCACAAGGCTCAATTTTAGGTCCAATCTTATTTATATATTATATTAACGATATTAAGAAAAATAAGAAAACAAATATAGCCATATTCGCGGACGATACGGCTATCTGCGCTTCCTCTTGGGACAAATATATGGCTGTAAGGTACCTGCAAAAACACCTGAACGAATTAATGAGATACTACCATAAGTGGAAAATCAAAATTATGCGAAGAAAACCAATTTCATAAAATTTATTAAAAAATACAAATAAAAAGGAGAAGATACCCTCTCAATAATAATAGATAATGTTGCAATACATCACCTAAAATCTACGAAATACTTAGGGATGATATTATACAATAAGCTTTTGTATAGACAACACATTAAAGAAGCATGTGCAAAAGGTTATAAGATGATACATTTGTTATATAGCTTGCTAAAGAGAAAAAGTGCCCTGACCATTAGGAAAAAAACTTATTCTTTATAAAACATTGTTGAAGCCAGTATTATTCTACGCTGTACCTGTTTGGAGCAGTGCCTGCACATGTAACATCGAAAGACTGTTAATTCTAGAAAATAAAATACTACGCCGGATCTCTAACGCGGACCCAAAAAAGCGAAATGTAGATATTAAGAAAGATCTCCAAATAGATGATATATTTATTAATATACTTGAAATTACACACAAATTTTATACTCATCAACTAGGTGATTCTATAGCACTAAAAATCATCCACTTATATAACTAAGATAATGCTCCGTTTAAAATAAAATACAAACTACCTTATGCTCTCGTAATATAATATGCGACAGACAATCATTAATCACGCTGATAATGTACATATTAGAATAATTCTAGGTTAAGATAGGCTAAGCTAGCATAAGTTACAATTATATCTAATGGGGTTTTTACGTTCCGACCTTTTTTCCCAAAATTACAATAAGAAAAGCTCATATACTTTAATTAATATAAATTATACCTTCAGCTATAAATATTCTACAGAGTTTACTGAGAACTGGACGCAGAATTGTGTTTGTGTGTGTGTGTATGTGAGAGAGCATCCTTGTACACTTACGAATGAAGATATTAATAAAAATGGTTTTTAAAAGTAAAGTAAGCAAGGTTAAATATTGGGAATTATCTTCGATTCATATCAAGTTTATCTGGCAAGGTTTATTTTTGTTGCAGTGAATCTTTCACCTGGAATCGATGTAAACTTTAACTTTCTTTTTTCTGTGAGGGATTTCATTAAAGCTATTCTTTCTGTTTTTGTAAATTAAGCGTCATATATCTGTCAGTACTGTCTGAGGTTAATAAAACTAAAAAATCATTATCAGAATTTATAGAGCTACATACGAATTTGTCAATTTCTTCTGCACTCTGCTTCTCTTCGATATTGTCATAATTAATAGATTCCAGCTAGCTTGCCAATAATGACAATCCGCGTATCAATCTTCACTTCTTTAATTATTTAATTCATCATACTACCTCCTTTTTCATTCGCAAACATGATTTTAGGTTTGGTAAGGTTGGTGAAATAACTAATTTAATGAGTCTAAGCTGTACAATTTATCATACATTTATCATACTTAGTGTTTTATTTAAATTTCAACGTCGCTTAAAAACGAATACATCTGAATATAAAAATGAATTAAGCAATTAACAAACGTGAAGTGTTATCTTTAGTCTCGTGGTGGTTAAGAACAATGACTACTTTTTTCTGTTACCTAAAATAGTTATTGTTCATTCGAATGAATCGCAAAAGCTTTTAATCATTTATTAAGTAAGCCTTCAAAACTGCACTTTAAAATTCTTTAAATAGAAAATATACCCTAAAAAATGAAAATCTAAAATGGAAAATGGTTATGGTAAAAGATTTTAGAATTACACATTGTAAACTTAATGATTTCATTTTTGAAAAAGTTAATAATTACGCTCAGCATTTAAAAAAAAAGTTGAAATAAAACTTATTTTAAATTGTATTATACATATATATATATTGTGATATAAAATTCTTGATATTTCAAGTTATTGGATAGATTTTTCTTCTAAATACTTGTAAAATTCCCGGTCAAAAAAAAAATTCACTATCCTTTCCCGGTCTAAAAGAATTCTTGGTCATTTCCCAGTTTCCCGGTCCAGCGGTCACCCTGAATCATGATATTTCAGAACCTAATTTCTTTCTTCTCGAACGATAATACATATTTCGTGCTTGGTGTCTTCACAATTTTTCATTAAAGAATCAATTAAAATAATATATAGTTAAATAATTCTGACATTTTTCCATTTTTTAAAAGCACAGTCTTCTTATTTGTAAGTCTTATTTTTTTTAATGTATGCAATCACTAGTTTATTTTCACATTTCTTCAGTTCTTGGTATTAGCTTGAGCTTTTCGTATCATAACGGCAAACATTTTCTTTTTATAACGAAGCCTAGAATGAGGAATCTTGAAAAAAGTTTTCTTCAAAAAACTAAAGTGACCTTAAATTAAAGTAACCTCTCAAATCTCGGAATCAGCTGAGTTCATTCCCTGTTCAACTTAAAAGATTATTCACAATAAAATGATGTCTTATACATCCATGAGAGAATTTGAGACTCTGATTATTAGCTACAAGAATTACATGGTTGGGAATCTACATTGGCTGTCAGGCTCTCTTACCGCATGTGGACACGACGCAAGAGTGACAGCGCCAGTGTTGGGAATACATTATAACCGTGATATACGTTACCAGAGTATCTGTACATAACTACATGATATAAAATGGTCGCTACATTTGAAAAATACACGCTGAGAATTGATGTTTTCTCTATAACAGTATTCAAGGAGGAAATTCGCTTTCTAATATTATATATTATAAACTTTAATTATCTTATTTGCAAAATTCGAGTCTTGACTGTTGGGGAGGGAGCCAAGATGTCGTGCCCCCCCCCCCCTCTGGGTCCACCCCTGGCGCAAACACTTGAACGGATTTCGGCGATTTTAGAAGAGGAGCCAAGGGAGCAGCTGAGAGTAGCCAAGATGGCGTCGAAAGCGCTGGATAGTATCGATCAGCCCCATGCATCGCCCCCACTTTTTTGTTTTCTTACGATCCGGACGGGACTTGTCGGTTAAACTAATCCAACAGATGGGGCCACAAAAAGTAGGTCTGACTTTTTCATTGAATTGCACTAAGAAAAAGCAAAAATAATTAAAAACTTGATGCTGTTGCAAATAGACAAAAAAATACATATAAAAAATAAGAGTAACTATTACTAATTATTTCAAAAAAGAAAAAATCATGAGAATATGTAGTTTAATATGAATAAAATTCAATTTTGAGATATATTTTGAAAGCAGTTCGAACTTTATATTTTTATGATTTATTTGCTCATATTATTGATTTTATTATTTCTTAATGTTAAAAAAATAATTTATTGTTAAAATTAATAGTGTAGCTAATGAAAAAATTAATAATATTAAAGACCTCAATGATAAAACTATTTAAAGCATACACATGATTAGAAGAATTAATACAAAATATATGACGTATTTCAAATATAAATATAATAATAATAAAAATATGTAATACTACATCTTAAGTTGTACAGTAAAGAATCTTTGTACCTTTAAAATCTTAAAAATTTCAAGGTTTGAAGAAAATATTTTTGTAAAGTAATAGTAATTGCAATTAAAATGTTTGAGAGAATAATTTAGTAAAAAGTCAATGAAAAGACTAATAAATGAGAAAATGGATTTAATATTATTTAATATAATGCATATATTTATTTAAATTGAATCGAACATCACATTTACATTTAAACAGTGCAAAAATTTATTTGTTGCTTAATCTTGAAAGCTTTTTTCTCGCTGCATTCAACCCCTAATAATTTTATTACAAATTTTTTATTTAAAGGAGATTTTGAATTGGACAATTAATTATATTATTGCAAACCTCATTTCAAAAATGAACAGCCTATAAAATATTAAACTTTATAAACAAACGTACCGTATTTATGACGCACAGTAGGAGGAAATTCACTCTTTTCGTTCAGCTTGACGCTCCGAACTTTTGTCTTCTCTATTTGTTTGTTAATAGTTTTTCCACTCAAAGTATTGAAAAACTGAAATTTTGCGCATAACAATTTTTCACGCTTTAATAACTGATTAAGAAGACTTTATATTGTCTTAAATTAATGTTTATGGACTCATAAAATGCAAATAATTTGTTTATTATTCCATTTATTTATTACAAACAAATTTGATAAACAAATTAACAAATAGTCTTATTATCGTTAAAAATTTTTGTTGCTAAAAGTGCTTGACATTAATGTAGGATGTATTTGATCAAATATAACAATTTAAATTTTTGTAAACACATTAGATAGACAAATTCAAAATTTTCGTCCCTTCGCATTGAAATTTTTTTTAAACTGGAAATGTTTTAAGCTGTTGGACGAATAGTTCCTAGTGACAAAAATATTTAAGAAGTTAACAAATACCATTGAAATAATACCATCTTGAAATAAATGTGTTTTTTTCTTGAAAAAATACCGGTTTCATATGTATACACCTGGTATATACAATTTACATAAAAAATTTCCCAATGTTGGCAGTTTCACTTGGAAAAAGTCGGGTTTTCAATCGTAATAGATTGGAAATGAATCATAATACTGCATGCTAAGATTCACTAATACAAAATCTTTTGACAATAACCCACCGGCTTGGCCATCAAAGAAAATTTTAATTTGATAAAACCTTAAGTTTAATATTTTGTCACAAGAATTGTTAATAACAGTGGTTATTGTTAACTTTTCTGATATTTTTGTTACTAGCAGTCATTCGTCCAATAGCTTAAAACATTTCCAGTGCAAAAAAAAAAATTCTATGCGAATGGGCCAACATTTTAAATTTGTTCATCTAAGTTGTTTACAAAAATTTAAATTGTTATATTTTATCGAATATTATTAAATATTTATTATTTTAAGGAATACCTGAAGTCGTTCTGGGCCTTGAAGAAAATTATAATTTAAAAAATCTGCCCGCCTCGCGGACAAATTCTCGTCGCGCGCTACGCGCGCGGCTAGCTTCGCTCGCAAGTTTGAGCGCGCCTGGGCGCGCGACGGTTGAATCTCGCGGTTCGCGCTCGATAATAGGTTACCTGGCGTTTCGCGCTCGGATCTTTATTCTTTGCATTTGGAATGATTGAAAAAAACTTTATCAAAAAGATCTCTTTTAGATGACAGTATTTATATGCGTCTTCATATTCTGAATTGTCTATTTAATTAAGTACATATAGTCAAAGATTAAGTTTCTGAAAGCTCTGTAGGCTTTGAGGTACACATTCTCATCGTGACACTCGCGCTGCGCACTCGATTTCCGACAGACATTTGTAAACAGTTTTTGTTGGATTTTTTTCTCGTATCTTTCGTCGCTTTTCCACACATTTTTATTTTTTTATTTTTTTTCAACGTTATTTTTCACGAATAAAACAAAAAGTAGGCGTCCTATCAAGAGGTAATTCTTAACGAAACTGTAGATCGTTTTTGGGATAACCATTTTTGTTCATTCTTATTTTTTCGTATCCTACATAGTTTGTCCACAAATGGAATTTTTTATTTTCCATTATTTTTTGTGCGATAAAAGTTTGAATTTTCGATTTTTGAAGAAAATCCAAAAAAACAGCAAGATCAACTTTTAAATGGTTTAAGTTCGGATTCTACGTTAAAATTTCCATCAGAAACTCACGGGGTACCCGCAATACTCTCAGTTGCATCGCAGCGCTGTTGTTTGACTTTTCCACTGCGTGGCGCTTGCAACCAGACAAAATTCTTAAAGTTATCGACAGAACGCATTTTAGCTGCTACTAAAAGAAGATGCACTTGAAGCCGCCTTCCGGCCCATGTTAACAGCGGCGGATCTACAGATACCCTACAGGGGGCGTCGCCGCCAGCCTTATACTGAGGACTAAAAATAAAAGGTCCTCAATTCGAACAAGCATAACGCCCCTCTGGATCCGCGCCAGTTTTTAAATGACAGATATTTTATTTTTCAAAGTTTTTAATGCCACAAGAAAAAATATTGTGACTACTCCGTGAGTTTGTGAAGCAAATTTTAACGTAGAATCCGAATTTTAACATTTTAAAAGTTGATCTTGCTATTTTTTTGAGTTTTTTAAGAAGGAACAGATTAAGGACTCAGTGTGGTCTGTAGGAGTACTTTGTAGAGGCTCCTTTCGGTTCTTTCGTTCCGCAAGGGCAACAAGTTTTAGAGATTTTATTTGTGGGGTTAAACCAGAGATGGGTTGTGACATGTCACAACCTAGAAGTTGGAAGGTAAAAATTTTGCGAAGTGCTTACTTTTGTAGTGTCTTCTTTTTTTGTAAGAAACGACAAATCAGCACAAGAAT
The DNA here is from genome assembly GCF_010883055.1 of Belonocnema kinseyi. Classification (NCBI taxonomy): domain Eukaryota; kingdom Metazoa; phylum Arthropoda; class Insecta; order Hymenoptera; family Cynipidae; genus Belonocnema; species Belonocnema kinseyi. The sequence goes on along the minus strand of NC_046665.1, from coordinate 80,287,225 downwards.
TACGAGTATGTTTTGGCCTACCGCACAGTGGTTTGAAACGCCCAAAAAGTTGGTCAAAACTTAAAGACCCAATTTCCCGCCGATGAAATTTCCCACTTGGGGGTTTTTAGGATCGCTGATTTCAAATTTGAAGTCTGATTTCCCAAAAACAAAATGGCGACTGCAAAATGGCGGACACTTTTTCGAAATTGTTATCAGATTTGCATGAACCTTGGTGTATGTAGGTTTTTATGGTTGCATATGTATACATATGTTTTTGGGGTCACTGATTTCAAATTTGAAGTCAGATTTTTCCAAAAAAAAAATGGCGGCTACAAAATGGCAGACGCTTTTTCAAAATTGTTATCGGATTTGCATTAAACTTGGTAGGAATATGTTTTTGAGGTCGCTGATTTCACATTTAAAGTTAGATTTTGTTAAAACAAAATGGCGGCCACAAAACCACGGATATTTTTCAAAAAATTTTAATCAGATTTTCTTGAAACTTGGTATAAGTGGGTTTTCGGAATCTCTAATTTCAAATTTGGAGTCAGATTTTCCAAAATAAAATTGTGGCTACAAAACCATGTTGTAGCCTTTTGTTTTTTCTCATTTTAGTTTACAATAAATGTATAAATATAATAATAACATAACAAAAAATAAAAACGATTTTCGGAAAATTGTTAATATGAACTTATAAACAATTGTTACATAAAGTAAATGGTTAAAACATATTACCAACCTTGAGGTGCCTCCTCCATCTTCGTCTTGAATATTTTTGCACATTCGACAATTCCTGTGTGCACTTTGAATATCTTTTTTCTCGTTCCTTGTAGCACGT
>NC_046665.1:80269724-80286305 GCF_010883055.1 Belonocnema kinseyi | reverse complement strand
CGTACAAAAATTATTGAATTTTCAAAATACGCTCATTTCTTGAATTTGTATCCAAAATGGCCGTTTAACGAACTTGACCTTCATTTTGAGATAGTAAAAGAATTTACCAAAGGAATTCCAATCAGTCAATTCTTTCGAAAGGTATCGTGCTAACAAAAAAATCATCCACGGACGGACAGACAGACACATTCGTAAAAACCTGTTTTTCGGATTCAGGGGGTGTCAAGACGTGGACATTTGACAAAAACAGTGATGGCGACTGCGGCCTGGCAGCAACGATCAACACTGACGAAAAGTCGTTGTGGGACTGGGATGAGATGCGCAAACTGAAATTCGCCGGCGTGCGCGCGGAGTCCTCAAAACTACTTCATTAAAGAAATTTGATTCTTTTAACTTAGAAGAATTTCCTAATTCAAACCTTAATATATCCTGTATACTATATTTTTTCAGGTAATCCTAGTAAGGGACTCATCATTGTCCTAAAAAAGACCACTTTACCGATTTCAGGGTTGGGGTATTTCATATTTCACACGTGACCTAGTGGATCTTTGAACGGAAATCACATAGGATGTCTTTATGGTGTCTTTATGATGACTTTATGAAATCTCCGTGTCATTAACAAATTTATGATAAAACAGTTTTTTCACTTTTAGAACAGTTTCGGGCTTACTCTAGAGGATGTTTTTAGTTTCGCTCAGATTTTCATAATAAAACTTAGAGAAATCTCATAGCCGAAATATTTCAAGTTGAACTTTCAAAAATAAATCTTAAAAATTAAGTCTCAATCGATTTTTTGTAATATTTTAAAGCATTTAAGCATTCAATTCTTGTGAGAGAAAAATATAGAAATACTTTTAATTTGGGTTGATTTCGAATAATGATAATCTTATACAAGACGCTTCAAAGATTTCCTAGGGACATCCTTACGACCCTGTCCCCTGATTAACCTTTTAAGATATCCTTAAGACGACGAAATGCCAGACATAGGGCCTTTTAAAGCCATTCTTAAGCCGTACTGATAACATCTTTAAGATATACTGTATGGGACTAGATTAGAACGTCTTTATTGCGACCTCATGGCGTCTTTTTGTAAAAGACTAAAAACGTCCACAAAAAGAGGTCTTTAAGATGACTTTAAGCCAAGTCTGCCCACTGGGCACGTATAATATTATTATTTTCCAAAATAATTTCTATAGGAAAGTGATAAATAATGACGAATAATTAAGTAATTGCTCAATATTAGTTATTTCTATCAGACAATCGGGTACTTTTAAAATAAAGAATTTAAAAATCCCGCAAAACGTAAAGTCCCATGTACGCATAATTTACCTCCTATAAGAAACTAGGCATGTGAATACCTAGTAATTTACCGTAAAAGTACGTAAATTACCTATCGTATTTTACTTACCCATCCCTGACAGTAATATACCTAACGTAATACACATGTTTACATACACATCTATTACTCGTAGTTACGTCAGTTTCGGACCACTTCCAAACCCTGTTTCCTTTGTTGTGAGGCGGTTGGATCGTTCCACATTGTTCGCGTAACACACGAATTCTGAGGCTTACGAGTGGATGTAAAAATTTCGAATGATCAGTATTTTTGAGCTAAAAAATTATAAAATTACTAGCGCATATTTATTGGAGGTATGCTATTTGTTTCATTAATCCTATAGAATAAGAGAATAAGATTTGAAAAGGTGTTCTTTCGGATAATATACATGCAGCTTAAACACTGCAGAACGTAATCAAATATCTTACAACAAATGTATAGTTGAATAATGAATGGGTTGAATAAGAGAACATAGAAACCTGTATAGAATATTAGATACGATCATTCGTCTAATTAAACAGAATTCCTACCTTGCTAACCTCAATTAGATTCAACCCAAAAGTATTTATACATGCAGTTTCTCATTTGCACGTGTTTCGGGGATTCCCCCAGTTATTTTGAGCTTAGAAAGGAAAAAATTGTACTGTGCATTTTCGAGGAAAGAGATTTTTTCATTTTTAACAATTAAAAATCTAATTTCATTTGGAAACTACGCAAATCATGAATAGCTGTTAAATAGTTTAAAATTCCTTCCCCGTAATGAAATTATATTCTTATCAGATCTTGTTTAATTCAATAAATTTTTCCAAAAGGATAGAAAAACTCGATAAAATGAACTAAAATAGCATTTAGTTTGAAGAACAGTAACATTTTTTTTTAAGTTTCTTTTTAATTAACTGTCTTTGTAACGAATATTTTGTATGTAATTATTACGGTTCCTAAGCGTCAAAGTAAATAATAATTTGTTTTTAACTCTAAAATTTGATCAATATAATTTTTAACGATTCAAAATATCATTTTTTTCAAAAACGATGGAAAATATGACGCAATTCATAGTTCAAAACTTTTCCCCTTTCTCAAGCCTATGAAAATGTACACCAATGTCTCCAGAACGTGGGATTTTTCGGCCCCCACCGCTTTCCCATTTGGGTGAACGCATGCAAACGTAGCGTATCGGTGAGTCGGCTCTGTTACATGCTGCTAAGTCCAGCCTCTTGTAAAGCCGAAATACATGAGCAATCGAGAACGAACCCGACTTGGCCCGGCTTGACCAATGACGATCAAGCTACTTCTCAAATTTCTTCCGGTTATAAATTCCCGATTTACCTTAGAATCGTTAAGTTTATTGCGAAGAGGAAAATATCCTTGATTGTATGTAAATATATATAGGAGACAATGTTTCTCGGCCTAATATAAATTTAAATACATTTTTAACTGAAATTTTTAATTTATACTCAAGGGCATGCGATATTTACAGTTTCCCCGGCTTTTCCCCACAAAAATGAAAATTTTTAAAAACTGAACTCGGAGATGATAAAAAAAAATATAATAACGGACGTCCCCAGATTCTTTTTTCGGGGTAATAACAAAAAAAAAATTTGTACTAAGTACAAATTTTATGCATATGCATTATTTTCTGGTTACGTCATTTTTTATCTCTGCCTTTCCGATAATCTGAAAATTATTTATGAAATAAACTTTTTTCATTGGCTGCAAACAAAGTTAGTTCCGGGAAATTAGTTACTATGTTTATTTGTAAGTCCAAAGTTTCCGACCAAAAATATTGTGTAGTTTGGAAGTAACGCTCGGGTGAATTGTAACACACATAACCTCGAAATATACACGCACGTTGTTAGCAATATCAAAAAAATGTTCATAAAAAAACAACAAAAAAATGTGCGGGGACGTTCGTTAGCATGTTCGCTATCATTTCCCAAATTTTGAAGGCAAAATATTTCTTATCCTAGGAAAAAGCCGGGGTATCTAACACTGAAAAAATCGATACTATTTCCTAAGTGCTATGCAAATTAATCACATGTTGCTAAATTAAAACTTTTTTGAATTAACCCACAAAAAAAGTGTGTGGGGACCCATGTTCGCTATTATTTCCCAAATTTTTAAGACAAACTATTTATTATTCTAGAAAAAAAGCCGGGGAAACCTAAAACTGGTAAAATCGACAATTTTCTAAGTATCACATGCCCTCAAGTTTGCAGTTAAAAAAATTAATTTTCAACCTTGTAAAAAATCACGAATTTTCAGCAAAAGAAATGAATTTTCAAACAAAATGAATAATTTCTACGAAAGACGACAAATTTTCAACTAATGAAATAAATACTCAATTAAAAATAGACTAGTTAACTTTTACCCCCACTTATTAGCTGAGGGCGCGCGCAATCGATCCTGTGATCGAATGATTCTAATTGTGAAAATAGAACGGACTGTCTCAATATGTATAATGCGTAAATTCATGAATGAATAAAAAATGTTAATAATTTGAAGAATAATTTAAAAATGGAGTCGGGTTGGTGATAGCCAACTACTGTAAATAACTCTGCCCGTTTGGTACGTGACGAATATAATATGTCCATTATATGACCGTCGCATCGTTCATAAAAGACCCTCGAAAAGGACCCAAATCTCTCTGACTCTCTCTTTGAGAGCAAATAATTCAAATCGAGCCTACCCATAGCCCGAAACAGGCCAGGCTGTTTCGTCTAAGAATCTATTGAAATTTTCAACAAAGAAATGAATTTACGAAGAAAAACACTAATAATCTATGAAAAAGACGAAGCAACAAAAAATTCAATATTTACATTTCCAGTAAAAAATCAATATTGCCCCAAAAAAGAAAACAAGTTTCAACGAAATATTTAAACATTTTCAAGCAAAAGATTGAATTTAAAAATAAATAATTTAATTTTGATACTAATCATTTTCTACCGAAAACAGAAATGCAAAATTTTTAAAAATTACTCAAAGAACATAATAGTGTTATTTCACGATTTTAGATGCAACAATTTTTTGATAAAAAAGTTTAATCCGAACCGAAGGTGCATTATAATTTTTTTTCTGTTGAGTCGTTCAACAGAAAAAATTATTAAAAATTGAAGGCGGTAAAACACTTATTCTAATTGGTGTCACGTGGGTGTCACGTGACTCTTTGTCATTTTTTAATCAATATTTTTTCGACTTCTATTTTCATTGTACACATAACCAAAACAAAACATTGACACAGAGAAAGATATTTGAGAATCACTTAAAAATGAGCTGTGATTGGTGGAAAATCCAACCCCTTTGACGTCAAAGGGGCCCTCCAATCGTCATCGTGATAAAAAATTCATATTTCAACATTAAATTAATAATAGTAAACAATATGTAAAAAATATTTTATGGGCGTTTTTAAATTTAGAATTTTATATACTATAAGATTCATTTATTGGAAAAATAATATCTGACTTTGGAAACAACCCTATTTTAACCCAAATTTTTTTTGAGGCAAAAAAAAAACAACAAAAATGTTAATGTTTTAAGTAAAAACAATAATTTTTAACAAAAGTAGGTGATTTTCATACAAAAAGAATAATTTTTACTCAAAAAGATGGATTTTCAACTAAAAAAAAAAATAAAAATCCAACAAAATTGTTAAATTTTCAACCTTAAAAATTAATGTTAGATCTGAAAAAAGTATTTAACCAAAAATGGAAGTTACATTTTCAGAAAACAAATTTATGTTTCGACGGCAGAAATGCACTTTCAACTAAAAAATATAAAGTTTCAACAAAAAAGGAAATAGTTAAATTCTAAATTCAAAGAAATAATTTTGAACAAAAAAAAAACAATCGAATTTGGAATAGAATAGATAAATTTTTAAACAAAGAAGTGAATGTACAAACTGCGACAATAATATTCTACGAAAAAGATACATTTTTAGTCTTATAGTTAAAATTTAAATTAAAAAAGATACGCGTTATTAACCAAAAAGAAATTGTTACGTTTTCAGTCAAAGAAAACTAATAAAAAAATAAGTTTAAACCAAATATTTACATTTTAGCTAAATAAATTAATTTTCAAAGGAAACGAAGAAAATGAAATCAAATTTTTTTAGTTGAAACGTCGTCTTTTCAGTGTGAAATTATTTGTTTGAAAATTCTTCTTTTCGTTAAAAAATTAATTTGTTTGGTTGAAATGTGAATATTTGGTTAAAACTTTTACTTTTATTTTTTTACTGGAAATTTAAGAATTCCATTTTTTGTTAAAAATTTATCTTTTTTATTGAAAATTAAACTATAAGGTTAAAAATTTATCTTTTTGATATAATATTATTGTTGCTGTTTGTGCATTCACACCATTTGAAAATGCATCTGTTTTGGTAAAGATTAAGCATTGCATTTTGCGTTAAAAATTTATCTTTTTAGTAGAAAATTCAACCATGCGGTATAAAATTCATGTACTTTGTTGAGAATTCGTCTTTTTGGAAGAATATTCGTATAATTTTTCGTATATTTATTTCTTTCGTAGGAAATTTCACTATTTTGTTGCAGATTCGATTGTTGTTTTTTATGAGGAATTAATTTTTTGAAATGAAAATTGAACTGTTCCATTTTTGGTTAAAAATTCATCTTTGTTATTTAAAAATTAATTCGTTTCGTTGAAAATTACATTTTATCCGAAAATTTAACTAGTCCGTTCCTTATGAAAAAGAAGTATTGGTAAGTATTGGATTTAATACTTTTTTAGCGAATAAATATTGGAGATATAAATTCGTTACTAAAGTAAAAAATTTAACAATTTGGTTGAAAAAAATGTTTTCATGAAAAAATCTTGTGCACTATGTATATTTACATATTACAGTAAATGATATTTTCCTCTTCGCAATAAGTCTAATCATTCTGAGGGTAATTTGGGATTTCACAACCGGAATAAAGGGTATAGCCGAATAAGGATATGAAACTGCCCCACGTTCTGGAGACACTGTCGTGCATTTACCAGATGTATATCTTTTTGAATGTTATCAAGTGTCTTCAAACAAATATGGTAAAAAATATTAACGTTAAATCTTTTTGATATTTTTTTTATAAAATTCATGTAAAATGGACGAGATATAAATCTAGTTCTTCATTTTTAGGAAGAGAAAAACAGTTTTCCTCTTCTCTGAAGCTAAGGAACCTTAATAATCTCATAGAAAATGTTCTTTATAGTCAGTAAGCTGAAAAAAGGGTTTCTAAAATTAAAATGTAAAATTTTTTTGAACTAAATGCTATTTTAGTCGATATGTATTTATTTTTTTCTATCTTTATGGTAAAGTTTGTTAAATTATGCAAAATAAACATCTGGTAAAGGTATAATTTTATAGATTTTAGGAAGGGAAATAACATCAAACTATGAATTACTATTTAAATTTGCCGAGGTTTTCGAGAAAATTAGAATTTTAATTGCTGAAAACTAAAAAAAAAAATTCTCCAAAACGCATAGTAAGATTTTGTCTTACATGGCTTATAAAACAGGTAGGGGGCATACCCGAAACAGATTTAAAAGAGGAACTGGATATGTAAGTACTTTTGAATTGAACTTAATCAAGGTTAGCCTACCGTCCAAACAAGAAAAGTCGCAACTGCATTTTGGATGAATCCCCTGCTATCCGAATTTCGGTTATGTTGAAAGGGGACTCACCCGAAATGTAGTTTCTATTTTTCTTGTTTAGACGGCACATGCCTCCCGCATAGTTTTCGGCGCAGGAAGCCTAAGATTTACGCATCGGAAAAGGTGTTTAGTTACAAGAAAATACGTGTGCAGTATGCTGAAAATGCCTCACACACTAGCCGTCCGTGCACCGCAGCAGCGCTACAGATCGCACGCGATAGGTTGGTACTATGCGTGCGTACACGGCCGGCTCGTGCGTGAGCTGTTTCCAGCATACTGCACACGTATTTTCTTGTGCGCACACCTTAAAAATATAGCCACGCCCTGCTTAATAGCTTTGCTGGTAGCAGTAGCAACTCGTACAAACGCAATTTTCATTCGTATACTCGTGTATCGGTTGTCTGTCGTACAATTTTGTTGAACAATAAAGTTCTCGTGCCACATTCATTTTTATAATATCACTCTGCCCCCGGCAAAGATATTATAACGTAGATGCGGTGCGGACTTAGTTACCCGCGATAAATATAGACGGCGCGTCCGGCGAAAATTGTCAGTTCCCCTCTACCCACCGCTCCCCGGCTATAGCACCCATCGACAACAGCCACTTGGAGCGCTGTAAGCAACTCTCAGTAGGCCTCTTGAGGCGCACTAATGGTTACTTAGCTCAGACAAGAACCATTTGGATTGAAAGTAAATTTAGTAAATTGCCAATGAAAACATTTTAACATTTATAAGTTATAACTTTGCAAAACATGGTTATTTTAATAAATACCACAAATAAAAGTCGATGAATAATTTATATTACGGTTTCATATATTTCCCAATATTTCTAAAATTATTACTTATAATTTTCATTCTATATATTGTCTATATATAGTTCTTTAATATTTTTTATTTTTATGGTCTGCAACTTCTATGGATTTTTATAGATTTTTATAAAAATATAATTATAATTCCAAGTGATATGAAAATTGTTCTTTCGGATTTTATATGTTAAGACGGCAGTTCCAAGCCAGATTACATTTCGCATTGGCAAACAAAATTAGACGAACAGAATTTCACTATCATATTCATAAAAAATATCATGTTCCATAAAATATATTTTAAAATAAACTTTAAATTATTATAATTACTACAGCTTACTCGAAATATATATAATTCAAATTATTTTTTAAGTTTTTCAGAACTCTTAAATATGTTTATAATGATTCCCATTTTATCGTAAAATTTATGTAAAATTCTGCAAAAAATGCCTCAAAATCTTCCAGACTTTTTTACAATCTTATAAATTTTTTAAAATGTTAAAATATTTTCGACACTGTAAATTTCCCCAAATTATAAAATTCTGAAATCTGAAAATCCCGAATTTCAAAATTCTAGAATAATGAAATTCTGGACAGTTTACAATATTATCGAATTTTAAAATTCCCGAATAATAAAACTCTAGGCCGTATGCTGTCTAATGATAAAATATACAAACTAGAAACTTCCCAAATTGCAGAAATTGAGAAAACAGTTTTGTGGTCAATATTATTTATTTATTACAAATACAATAATCAAATATTTTTATTATCGAAATTTTGTTTAATGTTTAATTTTGATAAATTATTGTTTTAATTTAAAATAACAATAATTGTATAAAAATGTGATACAAACATAAATTTAAAAACACGTGAGCTTCAATTGAATAATTCTAACAATAATTTTTAGAAACTTTAAACATTATAAAAATTTTTTCCTTGGTATCAGTATTTTATTATTCTATTAAAAAAAAATTTGTTGTCAAATAATTTTTTAATTGTTCAAATTAGGGCGTTATCTAGCCCGGATATTGTATAATTCGGAAATATTCTGTAAGATTGTAAAATTTTGAGAATTTTCCAATTCGGAACTTTTATATTTCGAAAATGTTATAATTTCGGAATTTTTACAGTGACGTGGGAATTTTATTTTTCGGAAAAAGCGACTGAAAAATCCCGAAAAATAAAATTCCCGACACTGTAAAATTCGTAAATTGAAAGATAACCAAAGAATAAAATTCCCGAAATTATAAAAGTCGAATTGGAGAATTCATGAAAATTAAAATAAATAAAATTCCGGACAATAAAATATTACCGAATTTGAAAAATCCCTAAAGAAAATGGCTGAATTATAAAATATCCGAACTAGAAAATTCATGAATTTAAACAATTCAAAAAAATTTTTATTAAATAATATTTATTCATTGAAAATACAGTAATCGAATATATATTTCTGTATGAAAAATTTTGTTTGAAAATGTGCACAGTATTTGAAAAAAATATTAAAAAGTTCTGAAAAATCGAATTTTTTTAAAATTAAAAAATAATAAAAATAAATTTTGATTAAAATCGTTGTTGAATTGAATTCTGCAAAGTTAGCAGAACATTTTTTTCAAAGCGCACGAGTTTTTAAATATACTTTTTAATACAATTTTTATAAAATTATTATTCAGGTGCTGGAGATTTCATTTTTTGGGATTTTTCGTTCATCCCTTTCGGGACTTTTTCAGCGGTGCCATATTTTTATACCTCCTCTTAAAATTATGTAATTTTTCAAAATAAATAGTCAACATTTCAAAACATTTTAAAATCATCAAACGTATCAATTCTCTTTTAAATTATTTCAAATCTCTTTAAATTATTTTAAAAGATTTCGGAAGTTTTTAATGTCTTTTAGACTGATTACTATTTTTCCTACCATTTTTGTAAAATCCTGTTCTTTAAGAATCAAAATGAAATACTTTTACCTTGGAAATACAGATAAAAAATAAAACAATTATAATTGTAACATTCAAAGTTTAAATTTGTCATTCTGAAATTGTGACAATTCTTTTTCAAATTGTTTACTATTGAAAATTGTTTTTTTTTAATTTCCAAACTAAATAGATTAATAATGGAATATCTTATACTGAAATAATACTTCAAAAATATTTTGAAATTGAATAAGGGCGTTCATTTAAGAAGCCATTAATTCGAACGTTTACATTTGTGTCACGACTAAGGCTTTCGAATTAAATTAGTTCAAATTTTAACGTTAAAATATGTAAATTATATCATTTTACACAGATCTAGAATCATCTTGTAAAATCAATCACTGTAAAATTTTTAATACTCGAACTGCAGTTCAATTTTCAAATTTACTTTCTTTTTCCGATTTGTCCCGGTCGCGAGTATAGCTCAATATTTAGAACAACTTTCATTTTTTTTAAATAGTAATTTTTCGCGGGACGATCATTTTATTCTCTGAAAGATTTTTTACAAATCTTGTTGATAATTTTTACAGGCTCATCCAAAATGAGAAGGTATTACTTTTTTTCTGAAAAATGACTTTTTCGGATTTTATCAAATGTCGACGTTTTGAGGCTTCTTGAGTCAGAAAAACAAGTTTTTACGTCGGGGTCTGTTTGTCTGTCCGGCGTCGTCGTTGTCGTCTGTATAGCGGATAACTTTCGAAAGACTGGTCAGATTGAATTGAACTTTGAATTTGATCACTTTTTTTGATAAAAACAAACTTACCAAAGTTAAAGGATTTTCAAAATCCAAAAAACCAAACGAAAATGGAGATTTGAAGCAAAGAAGTTTGATATGGAAAAAAGTCAACAGGCGAAAAACGCTACTTTTTCAAGGCCCCATGATTATTTTATCACATTCTCATCCGCAATGAGAAGAGTTTTATGCGAAAAATGACTTCCGCGAATTTCATGAAATTCCGACGTTTTGAGGCTCCTTGAGTCAGAAAAACAAGTTTTTACGTCGGTATCTGTGTTTCTCTCTGGCGTCTACGTCATTGTTGTTATTGATGTTGTGGTTATCTGTATATCGGATAACTTTCGAACAAATAGTCGGATTGGATTGTGCTTTGACACACAGTCTTTTCATTTTAAGAATTGTATGTAAAAATTGTACTATTTTTATTTTTATAAAAAATATTTTTCTTCAATTAAATTGTTACAATAAAAGTGTTTCGAAGAGATTTTTGAAAAATCTTTCGGGGAATAAAATTAGTATTTATAGGTCGACAAAGGTTTGTTTTCTTTACCAAATTTGGCTTTCGTCTAAATTTTTCCAGATGTTTTTACTATAGTACAATTTACGTTTGTATCTCGGGCGAAGAAATCCATTCTATTGTTTGACCAATATTCTTTGTAAGTCAATATTTTTCATAGAAAATTACCCCGAGTGATCTTCAATTATAATTTAATAAGCGTGAAAAACCCACATTTCAATGTTTTCTATGAAAAACAATTTCTGAGTGACAGAACAAAATCGGAAACAATAAGAGTCAATTTATTCAGGAACAAGATTTTTGAACAAAAATGACCTCAAGTGAACCTTTAATATATATTTGTTAATTTTTACAAAAATCAAGCGTTATTTTTTTGACATAAAAAAATAATAATTTGTGGTGGTGACAAATGATTAAAAAATTAATAAAACTTGAAGTTGTACGATTTTAATTTGTAACTAAATCATTTGAAATGTTTCAATCTAAAATTATCGAATACTTTCCATTCAAAAATTCTGATGACATATTTTAATAGCTTTAAATTTGAAATTATTCAATATACTGAAGACTACAAATTTCAAATGTCTCAACTATATTAAAGTTTTATATATTTTTAAAATTGCTGTTCTGGACACTAAATAACACTCATTCTTTTATTAAGAAATCATAATCAAAATTGTTAAAAAAAGTTTTTTAAAGAGTTTTAAAAACCTTAAAAAAGGTCAGAGGTTTTAATAGTTCAATATATATGCAGAACCTCTATAAATTTGAAATTAGTCTATACTTTTTCATGTTTGAGCTACAATTATTCAATTTTAGAAGTTATAAATTACAATCGTGAAAAATAAATAAAATGTTTTAATTAATTGATATTTAAAACAAACAACATCTAAATTCAAACAATAAGGCTGTATTCTGAAAATGAAACATATTTAACGTTAAAATTGAAGTTCTTAAACTAAAGGCCTAAAGATTTGCAAATTTTACAATTAGTGTTGTGTAAATTGTATTGGCATCTTAAAAGAGTTCTTAAATTAGTTTTTAAATTTTTGGAAGTTTACCTTCTTTACTTACCTAGATGTCAAAAAAGCCTACCTAATTTTTTCAAATTTTAATCACTTATTTTCTAAGAGAAAATCTCCCCCGTTTACCAGTGACTGAAACGGAATAGAAAAAATTCCCAAGTCCCAAGAATAAAAATTGGATTTACAGCAAATTTAAAAATTTTTAATTGCGATTATCTTTAACTTTGTAATATCCCAAATTTCCACACACAATTTTTTTATTAATACTGTAGGAAAAAATCAACAAGATCGAGTGCCAAAATTATAATTAGAGCAATTTTTCTGTATTTCTATGGGGACGGCTGAAATATACCGAAAAATATAATTCTCGAGTCGGTAAAACTCTCTGTCCCGAATAATAAAATTGTAAAAGTAATAAAATAATAGTTTAAAATAATAGTTTTCTTTTAATTAAAAATATGATTTTTCAAGAAATTGTTTTTTTATTTAAAAAAAAAGACTACCGAAAGCCTGGATCAGGCTTCAGATCTAAAAAAATGCAGTGACATGCATGCATGTCAAAGTTTTCTAACCTCAAAAAATCTTTCTACTGCTTTACCGTCATATTTAACGAAGAATGAGAAAACAAGAATTCGATTTCGTAGTACGGTGAGGGCAGCACCTCGATAGGGCAGAAAATGTAATGTCCTATATATATAATTCCCCACTCTGGAGCCCCGTACCGCATCTACGTGTTTGCCCCCGGCCAGCATCACTCGCTCCGCTGGTGCTGCAAAAGTCGGGCAGGCGTCAAAAGCGAGAGGGAGAGAGATACAAAAAAGAGAGAGACAGAACAAAAGTAAGAGCTTCACAACTCTCCGCGGAGGCGTTGCAGCGAGGAGGAAAGTAAAAACATGGCTGCGCTACGATGTGTGCTACAAAACGTGGTTGCTCAGTTTTTAATAATTATTAAATGTACTGTCGACCAGATATAAAGAAAACTAGTGTACAACACACAGGCATGAAATTAAAAGCCCAGCACTGTGCGATATGATGCCCTCGGCGATATGATGCCTCGGGCATCATCGCACAGTGCAGAAATTTTAATTTCCTGCCATTGTAGTGTAATATACTATTTTAAATTCAAATATTATATTCGGTGAGCCCGAAAAGAGCTTTAACATAGGGTAGAAAAAGAAATTTGTTTAATTCATTTTTACTAGGATTGTTTAAACAACAATTGTTTAAAATTTTTTTCATTTATTATTATCATATTCCCGGAATCCTAAATGATTCTATAAGGTGAATTTTCCGTAAAAACATTATTAGTTCGTTTCACAGCAATGTTCGGCCAGCTTAACGCTAAGCTAGTGCAAAAACTATTTTTTTCAAAAAATAAAAGAGTCAACGATTTAGAACTACTGGTCCAAACTAGCCCTAAATGACCCCTAAAGTATGAAATAGGTAACATCTCTATACCTTAATAGTGTTGTGCCAGCTTAACATACAGTACAAGTCCGATAACTTGCCCTCTGATAAGTGTACACTCCCCTTAAGACGTCATCACACGTATGGCACGCACGCTAATTGTGGTTCTCCCACTTCTTGTGCTTTTTTACTCATGATTTGTGCCCCTGATTTACGCATGCGCGCACCAAATATCGTGCAATTAGAGAGGGCATCCGATAAGTCCGCAATTCCTGAAATTCTCGCCCCTGCAGCCCCAAAGTTGGAAAATGATCGGACTTGTACTGTACAATAATATTATTATAGAACTAAGAAGCCTGCGTTAGAGACAATGAATGGATTATGATTATACGCCTTTGACAAGTGACAAGTTTGACAAGTGAAAAAGGAAATTTGTGGTTAAAATATTTTTCAAAATGTGTGAAATTGTTATATAATAACGGGTCCTGAGAAAGGTCGGTTATGCGTGGTTAATCTTGATTAGGAACTCAAATTTCCATAGAATTTCCGTGGAGTATTTTCCGGGAAATATTTTGCACGTGGGTCTAAATTCCGAGTTGAATTTCTTGAATTCCCTTAATCCAAAAAAGTAACGATATTATATGAATTCCTGGAATTTCCTAATGCAGCGAAATCCGTAAAACTCTTTTAATTCACTGAAATCCTCCAATTCCGTGAATATTATTGATTCCTTGAATTCTTAAAAAATCTTTGCATTCTGTGACTTCCCTGGAATTCCTCGTAGTTTTTCATCATTTTATACTAAATATCCTAAATTCGTTTCAATATTCTGAAAAAATTAAAGAGTTAAAAAATTCGGCTAATACAAAAAATTCAAACTGATTTGTCTGAATTTCTTAAATTCTTCAAATTCTCTAAATCACCTGACCTCCTGACATTCATAGAATTTTCGGTATTACATGTATTCTCTGAACTCTTTCAATTCCTTCAATTTCACGAATGTATTGAATTCCTTTAATGCTCTGATATCCATAAAGTTCTATCAATTCCTTCATTATTCTGAATTTCGTGAATGATCTACATTCTCTAAATGTTCTGGAATCTCGGAAAATATCTGAATTCCCTACAATCCTGGATTTTTCTTGAATATTCTGAATTTTCTGAATTTCTTAAATATGCTGAATTTCCTGATTCCGTACATTTCATAAATATTCTGAATTCCATCAATTCTCGAAATTTGTTAAAATCTCTCAATTTCTTCAATGTTCAGAAATCCTTGATTTTTCTGAATTCCCTTGAATCTTTGCATATTCTGAAATCCTTGAATTCTTTTAATGTTTTCAATTTCTTGAATTCTTTAAATTTTCTGAATTTCTTGAATTGCCCAAATGATCGAAAATCTCTGAAATTCTCTTAATTTCTGAAGATCCTGAAATATTTAACATCGCTTAATTTCTGGAATATTCGGAATTGCCTGAATTCTTGCAATATTCTAAATTTCCGAAATTTCTTGAATATTCTGAATTCCCCTAATCTGCTAATCAAAATACTTTATTTTGTTCCTGTCCCATGACCGTACATTGTACGGTTTACAGATTTGGACATTTAAGAGGCACCTTACTGTGAATTTAATAAGCTTAAATCTCATTCAAAGAACATCTATTTTGGTCGATTCGTTCGAGAGATATTAAGTTTTGGAAGTAAGTTTGGCAAAATAGCCTATCTGTTGGACAATCCAAAATCTAGTCTTATGTTTTTTAATCCCTATCTTCTTATCTAATTGAATCCTTTTCTGTCTTTTATAAAATATAAGATAACCTTATCTTCTTGAATCCCAGTCTTTCTATCTAAATGTATCCACAGCTAAACCACCTATATCCTTTTCTATCATTTTCTAACTGTTATGCAATCAAAAATCTTGTCTATCTTTTTTAGGCCTTATATTCTTATCTAATTGAATCTTTTTTTTTATCTTTTTTCAAGTATAAGCTAGCCCTATCTTTCTGAAGCCCAGTCTTTCTATCGGCATGAATCCTCCGCTTATCCACCTATATCCTTTTCCACCCATTAGTCGATGCAAAATCTCGTTTATTTCAATCCCGATATTCCTATCTAATTCAATCAGAGAAGGTATTAGATTTATGTAAAATGTAAACCCCCCCAAGTTATTGTCAGAAGGTCCATGTTTTAAGAGCCTCTGAATCCGAAAAATAGGTTTTGACGAATGTGGCTGTATGAATGTCTGTCTGTGAGTACGATAACTTAAAAAAAAATTAATCTATTAGATTGGCCTTTGGTACACTCCTTTAGAGTCCTAAGCTAAATGCCAATTTCGTAGGTCAGCTATTTTAGATAAAAATTTTAAAAGTTAGCTTATTTTAACAATTTTTGAGTCCACACTTTTTCATGATGCAAAAATTCTCTGTACACTTCTTCATAGTACTTGAAAATAAATAAGACAAACATTGTGCACCCAAAAAATATCTACAATTTTGTTATTAATGAATATTTTATAGGGCACGTAGTTTTTGATTTATTTATTAAAAAGACAATAAAAATTAAAAAATTAAATTTTTCGACAATCGTTACAAGCTAAGAAAAAATAAATAGATCACATTTTTTCACCGAAAGTAGAGCAAAAAAATGCTTAATAATGGTTTTTTTTCATTCTCATCAGAGGTGGTATTAGATTTGTGTAAAGTTTGACTTGATTGGCCTCTTTTATTGTCCTAAATTAAAGGTCAAATTCGTTGTCCAGCCATTTAGGATAAAAATTCAAAAAGTGGGCGGATTTTTAATATTTTTGAGATCACTTTTTTCAACATTTAAAAATTTTTTTAACGGATGTGTATGGTATTAAAAAAGTTGAATAATTTATCATGATGACTTTTTTCATAAATCCAGAAATTGCGAAAATGAACCTTTTAAGCCAAATAACGGGCGATATGAAAAAAGTCAAAAGAAGGAAAAGTTATTTTTAAATTCCCTACGATTTATCATAACAACTTTGTGTACTTAAATGAAAAATAAAAAATTCAAATTTTGAAAGCATACAAAAATTATGGAAAATCAAAAATTACATTTTTTCATTCAAAAATTGCACAGTATTTCAAAGATTCTCAAATATATAAATGCATTTTCAAA
>NC_046665.1:80257851-80269624 GCF_010883055.1 Belonocnema kinseyi | reverse complement strand
AAAATGTCGAAAAAATCCATGATATGATATTGAATGATCCCAAAGTGAAATTGAGAGAGGTAGCTAATGCTGTAGGCATATCGTTGGAACGTGTGGGCAATACCGTGCATTCAGTTTTGGACATGAAGAATCTCTGCGCGCGATGGGTGCCGCGTTTGCTCACACTGGACCAAAAACGAATTCGTGTGACAACTTCCCAGCAGAATTTGGCATTATTTTCGCGTAAGCCGACCGAGTTTTTGCGCCGATTCATAACCATGGATGAAACCTGGATCCACTACTACATTCCTGAGTCAGAGCAACAGGCAAAACAGTGGGTTTCACCGGGCCAAAGTGCTCCGAAGCGTCCAAAAATGCAACAATGGGTCGGAAAGGTTTTGGCCTCCATATTTTGGGATGCACATGGCATAATATTCGTGGACTATCTTAAAAAAGGTAAAACCATAACCGGAGCATACTATTCATCATTATTGGACCGACTGAAAATCCAAATCGCCGAAAAACGACCGCATTTGAAGAAGAAAAAACCGCTTTATCATCACGACAATGCGCCTGTTCATTCATGCTTAGTTTCACAAGCAAAATTGCATGAAATCGGCTTCGAATTGGTTCCTCAGCCACCGTATTCACCAGACCTGGCCCCCAGCGACTATTACTTGTTCCCTAACCTGAAGAGATGGCTCACCGGTAAGCGTTTTTACTCAAATGAGGAGCTCATAGCTGAACCTGAGGCATATTTTGGAGACCTTCCGATCGAGTACTTTTCGGACGGTATCAAAAAGTTAGAAAATTGTTGGACTCGCTGTATCGACCTAAAAGGAGAGTATATTGAAAAATAAAACCGACTTTGGCCAAAAAAACGTCTCCGTGTTTCATTTTTCAGGGACTTATCAGACTGCCTAGTATAAGTCAGCCCTATCCTCCCGAATCACAGTCTTATATCGACATGAATCCTGCGCTTATACACGTCTATCCTTTTCTATTCATTAGGCAATCTAAAATTTCGTCTGTCATTATAATCAATGTCTTCCTATCTAATTGATCCTCAAATAAATCCTAAATCTATTTCTTTCTTTTCTGAACTATAAGATGGCCCTACCCTTCTGAATCCTAATAGTTCTATCTTAACGAATTCTCCAATCATTCACATCTGTCTTTGATATCTTGTAACTCTTGGTCAAACTTCAATTTCTTCCGTCCTTAGGTAGATTTAAAGGGCGAACGTCACACATTAAAACACAATATAATAAGTGGCGGCCCTGCAAACTTAACCTCAAAATCCAATAGTGAAGACAATGTCATCCAAAAAGGAGCATTAGAGACACTGCATGCTGTTTGCATTACAATTAAAAAATCATGATTGTTAAATCTCTGAGATTACTTTTTACACGTTTTAAGTATAACCGCGGCTTCTCCTAAAGCTGAGAATATAATTTCGGTTGCGCCAGCTGCGTTTTTTTTTCGACAGGAATGCAAAGAAAATGCAGTATCTTAAATGTGCCTTGTCGGACGCGATGTTATCGACTGATGATTTTTTAGGCAAATTTCGCAGGGCCGCCACCTATTAAAGTGTGCTTCAACGCTTAAGATTCGCCCTTTAAATCAACCTTAGAGCGGGAAACACTGCGAGTTAGGCCGAGGGTTACAAGACATTAAAATAAAGGTACCGAAATAATTTGTAGACTATATGTTGACTCGCCTAATCTTTGGTGGTTCAGATAGTTATTTTTTGTCTTCACTTCTACCCCGAAGATCCAATTAATATTAAAGAAGCAGTAGCCCTTATCCCCTATCGCTCGATGTTAAGGAATTTGAAATGAAACACGTTTATAAGGCGTCACACCCGAACCCAGTAAACGCCGCATCGTTTGTTTTTTACGTTGATCGCGACGGTGTTTTATGCATCCCGATTCCTTCGATAGGAATCGGTGTTGTTGGTTCGATATATGCTAAGTCGGCGATCGGCCGCGACGGAGCTCCTCATGAACCAAGTGATTGTCTTCGATACAATAAAATAATGAACAAACGAGTACTAGTGTACCGAACGACTACCCAACGAGTACTGAATTGACTGAAAACGACTATTCGGAGCGGCGCCAACACCGGTCCCCACGCTTGCGCATAATCGCTCCTACTCTTTGCCCCCCTCTTTTCTCTTCCACCTTCAGGGGTTCGTTCCTGGGGACCACCCGGGTGCACTCAGGTGCACTCGTAGCCGTTCCACGACGCTAAGAGAGTGTTAGGCTTCACTCGGGTGAAGAGTGGGGGTCACTCGACGGGTGACTATTTCACCCACTGAAAATGGGTAGGTGGAAGTAAGTAAACAGTGGAACAGTCCAATTGGAATTGGAAGTTTTTGTAATAACAATGGCCTCGTTACTGCAGCAGCAATTAAAATATTCTTATCCTGCTGTTGCATCTTTTGAACTTTTGCTTAACGTAACCGCAATTATCTTTCACCAAACATACACCCGACGCACACTCGAAACCGCTCATCCTACCGTCCCTCTTCCACTTCACCCAGGTAAACTCCGCCCACTTCTTTACTTCACCCACCAATTCACCCGGGTGGTCGCCTGAAACGCACCCCAGACAGGCAGAACTACATTTCACCATTTGAAACGAGCATGAAAAACTTAAATTCTAAACGTGTTGCGACGAAACATGCTTTTCGCCGAATCTGCAGAATGAGATGAATGACATTCAACGAAGAAAGCAGAGGACAAGGATCCATGACATAAAGCCCAATGAGAGTCGCGCTTCGTGAAAAAGGTCCGCAAATCAAAGAGCGAGTTGGGGCGTGCTCATACATACATCCATCGCGTTGAAGCATGTCGCTCTCTGATCCGCGGGCCTTTTTCACGGAGCGCGACTTTCATTGGGCGGGTGCTTTGTCGTTTAGGCTTTTTATCACGGATACGAGGAAAATACAATTATGATTAAATAAGAACGAAGCTAAGTGCATTTCAACCTTAAATTAATATCGATTTAGAACGATAAACAACATGAACAATGAACAATAATTAACGTCGTAATAGTGAAGTCAGTTTCCTTTGGAGGGACTGCTCCGATGATTTTGTGATTTCACGCACAACAAAGTAACCCTAGATTTATATGGATAAAAATAAAAATATATAAAAAAATATAAATAATATAAATAAAAAAATTTTTTTAAATAAAATATAGATATAAAATAAAAATAAAAATATAGATAAAACATTTGAACCATAGCTAAGGTAAATCACACAAGATCCCACGTTAGTTGGCGTAAGTCTTTGGTTTGTTTTTAAATTGCTCGTTAACAAGAAGAGCGATAGAGTCAGTTGCCTTAGGAGGGAATGCCCCGTTGATTAAGGTCATGATTGCCCTGGACGCAACGATTGGCAAACTTTAGCGAGTTCACTAAAATACTCAAACTTTAAAATGAACTAGAATGGTCAACCCGAAGTAATTAACATGACCGAGAATGGACTTAAATATACGCAATTCATTAAAATGAACGAGAATAAACTTGAATTTTCCACAATTAATTAAAATGAACGAAAACGGACTTAAATATATTCAACTAATAAAAATGAATGAGAACGGACTTAAATCTAAGGCAACTAGTTATAAATAAACGATGATTCAACCTCGGCGGTTGGCAGTAAGCACAACCGGGTAATATTACGTTTGTAGACGCCATTGGCTGTCCTTACTGATGCCATTCTCGCGATTTCGTCGCTCCCAGGAAACACCTCAATGATCACGTCCAGTGGCCACGTTGTGCATCCTAGATTATTTTTCATAAAGAGAACTACGGATCCGACCTTCAAATCTGTCGTGGATTTATGCCATTTTTTGTGAGTTTACAACCTCGTTGAGGTATTCTTTGTACCATCTTTTCCAAAAATCATGTCGAGCTTTGGTTATGAGGTTGTATGTAACTAATCTGTTATCTGGAACTGAAAGAAAATATTTATCAGGCAAGAAATTGAATGTCGACCTATCAATGAATGAGCAGGAATAATTGCTAACGGGTCGTTTGAATCAGCTGAAAGAGCGTATAGCGGTCGAGAATTTAAAATGGCTTAGATTTCGATTAAAACAGTCTTGATCTGTTCATAAGTGAGTTTTTGGTATTTTAATACGCGTTTTAGATGATTTTTGAAACTCTTTACAGCTGCTTCCCAAACACCGCCCAAATGGGGAAATAGAGGTAGATTAAAATGCCATTCGATTCGTTTCGATAAAGAAAAAGGTCCTATCTCTTTTTTAAATCCCTCCGTGTCGAATAAATTGGAAATCTCTCGAAGTTCCCTATCGGCCCCCCACGAAATTGGTACCATTGTCCTAATAGACGCTGCCCGGCACTCACCGTCGGCCAATGAACCTGCGCAACGCTGCCAGAAAGCCTTCGATCGAGAGATCAGTAGCAAGTTCGATATGGACCGCCTTGGACACCATGCAAATGAAAACTCACCCGTAAATTTTAAGGAAACTTCTATTGCCATATTTCTTCTCTACAATCAGATTTGGACCGAAAAAATCTACCCCTATACGACTGAAAGCTGGAGCTTCCGTTACTCTTGATTCCGCTAAATCCGCCATTTGAGCCTGCATCATTTTAGTTCGTTGTCGAATACATTCTACACAATGTTGGAGAATTATCCTAACTGGATTTTTTCCGTTCCGAATCCAGAACCTTTCTCGAAGACCGTGTAACGTTGTTTGAAATCCCGCGTGCATATGAACTTCATGACATTCTCAAATGATTAGATCGGTCAGCGGATGTCTACTTGTTAAAAGTAAAGGATGTTCTTTATCGTATATTAAATCTGACTATTTTAAACGACTGCCTACGCGAGTGAGATTACCCTCACCGAGAATAGCATTTAAATCATCGAATTTGGTCGGTTTCCAAGCCGGAATCGTGGTTTCTCCGGGATTCGCCTCTGGTTATCGCGAGAAGTTTGATTCGTCTGAGAATCTTTCACGTTGTATCATTGCGATCAGTCGACCTTCCGCATATATGATCTCCTAACACGACAGTGGATGATTTCTTTCAGACTTTAGGTTTTTCTAACGTAGGAAATACGCAATGAGTCTTGTAAGATTTTTGAATGATGAAACCCGAGAATAGATATGATTACGAGTTGCGTCACTGAGCAAACAATCACCTCCCTTTAAAGCAGACCCGTCTACCGATCCGAGTTCGATCAACCTCGGCTATTCTTTTTCAGGTTAAACTAGCCAACTGGGGCCTGTAGTCCACGACGTATTTTTTATGAAATCTTATGGTAGTTGTCTCCTAGAAAGTGAATCGGCGGGTTGGTCTTCCGATCTAATATGTTTCCACTGAACCTGCTCTCCTAGCAATTAGGTGTCAGTAAGCGGGCCAGTTTATGTCAGTTTATCGGAAATTCGAACTGCGATCTCGTTTCAAAGTATAGTTTCTTTAAAACTGACGTCAAGGGATCTAATGTAAAGGTATGCTCCATAGCCATAAAGACATGAATCACAAAAACCGTCGATTTCGATTGGATTTTCACCCAAGAATTTTCGAAAATTGTAAAGTATCGAGAGATCTCTCAGATAAAAGCTTTCTCTTGGTCAAAGTGTTTTGAGCATCAATGGTTCTAACCGTGTATTTTCTTTGATTACGGAATTAAAATTGAAAATTTTCTTTTCGATGTTATTTAAAACGGAAGTGTTATTAGAAGCTCACTGTCTGATAACAAAACCACCACGAACACGCAATTCGACCATCTCATCGCGAATACTTAGAATTTCTTCTATTAAATTTGCGCTAGAAACCAAATCGTCAACGTAAAAGTCTTGTAAGAGAATTTTACTAGGGCGTGGAAAACCTTGCCCTCGTCGCGAGCGAGATGCTGTAAGGTGCGAATCGCGAGAAACAATGCAGAGGCACTTCCGAACGTTACTGCATTTAATAGAAAGGTTATGATTTTATCGAAATTTAAGGACCTGCTCAAAGATTGTGTTCTGAATTGTGGGATCTACCGAAAGAACTTCATTGAGTGAAATTCCAGTCGAGGTTTTCGCCGATGCTTCAAACACCACCCTAACTTTCGTAGTTTCACTAGATGTTTTAATCATGGCGTGATGAAGAAGATAGCATCCCTCCTCTGTGTCGACACACAAAGTCATGTGATTTAATGCAATGTATTCATGAAGCACTTTATGGATTTCCGATTATAATTGCAAATTAGACTCAATTTTTTTCTCGAGTGAGTAGATACGTTTAAATGCTTGGCTTCTAGATTCGCCTAGTTGGAATTTGCTATGTCTAAAAGAAAGTCGAACAATTTACCTACCGCTCTTATCACCTTGAACATTGTCTACATAATGTTGCTCGCAAGAAATGATGGTTCGTGATCAAAATCTTCAATTTTCCAAAAACGCTCAATTAGTTTGTCTACTTTAACGACATTGCAAGAGGCTTTTGCCGATATAACAAGCGAGTCTAACCAGACTAGATATATTTGGCACAATTAAAAAATTTAATTCTCAACTGAAATTGTTACAATTGGACGAAATTGTAGCTTTAATGTAATCGTTAGAAACTGTACACAATCTATTAACTGCCCCAATATTAATCGAGCAAGTTTATTTAGAAAAATTAAGCGATTTCGCAAAGCTTTCAGTAATTAAATTAACTGTAAAACAGGAATTTAATAGTGCCCTTGCGATAAAGCAATTTTTCCTATAATTTTGAATTTTCAAAACAGCAGTAGTCATTAATTGTTAATCTGACGGAAAAGATTCGGAGGCGTATGATTGACGATATATTCACGGTGTAGAAATCCTAGAATCTGAAAATTAAAAATCTCCCCCTTGAGAAAATTCTAATTTAACTGATTTCGATGTCTTGTCCGCGCACCCAGAAAATTCCGATTTGATTGGTTTCCTTCTTTTGTCGACGTGCAATAAAGTATGATGGTCTTTGTCACACTTCTTGCAACGCTTCTTACTTTTACATGGCACCGAATGCACGCATAAACAGTTTCGGCACAATTTGTGCATTATCACAATGTTCCAGCGTTCTTGAACTCGAAGTTCATTAAAACCAGGACACTTGTAAAGACGATGCTCTTTCTTGAATTAAACGCATGCTGAGCTCAAAGGATTAGAAGCAACAGTTACGAGCGTCCACCCTCCGGACCTTTGAGAAATTCTGGTTATTATGAAAACCCCCTCCACTTTCCGCGCAATATTGCGGCCACTCAAGGCAACTCTCTCTAATTAGCGCAGTTTAAATACCGTCGATTGAATGAATTTGTAAAATTCCTCTAATTTTGGAAGCTTATTCCCTTCAAATCTATCTTGCCACGTGTCTAAAATGCCTTGTGGCAAACACCGTTCTAATATTCTAGTGACGACTTGTTCTACGAACTCAACCTGCACTTCGTTCAACATGGATTTAGATTTAGAGCGATGACAATTCTTCGACGTTTTAATCTCTCCAATTATCCTGGATGGTCCGGAGGATACACTTTACTTTCCGAAGCTTTAAAGAGCAACATGGGAAAATCTATAGAAATTGCCAAGTTACTCTTACAACATGGAGCCAAAGTAAACAGTAAGACGAGTGAATTACGGAAAAAGTCCGATACACCGCTTCACTATGCTGTTCAGACTAAAAACATAGAAATAGTGGAAATGTTACTAAACTATGGCGCTGTTGTTAATTCCATAAATAAATATAAAGAAATGCCTCTACATCTTGCCATCAGGAATCAAAGCGAAGAAATTGTGCAGCTGTTACTAAGCAGAGGAGCAGATCTTCAATCTACCGAATTGCACGGTTATAGTCCACTGCATCTAGCAGCACGTAAGCGTAATGTAAAAATCATTCAGTATCTTCTAGCTTACGGAGCTAAAGTTGATTCAGTTTGTCAATTTATGAACAGAGAATCTTCTACGGCGCTATATTTGGCTGTAGAAGGAAATATCGATGCAGTGAAACTCCTTCTGCAACATGGAGCTGATGTAAATTATGTGAGCACTGATAATTATGAAAACAAAAGAAGAAACACCTCGGTGCTGCAAAATGCCGTAATATTTGACAATGATGACATTGTAGAACTCCTATTACAGTATGGAGCAATAGTTAACTCAAGTTACAATTCTGTTTCCGAGCTCCTCCACATTGCTGTTGGTCGTGGGTCAGAGAGAATGGTTCATCTTTTGTTGGATAATAATAACGAAATTGAGGGAAAAGACGAGAAAGGCTTTACAGTTCTTCATAAAGCTGTAAAAGAAGGCAAACTAGGAATCGTCAAGTTACTCTTAGAAAAAGGTTGTTCTGTAAACACGACTGCTAAATCTGGGTTGACACCCCTGTCAACTGCTGCTGAAAAAGGAGATACGCAACTTGTCCAAATTCTTCTCGATTATAACGCTAGCATTGATATTAAAGATGCTGAAGGTATTTCAGCTCTCCATAAAGCTGTTGAAAAAGGCAACAAGGATATTGTTCAAATTCTTATAAACAAAGGATCATCGGTAAATGATGCAACAACATACCTGACTACACCGCTCCAAATTGCTGTTCAAAAACAACACGAAAGCATAGTAAAACTTCTTTTGGATCAAGGTGCTTTCGTTGATGCAGAAGACAAAGATAATAAAACTGCACTCTGTTTTGCAGTTGCAGGAAATATTGGAATTTTGGATTTGCTTTTGAGCAGCAAACCGAATGTCGAAAATAAAAGTAATAAGTCAGCGCTTCGTCTATCAATCTTAGGCAAATCCCTAATTTTGGAAAGAAAGAAGCAAGTGGAGATGGTTAGAAAACTTTTGAGTTATGGTTTTACAATAAGAGCTGAAGACATAGAAGACAAGGAATTATTTGAAGCTTCTGTTAGAGGAAGTTATATAAAATTAGTTGGATATATTTTGCAATATAATTCAAAATTAGAACGCGCTAGTACTGTTGTTAATTTATCAGTTATGAACAAAGATCAAGAAATGGTTGAGCTACTTTTGAACCATGGCTTTCATGCCGATGTGCAAGATTTAAAAAAAAAAGCGCCAATGTTTTACGCTTACGTACACTATGATTTCAATATGTGTAAATTCCTGCTATCTAAAGGAGTGAACATCGATTCCAAAATTCATGGCTCGTATACTATTCTGCATGTAGCTGTCGAAAATCAGCCAAATAAAGAATTTATTAAATATTTATTGAAACAAGGCGCCAATATCAATGCAATTACGGAAAGCAACTCTACTTCGCTCCACATCGCCTGCGAAAAGGGATATGAAGATATTGTGAAGTTGTTATTAAAATACAATGCCGATGTCCATGTAAAAGACAAAGATGGTTTCACAGCTCTGCATAAAGCTATAAAAGCTGATAATGAGAAAATCGCAGGGAAGCTTTTTTCTAGAGGATCCGATATTAATGCTACAACGAATTCCATGCTGACACCTCTCCATCTAGCAGTTCTATATAGTAGAGGTAAAATGATTCTCAGATTACTAAACTGCCCGGTTGTGGATTTGAATGCAAAAGACAGTACTAAGAAAACCGCTTTCCACAATGGTGTTTTAAACAGAAGCGCATACTATAATATTTCTGCTTTTTTAGACATAAATCAAGATCTTGAGGATATCAACAACAAATTGGCATTTTGTTTGGCAATAATGGGTAATAATTCGGAGTATACAGTCAACATATTTTTGGGCCGGCGTTTTACTGTTGAAGCTGAAGATTTTGAGAAGTTTGAAATTCCAGAACCCCTACATTCGAAACTGGAAGCTTATTCTGTTCAAGAGAATTTTATGAGAGTTTCGCAAGACCTACTGAAAAGGAAAGCAACTACTCAAGTAATATTTCAATATCAAGTTCTCCAAGATTCAGTTAAGAATGGATATGTGGAGATTGTCAGACAGTTTTTAAAACAAGACTTAAATTTAAATGCTTTATTAGAGAATAGTCAAACGTTATTGCATGATGCGATTAAATCTTCACAATTTCAAGTTGCTGAAGAACTTATAAAACATGGTGCTAAGGTAAATGCTGTAGATGAACATAAGAGAACACCGCTTCATATTAGTACCCTTTTAGATTCTGAAAAGCGTGTCGCGTTTCTATTAAAACGCAACGCTGATCTAGAAGCTCGAAACGAAGACGGTGAAACAGCACTTCATTTAGCTGTAGATATAGGGAATTTGGTCACAGAATTTATTTTGAAAGCCGGAGCTAACGTTAATTCTGCGAACAAAAAGGGAGATAGTCCCCTTCATCTTGCCGCCAAAGGTCGACATAAGCATATAGTTCAATTGCTTTTAAATTACGATGCTGAAATTGATATCGAGAATGAGAAGAAGGAAACACCCTTAGATGTGGCTAAAGAAAGGTATGGAAGAGAAGAAATTTTACAATTGCTCTTACAGCATGGCAGCAAATATCGGATTAATAGTAACGATACAAACTGGTATTATAACAGTAAGTTCATCATGGAGCACGCTATAAAAATGCAAGCAGCTAATTTAAGTGACATTAAATTCGAAATTCCACCGCGTTTGGATGATTTTCGTGAGAAATGCAAAGACGAGGTTGAAAGGATGAAATGTGAAGAGATCGGACGAAATATTTCAATGTTTGATTTTTTTACGAAAAGACGAAATAAGGTCGCAGCGTTGACGAATAATAAAGACATCATGAAAATTATAAACGCGAAGGAATATGAAGATAAGTTTCCTTTATACAGCAGCATGTTGGAAATTCGCATTAACAAAGGGAAAACCCGAAACGAATTGATGGAAAAAAGTGCCACATGTTTTGGATCTCTATTGGAAAATCTAGAACTGAAAATACCTGATCTTGTCATTCAAGAAATTTTATCTTTCTTGAGTAATAGAGACTTACGAAATTTAATTTATACTTCTCCGGTCGAGTTTGAAGAAAACTCTTCTGATCTAGTTTCCAAACAATCTATGTTGGAACAACTGTTTGGTCCCTAATTTTATTGAAGAATTTTCCCAAATTTGTCTAGAATTTAAAATGCACTTTTCATTGATAGTTACATCTGCTTGTATTGTTTCTCAACATTTATCATTTTATTTCCTAATTTGAGAATTATCAAAATATTAACGACTTAGATGTTAAGAAATGTTATGCTTATCGTTTAGTTCATAAAAGTTTTTCTTCGTAATTTCAACTTTCATAGAATGACGTATTTAAAGCGATTCGCTCAAATTGTAATCATGACAGAATTTTATACATTTTATACATTCCTTAGTTATGTGTTATTGCTTGGATTAAAATATGAATAAATGGTGTTTGAAGCACACGATCAATATTATGCAAGTCATTTTTTAAAATTAAAATTAAAGGAATCAATATTTTAATGAAGTAGTTCATAATTATAAATAAAAATAGAAAAACAGTGGATAAAACTCGCTATGAAATTATTTTAAAACATCACAGGAAGAAAAGGTCGACATTAAATGAACAAAAGAATATCTTTAGAGTTTCGTTATTATAACAATACCTTTATTACAAAACAGACCAGTGTCACGTGACCACACAATTACATTGTATTATATTCGGTGGGTTCCCAGTGGGCACAAAATTTGGCGGCGTGTTTACGACATCGTTACGAGATGCTATGTCCATGTTCCTTCGGTGTCCTTAACGACATGGACATAGGATGTCGTAAAGTTGTAAAGATTTCGTAAAGTTGTCGTAAAGATTTCGTAAAGTTGTCGTAAAGATTTCCTAAAGATGTCGCCAAACTTTGTGCCCACTGGGTTAATAATT
>NC_046665.1:80248073-80257751 GCF_010883055.1 Belonocnema kinseyi | reverse complement strand
TTTGGAAAAAGTTTAAAATAAAATCACGTCTTTATGACCCATATAAGTTTCTATTTTTCCTAAATAGTGTAATTTTATTAATTTTTAACTTGACATAAACTGATAATAGGGCTTTAGTGTACTATCTGAAATAAAATTGGATTCTTTAAACAAAATGAAAACTGAAATAGTCCTGAGAAACGTTCCTTTATATGTTCTGAACCATTGTCCAAGATTTCAGTACAATATTTACATTATTCAAATGACACACAATTATGAATGATTATTACGACTCGGCACACTTATTTTCAAACCGATCAATGTAATTTTAGAGCATTCAACGCAAACTTTCATTCATTATTTAAAAAATAATATTTATAATTTATGTATGCATAATATATTAATATCTAATGGTTTCTAAATTTCTGAATACGTTTAACGATTCGCATGAGACTAAAAAAATGTCGTATGTACATACATTTGACGGCTCTTACCTTCTTCAAAATGAAAAATAAGTTACACGCAATAAATTATTCAGCTGCTGCACTCATACTTCTGGATTTTATCACAGTATATAAAGCTAGCACGGCATTTATTTAAAAAAAAAAGTAAAAAATTATCAAGAACCAACCGATTTAAATAGAGCTAACCGGATTCACCATTCGCCGAGGTAAGTTTCTTCTAAGGAGTTGTATATCTTCAAATCAAGACCGTACCTGACGGACATGTTTCAGTATTAATATTAAGCAAACTATCTAATTTGTAAAATTTTACTTATCAATTGAGATTTTTTTAAAACACTTACTCATTGAAAGCTTCTGCAACTTCAGAAACCTTACTGGGATGGCATACAATCGTAGTTTTGCACAATTTCGGCTCCAGTAGTTTCTCTACATACTGAGTCGAAACGCGATGAGCGTCCTCGAGTGAAACAGCCGAAATGTTTTTAATAATTTGCCGATTATAGTCATGAGGTACGTTTCGGTAGTAGGCCAATAACGACTGTGATATCATGTCTCGCACAGTCTTTTCTTTATTGATGAATTTGAAAACAAGCGAAGACTTCGCAGAGTCGAACAAAGTAGGCTCCCACTTGTCTTTTGACAGATGCACCTCCTTCAAATAGAGATAAACAAAGGAAAGTTTAAGATTTAAATCATTAGTTATCGGTATTCAGAGTACAAGAAGTTAAAGGTCTCACTATAATCGCTCGCGCCTCTTTGTAGGCCCCGATAACATTCGTCGCTCTGTACAGGGACAAATAGAGAAGACCATCGTTTGGTTTTGCGAATAAACTGTAGCCATATGCAAGTCCGTGACCTCGGATATTCTTCCACATGGGACCCTAAAAATTCAATTTTTTAGAGAAAAAAATCGGCGTCTGACCTTGACAACGACGCTACTTAACTACTACAGAATAGTTTCAACTCACAAGGATCGGATCGACTAGAAGGCTCTAAATAAAATTGCATTATTCGCATAAAATTATATAGAAAGTATGATGGAATTTCGAAAAAAGTTCACAAACAATTCGTATCTCATTTTGTAAGATAACGAATGGCTGAAATAATAACTTAAGTTGTTTAGGAATATAGACTACATAATTATACTTGATTTTTAAATATTCATCACACGTCAATAAAAGTAAACTTTATAGTAAAAATAATTTTTTAACAGTATTCATCAAGCTTGAAGGAATGTGAATATTGGTTCAAAATTTTTTCTGAATTGTTAAACTTGTCAACTTGGATTAATATAAAATTATTAATTTCTTATTAATTCAGACTATTTTTATTCTTCAGGTTATATCAGCAATTGAATATAAATTATTTTCTAGCTCAGACATATTCAGGAATTGCAGTGTTTCATACACAAATTGAAAATTTTCGAATGTATTTATTTCAAAAAAAAGCTTTTCTACTTTAAAAGATAACTCTGTAACAAAATACTCGAATTTTCAAAGAATAATTGAATTTTTAACATGATAAATGAATATTCAACCTAAAAAGACAAATTGCCAACGAAAAAGTATCATAGTTTATGTTTTAATAAAAAAGGAATAAAATTTATACACAAAGAAGAAAAGAATTTTTTAACCAAAAAGACGAATGTCCAATAAATAAAGATTTTTTACTTCAAAAATAAATTAAAGTTTATCTAAACTATTAAACCTTCAAACCAGAAGACAAATTTTATTTATAAAAATTCAATTTTCAAACCAAAATATTCACAATGTAGTTTAACTTTCAACTTGAAATATAAATCTTTAGCAACAAAAAAAGTGATTTCTTAACAAAGCGTTTGAACCAAATGTTTTAAACAAATTAAATGAATTATCAAGCAAAGAAGAACGATTTTTAACCCAAAGGTTGCATTTTCATACAAAAAAGAAATTTCTTCTATATCAGATGATGCCTTAAATCAAAAAGATAAATTTGCAAAAAAATAGTTGAATTTTCTGTTGAAAAAGATTTTAGTCGAGTATTAAGATCAAACTATGAATTTTGTAACAAGAAATAATTTTCTACTAACAAAATTTTATTTTCTATCCAAAACGACCAATTTTTAACAAAAAAGGAGGACTTTCTAACCAAATTGTTGAATTCTCTAGCAAATAATTGAGTTTTTATCAAAAAATATGAAATTTATCTTAAAGCAGAAGAATTTTTTATTACAAAGAAAGTTGAGTTTTCACCCAAAAAAGATTCCAGTTAACTCAGTAAAATCGAATTTTTTTAACAAAAAAACAAGTTTCCACGAAAAAAAAATGAATTTTCAATCCAGAAAGACGAATTTTTTCAACCAAAAAGGATGAATTTTTAACAAAATAGTTTAATTTTCTACCAAATAGTTGCATTTTTATCTAAATAAGATCAATTTTGTACTAAAACAGATGAATTTTTAATAAAAAACCAATTTTTTTGAAAGCGGAACTTTCATCCAGAAAATATTTCAGTTCATTTTTTAACACCAAAACATAAATTTTTTACGAAATAGTTAAGTTTTCAAGAAAATAGTATAATAGCTTAATTTCTAACCAAACAGTTGCATTTTCATAAAAAAAAACATTTAATTTCTGCTAAAGCAGGTAAACTTTAACACAAAAAAGACAAACTTTCAAAAAAAGAGTTGAATCTCGGTAATATTTTCATTCTCGTTACCGTTCTCAAAGTAATATAACCGGCTCAGAACTCTATTCACTGCAACAAAAATTAACCTTGCCAGATAAACTTTACATGAATCGACCATAATTTCCGATTTTTAACCATGCCTGGATAATCTTTCGCCTTATAATCGCTCCATTTTTATTCGAGGTATAGCGAGAATTACGACGGCAGCGCTATCTATCGTCGTTTAACTTCATTAAATAGGAGAGAAATGGGGATTCCCATAAGTCAGTTGTTTTTGAGCTTTTTGCTAAATGGTATTAATATGAAACGCGTTAAATTCCTAAGGTTTCAAGTAGAGATAGATTGTATTTTCAACAAAGAAGTTGAATTTGTGAGCAAACGAGACGAATTTCATCCCAAAGAAGAATTTTTAACAAAAGTTCAATTTTCAGGTTAAAAGGTCGAATAATTATCGCATGGAAAATAGTTTACTTTTAAACCCGAAAGATTAATTTTCAATCAAATAGTGGCATTTAAAAATATATATAATTTTCAAACATACATAGCATTTGCAACCAAATAGTTGTGAACTTTTAAGCAAAAGAAACAAATTTTTAACAAAGTGATTGAAGTTGTAGACAAATAGTTGAATTTTCAACCTACAAAGATGAATTTTCAAACAAAAAAGATCGAATTTCAACCAAACAGTTAAATTTTTAAGCGAAAAATAAAATTTTTTAGAAGATAGTTGAATTTTCAACGAAAAAGTTTCATTTTAAACCACGAAAGATGTATTTTCAACCAGAAAAGATGACTTTTCCACCATAAAAGATGAAAATAAATGTTCAAATAATTGAAAAAGTTTTCAAGTAAAAGAGATTAAATCTCAACCAAAAACAGTTGCCTTTTCTGCTACATACTTGAATTTTCGAGTGAAAAAGACAAATTTTTTTGGAGAGATTTGAATTATCAGACTGAAAAGTTGAATTTTCAACGAATATATCGCCAGTCAACCAAGAAAGATGAATGTTTAACAACAACAAAATATGACTTTTCAATCATAAAAGAGGAATTTTCAATCCATAAGGATGAATTTTCTATCCTAGAAGGCCAGTGTTCAACAAAACATTTACATTTTCGACGAAAAATGTTGAATTCTCTACAAAATAATTAAATTTTCAAACAAATAATTGAATTTTTAACCAAAAAGAATGATTTTTTAACCAAAAATAGTTGAATTTTCTTATTGGGTTCTTTTAATTCCTTTCGCATTAAAGCTATAAAACAAGAAAAAGAGAAGGTTTTTTGAAAGCACGGGAAAAAACGACAAATTCGTTTAAGAAGGGGGAAAGTGGATAAGGAAAAGAGCGGGAAGACTAATTGAATTTAAAATTAACCAAATAGTTGAATTTTTAAGCAAAAAAAACGACTTTTCCAGTAAAGAGTTTAAATTATTGGTCTAAAATTTGAATTTTCAACAAATAGATTATTGTTAATAAAAAAAGTTAAATGTATAATCCAAAAGGATACATTTTCTACCATAAAAGGCGAATTTTTGACAAAACAGTTAAATTTTAGAACAAAAAATATAAATTTTAAACGAAATAATTGTACTATTAACAAAATAGTCCAATTTTCAACCAAAAAGAATTAACTTTCAACCGAAAATAGTTAATTTTCTTATCAGTTTCTATTCAGTTCAAATTTAAGCATAAAAACGAATAAAAGGGTTTCTTAAAAACAAGTGGAAAAAGAGGATTTTTTAAAGTGGGGAATAGGGAAAAGCTTGCGATTATAAAGAAAACAAAAAACTTTTAATACGGATTAATGAAATTAGAACTGCTTCCACTGTGAACGTTTTTAAATTAATATTTTCTATGTATACAGCTTTACTGAAAAATTATTCAATTTTTTGTAATCTCAATTAAAATAGAACACTTTTTTCTAGTTTTCAATTTTAATTTAAAAATTTTCATACTTATTAAAGTTGATAGTAAGCATAGCGAGCTTGTGAGAAAAACGGAACAAATTCGAAGTCATACTTTTTTTAAAACAGAACCAGTTACATATTAAAAAAGTGTAATTTACATCAACAGTTCAATGCGTAAAAAAAATACGATTTTTTAACAAAATAGTTAAGTTTTGAATCAAAGAGATGATTAAATTAAATCACAATTTTAAAATCTTTTTCAGAAATATAAAAATTAAAATGATTAAATTTTCAGTTAAAAAAAAGTTAATTTTCAACCAAAAAAGAAACAAATTTTCCTTGATAAATATGTAAACGTTCAACCAAAGAGATGAATCGTTAACAAAAAGGATAAATTTTTATCAAAATAGTTCAAATTTCAACAAATTTTTTGAATTTGTGAGCAAATTTGATATATTTTACCAGAAAGACAGAATCAGATATATATTAAAAAAATGTAATTTACCTCCCAAACAATTGATCGCTTTACAAAAAATGCGAATTTTTAACAAAACAGTTAAATTTTGAACCAAAGAGATTAATTTTCAACGAAAAAGATAATTAAATTTAATAATAATCTTTAGCAAAATTTAATTAAAGTGAATAAATTTTCAGTTACAAAAGTTAATTTTCAACAAAAAAAAAATAAACGAATTTCCAATGAAATTGTTAATTTTTCAACCAAAGAGATGAATCTTTAACCAAATAGTTAAGTTTTGAACCAAAAAGATGAATTTTTTAACCAAAAAGATTATTAAAATGATTGAATTTTCAGTTAAAAAAGTTAATTTCCAACTAGAAAAATATACGCATGTTCAACAAAATATTTATATTTTCAGCCAAAGAGATGAATCTTCAAATCAAAAAGATAAATTTAAAAAAAATATTTCAAATTTCAAAAAAGTTTTTAAATTCGTGAGAAAATTTGATATATTTTACCAGAAAGACAGAATCAGTTACATACTAAAGAAGTGTAAATTACATTACAAACAGTTGAATTGTATTAAAAAAATACAACTGTTCAACAAAATTGTTAAATTGTCAACCAAAGAGATGAATCTATAATCAAAAATATGATTAAATTAAATCATAATTTTAATCCTCAAACGGTACACTCCAACCCAGCATACGTTTGTATAAATGCCAAAAAAAATAAAAAACTTCGGGTGCGAATTTGCACCAGTGTAGTTAAAAAATCTATATTTTGCTTTAAATCTTTTTGAATGTTCTCAAATTTCAGATTCTTTTTTTAGATTCTTTTAAAAATTTGAAGCATTTTTTCAAATGATTCTAATTTTCTCTAACTTTTTTATTAAATCCTGGAAAATTAAAGAATAAAAAATCACTTTAAATGTCTCCAATTATTTTTTGTCAATTATGGATGTCTTTTTAAATCTTTATTAATATCCTGTTAAAATTAATTTTTTTAATTACAAAGTCATTTACAATTTTCCCAAAAATCTTAAGAAATACTTTTTTATTATCTTCAAAGATTTGAAAATCCTTTAAAAAACTTCAAAATTTTATTTTGAAATCTTCAATAATCTATATTTTTAAAATAATTTTTAGAAATATTTTCAAGTAATAAATTATTCTACTGTTATTTATTGAAAAGAAGTAAAAAATTTCACATAAAATAAACAATTGTATTTAAAAAAATCCCTTGAAACTATTTCCTTTTGAAATCATAAAAATCTATTAAAATAAGTGCAAATCATTTGAAATCCCTTGAATATAAATAAAATTGAACTCATTCATTAAATGCCTCTAAAACAACGTTTAAATTCCCAGAAATCTTTAAAATCGCTAAAAATTCCTTGAAATTTAATTTAATTTATTTTTCAAATATGAATTTTCAACTAAAAGAGACTATTTTTTAAACCAAAAATTGCATAATTAAATTTTTTTTAATAAATTAATGTTTAGCCATAGAGATTAATTTTTAATATATATTATGGAATATTCAACTGGAACAATAGATACATTTAGTTTTTTTTTAATTTCATTTTCAGCTAAAAAATAAACAAATTCTCAACAAAATAGTTTAATTTTCTGAAAAAATTTCTTTACGTCCAAAGAAAAGACAAGTTTTTAAACAAATAATTCATTTTTCAACCAAAGAAAATTAATTTTTAATTAAAATGATAAATCTGCCACAAAAAAATTATTTTTTAACAAGTATTCAATTTTCAACCGAAAAATTTTATTTCAGACCTAAAAGATGAATATTCTGGATATTTAACTTAAATACTTCGATTTTTAACGAAAATGAAGAATGTTTAAACAAGGAGATTAACGTTTAACGGAAAAAATTATATTCTACAACAATAAATCGATTTTTCAACAAAATATATTTCAATTTTTAGATGGGAAAAATCATTTTAAACAAAACTAATGAATTTTCAACTGAAATGATGAATATTTAACTGGAAAGGGTGAATTTTATAACTACCAAAACAGGAGTTTTTAATAAAAAAAAGAGTAATTTTCTACCACAAAAAGACGAATTTTCCATAAAATAAACAAAATTTCAAACAGTTTAAATCTTAAATAAATAATATCAATTTTTAACCAAAAATAGAATTGTTGAATTGTCCGTTAAATATACAATTTTTAATAATAATAAAAAACCAGATTTTCAGCAAAATAGTTCAATTTTCAACTGGAATATTTTAATTTTTAGTTTAAAAAAATTATTTTGAATAAATTAGTAAAGAAACACCGACTTATCCAAAAAATAATTTATAACAAAAGAGTTTAACTTTTAACCAAAAGTAGTTGACTTTTGAACTAAAAAATAAATAAAAATGCGCAACAAACAATGTAAAATAAAATTTTCTATTATGATTCTGAAAAATTCTAAAAAATACTTAAAAGTGCTTTCTTTTTTTTTAATTTGGAAGAGGAGGGCTAAAGATTGGCTAAAAGATTATCAAAAATACCAAAAGCTTTTGGAATCGTTAAGAACACCTTGAAATTTCATTTCATTTAAATTACTTTCAAAACTTCTTTCGAAATTCCTTGAAATCTTTGGAAATCCAACAAAATTATTATAATTTCCCTGACATTGTTTAAATCTCCTAAAATCCCATGAAATATTTCCTTTTGAAATCGTAAAACACTATTAAAATAAGCGCAAATCATTTGAAATCCCTTGAATATAAATAAAATTGAACTCATTAATTAAAGTCCTCTAAAACAACTTTTAAATTTCCAGAAATCTTTGAAATCGCTAGAAATCCTTTGAAATTTAATTTAATTTATTTTTCAAACATGAATTTTCAACTAAAAGAGACTATTTTTTAAACCAAAAATTGCATGATTAAATTTGTAGTAAAAAAATGAATGCTCAACCAACGGAATTAATTTATAACTAAAATTACGGAATATTTGATTCGAATAATATTTACATTTACAGTTTTTTATATTTCATTTTCAACCAAAAAAAAGAAAGGAATTTCCAATCAGTTACATATTAAACAAGTTTAAATTACCTCCGCCTGTGTGAGGTACTGAAGATAAACAAGTAACGGGGCCAAATCCGGATGTAAAAAATCCTGGATACAAGGAACGGATTGAACCAGATAAGCTGATTCAACGCTTCCCAAACCGGTGACACAGCCATTCAATGAAATTTCTTCTGGCTTTTTCATCAGTGTGCTATCGAAGGCAATATTTAATCTGTTGGAAAATAATGAAATGAGAAATTCGGAAGAAAAAAAAATTATTTTGCAATATAATTGAGTATGTAAGAAGGCTTACTTTGACTTCGAGGAGCTTTCGATCTCAGAAAAGTGCTTTTTCCAGGGCGCGTAAACATCTGGATTCTGAGCAATAAGTTTATCAACGTTTACGGCGATATAAATAGCCAGAGAATTTGGCGAAGTCAGAATCTTCCTCAGAGTGTTCATTTCATCTACGACTTCTTTTTGCCCTTCCTCTGTTTCTAAATGTTCCAATAGTTTAGTCAGGAATTTCTGCTGCCGAAGCAAACCGCCCATATAATGATTACTTTCTGCAAATTAAGATTTAGATGAGAATAATGTATAGAATTCTTGAAAATAAAACTAAGAATTCAACATCCGACTTTGGACAACCACCATAAAATGCTCGTATAGTGCAATTTGAAAAAAATCTTTCTATAATTACACCATTAAGCCATTTCCTTTTCGGGGTAGGCGTGACTCACTCGGCAGGGGAAAGGAGTAGTGTGTGGAAGGGATAGAGATTTTTCAGATTGATCCAGAATTCTCGTGCTATTTAAGTAAATAACACGCTCGTTCCGCAACACTGCTCCGACCCAGGTTGCTGATCAATCTCTCTAGCAATCACCCCAAGCGAAGAACCTCACGAAGCCGTTATGTAAGGTTCCCCACTTGGCGTCGTTCACTCTACTGACACTCTTTTTATTAACTATTTCCCGCCATACTTTCCTGTCCTGGCATGCTTCTCTAGCTTCTTTTATGTCCATGCATTTTTTATGCAGACTCTCGTGTTTCTGTGACTTCTTATGTCTCATCTAAGTAGGGTCTCAGTCACACATTCTAACCATTCTTTCCGCGGTCTACCTCTGGGCACGTTGCCATTTACTTTACCTTGATACACTTGTTTCGTTAGTCG
>NC_046665.1:80241534-80247973 GCF_010883055.1 Belonocnema kinseyi | reverse complement strand
GCTCTACCAATAACCTTCTTACCTTCATTTATTCGTCTATCTAATTCCTCATCTATCTT
This sequence comes from Belonocnema kinseyi, assembly GCF_010883055.1. Lineage (NCBI taxonomy): Eukaryota > Metazoa > Arthropoda > Insecta > Hymenoptera > Cynipidae > Belonocnema > Belonocnema kinseyi. Next base: position 80,247,914 of record NC_046665.1, on the reverse strand, counting down.
CCTGTCCCTAGTAAATAAGCTACCAAGGTATACGAACTTATCAGCTTGTTCAATTCTCTCATCATTTAATAAAATATTGCATAGCTTTTTCTCACTATTTCCTTCGAACACCATAGTTTTTGTTTTATTTGCGTTAATTTTGAGGCCCATGCTCTTCATGCTTGCATCTAGTTTATTCAACATTCTTTGTAGGTCTTCGATAGACTCTGCCGTAACAACCTTATCATCTGCGAACGCTAACCCTCGTACAATTGTTCTAATTTTGCTTACCTTCATAAGGGTTCTTTATAGGTACCGAATAAATATGTTCTTTTATTATGGTTGGATAACAATAAAAATAAAGAAGACGAAAGAAATAAAAAAAAGAGAGAAGGAAGAATATTTGGTTGATTGCTTTCTCATTTTTCTTTCCACTTTTATTCTTGTTGTCCGAAGACTTAAAAAAAATTTCATTGCAATAGAAGCTTTTTATGGTGGCTGTCTAAATTTTTTCTTTCGATGCTTGGTTCTACTTTCGGGAATTCTATACAACAACTTTCATTAAAATATATAAAGCCTAAAGTTCTGAAAATTTGAAAACAAATCAATTACCTTTTTTGTACAACAATCCGTTGAGAAGATCGTCTGCAATCTTACATCCGTTTCTTTTTGCTTGTGCTACCTCATTGATGATTTTCGCTCCAGTTACCTTTAGTCTTTCTGGTGTAAATTCTGTTTGGTACAACAACTCTTTGATCCATTGCACTCCCTTTGCGTATTTTGACACTTCGAGCTATAATAATTAAACAAAATCGACGTGTCCAAATTATGTAATCGACTTTTGTCTAAATTCGGGAATCTAGTATTTAAAACATATATAAATTAAATGATTTAGTGGTTAAAGAATACATCTTTTTCTCATGTTTCTAAGAAAATTCCCCTTTTTCTCGATTTCTTGTGTAAATGTTTGTTTTGGTTAAAAATTCGACTATTTTTTTGCTCATAAATTCAACAGTTTGGTCGCAATTTGAACTATATTGTTAAAAATTTATGTGTTTGGTTGAAGATTCATCTGTTGATTCTAAGTTTAACAATTTTGTTAACAATTCTTATTTTTGTAATACCATTCAACTGTTTGTGATGTATTTTAAAATCTTGTTTTATTGAAATAGCATCAATTATACTTTTCGTTTAGAATTTATCTATTTTATTGGAAGTTCAACTAACTGATTGAAAGTGTAATTACTTTGTTAAAAATAATTTTTTCCTATGTGAACATTTATAATTTTAGTTGGAAATTTATCCATCAATTCGAAAATTTAACCAGTATTTCTATTAAATGAAAATTTAATTATTCCATTTTTGGTTCAAAATTTATATTTTTAATTGAAAATTGATCTTTTATATTTGAAAATTTAACTATTTTGTTTAAAATGAATGTATTTTGATAAGAATTGAACTATTTCGCTGAAAATGTCTCTTTGATTTAATTAACCTGTTCTTTATTTCAAATTCAAATAGTTTTTGGTTGAAATATAAAATGTCGCAGATTTTAATGAGAATTTATCTTTTTGGATTGAAAATTCAACCATTCGGTAGAAAATGAAACTATATAGTTAAAAATTAACTTTTTTGAAGAAAAATTCTTATTTTCAGGCTAAAAATACAATTGTTTTTTTCTTTTAGAAAATATCTACGTCTTTTTTTTCAAATTCATATCTTTTTATATACTATCGTCTTATGCAAAAATGTAACTGTTTGGGTCAATATTCAAATATTTTGATAGAACATTTCACTATTGGGTTAAGAATTTATCTGTTTTGGAGGAAAATTAATCTATTTTGTTGAAAATTCGTCTTTTTGGGTAAAAAAGTAATATTAATTTTTGAAAAATTATATTTTTGCTTGTCCATTTAACTATTTTGTGTAAAAAAATCGTCTTTTAATTCGATTTAACTGGAAGAAAATTCATTTTTTTGGTTGAAAATTAATTTTTTAAACGGAAAATGTAGTTTGGTAGAAATTTCAGTCATTTAGCGTTGAGTGGATAATTAAACTGTTTTGTGGAAAATTCGTCTTTTTGGATAAAAAATTAATGTTCTTTTTTGAAATTTCATCTTTTTGACTGTTAAAAATTTGTCTTTTTTTAAAATTAATTTTTAAACTGAACATTTAGGTATTCCACTTTTGGTTAAAAAACTAGTTTTTTTCAGTTCAAAATTCAATTATTTGGTCTAACATAAAGTTATTTCTTTTTCAAATACACTATTTGGTAGAAAATGGACTTCTTGTTGAAAAGTTGATAGTGTTCGTTGGAATATTCAACTATCTTGAGGAAAATTTACGTATTTTGTGAAAAATTCGTCTTCTTGGGGTAGAAAATTAACCTTCTGGCTGTGAATTAAAATATTTTGTACAATTTCGCCGTTTTGGTATAGTTGAAAATTCAAATATGTTGTTCAAAATTCATCCTTCACAGTAGAAAAATCATCTGTCTTGTTTGAAAAGTTATATTTCTTTCTTTTTTATTGAAAATTTTAATCTTGTTTCGTTGATTTACCTGAAGCATCAAGTTAGCAGCGTGACTGAAATCACCACACGAGAATCGTGCTCCATATTCTAATCCAACTCCACTGGTAATTTCGACAGTGTCGGTTTCTAACTCAGCAACGATATTTTCGTATGGAATTAACTTACCATCTCTATTAAGAGGACAAACCAGAATGGATTCGAGTAATAGAGGAATATAGGGTCTCAAATTTTTCGAAACCTTCGACGAATCCATTGTTACAAACATCTAAAATTGAATTATTAAATAAACGAAATCACTCATAAATATATATTATTATGATAAGTCTACCAAATTGTTCTAGAACACGTACGTAAACAAAATTAGTATTTGCATGATCCAGAAATGTGTAGAGGGGTAGTTTATTGACATCAAATTGAGGGTGTTGCTCCACTGAATCAGTTGAAAACCGTTTAACGTGCATGAAATTTATGGAATCGGTACTCGGGATTGGTACAGAAGTTAAAAGTTCATCAGGCGCCGGTTTCTAAATCAAGAAAATATTTGAAAAAAAATCAATTCTACAAATCTTTGTGGAAAATAAGCGAATTGTTTAGATTTAGAAGAAAAAAATTTGAGGTTTCTCTCACCTCATTTTCTGCAATCGCTTCTTCCAGTTCTCGTTTCTTCTTTTCGAGACCTTCCTTTCCCAAATTTTCTATTTGTTTCGCTATCCGTTCTTTCTCCTTTTCAGCTATCTCGTTTTTCTTTTCAATACTTGGAATACCTTTCGAGATAGCAATCGGTGCGTTGATTAAATATTTATTCAAAATATTCAACCAGTAAGAAGCAGGTTCCACCATCAGCTTTTTAAACAACTCGATTTGATTCAACCTTTGTTTTAACTGTATAATTTAAAATTATACAATGAAAAAGGTTTATAAATATATTGGGCAAAATAATTGAATTGAAAGATTTAAACAAGAAGTTAATTACTCGGATATTTGGTAAAAATCAGTTTGATAATAAATAAATATCTAATGGATTTGATATATTTTAAATAGATGTTTATAGATGATATGGAAATTGCGTGAAATTACATGGGTCTTGCGAAAAAATAGAAACTGCAAAGGAACGATTTATTTTACATCGCCCATAGAAATCTTTGAAATAACTGGTGTCCCATAAAAATAAAATTCATTAAATTTATTTCCTAAAGTTCTCTATAAATCAATTAAAGTCTCTTGAAATTTGTAATAATAAAAAATAATAAAAAACTTAAAACTGTTTCTAAATTTTGACCGCAAATATATATTATTGAGGAATAATAAGGGCAACAGTAATTAGTCATTCTAAAATCTTCACGGAAACTAGAAGATGAATCGTGGTAAAATTAAATATTTTGATCATGCGCATTCTTAGATTAAAAATTGTATTTTTTAATCACAATCTATTTTGTGTTTTTATTAAATAATTGTTAGAAGTTAACAATTTATAATTTTTATAAATTATATAGAATTATTATTTCCATAATATTTTTTTCAAAATTATGAACGATTTAAATATTTAAATCCTCAGTTATGAATATTTATTAAAATAATTAATTATAATTAAAATAAAATAATTAATAATATAATTTTTTATTATCAATTCAGGGTGGCCGTTTTAATCGAAGAAAAAATTCCCGTCCATTTCCCTGTTTTTTCAGGTTTACAAGATAAGTTTAAAACTATAAAAGCTGTATTTTTTTCATTTGAAATTATAAAAATTGAACTGCAAATTGAAACACTTGAAGTGGAACTCTTTTGAATTTTAAAACTACAGCCGAAAATTTTGTGAATATAAACGCTCCATAAATAAATAATGGTTCAACTTTTAGTAATTGTACAATTCAAAGAATTAAAAAAATATATAAATCCACGCCATCATTTTTAATTATATTTTTGTAACTGCACGCTTTTTCAATTTAAAAGTAAAATTATTTTAACTTTAGGTTCTTACAATCTAATAATTGGTCAATTCTTATTCATACATCAAAAATTTTTTTGAAATAAATTTTTAATATTCCCTTAGAATTATTATTTAAATACAAAATCATCTTGAAACCTCTCAAAAAATTTTAGCAGCATAAGAATTTTATTTCACAATTTTAAAAAATCTATATTTTGCTTTAAATCTTATGGAATGTTCTCAAATTTCAAATTCTTTTTAGATACTTTTAAAAAATTGAAGCATTTTTTCAAATGATTATAATTTTTTCTAACATTTTTATTAAATCCTGGAAAATTGAAGAAAACAAATCACCTAAAATGTCCCCAATTATTTTTCGTCAATTATGGATGTCTTTTTAAATCTTTTTTAATATCCTGTTAAAATTAATTTTTCAAATTACAAAGTCATTTATAATTTTCCGAGGAATCTTAAGAAAAACTTATTTATTATCTTCAAAGCTTTGAAAATCTTTTAAAAAACTTCAAAATTTTATTTTCAAATTTTCAATAATCTATTTTTTTTATATAATTTTTTGAAATCTTTTCAAGTTTAAAATTATGTTTGAATCTCCAAAACTTGTAAATATCTATTAAACTTTCTCGAATTTTTCCTAAATGAATAATAAATTATTCTACTTTTATTTATTTTAAAAAAGTATAAAATTTCACATAAAATAAAAAATTGTTTGAAAAAAATCCCTTGAAATATTTCCTTTTGAAATCATAAAACTCTATTAAAATAAGCACAAATCATTTGAAATCCCTTGAATATGAATAAAATTGAACTTATTCATTAAAGTCCTCTCAAACCACGTTTAAATTCCCCGAAATCTTTAAACTCGCTAGAAATTTCATGAAATTTAATTTAATTTATTTTTCAAATATGAATTTTCAACTAAAAGAGACTATTTTTTAAACGAAAAAAAAACATAATTAAATTTTTAATAAAAAAAATGAATGTTCAGCCAAAGAGATTAATTTTTAATTTAAATTATGGAATATTCAACTGGAACAATAGTTACATTTAGCTTTTTTTAATATTTCATTTTCAACCAAAAAATAAACAAAGTTTGGTTTTTAAACCTAAGAAAATTATTTTTTAATGAAAGTGATAAATCTATTAATTTTCAAGCAATTAATTTTATTTCAGAGATAAAAGATGAATTTTCTGGATATTTAACTGAAATACTTGAATTTTTAACGGAAATGAAGAATGTTTAAACAAGGAGATTAACCTTCAAAGAAAAATATCATATTCTACAACAATAAATCGATTTTTCAATAAAATATAGTTCAATTTTTAAATGGGAAAACTCATTTTAAATTTAACTAATGAATGTTCAACTAAAATGATGAATTTTTAAACATAAAGAGTAATTTTCTACAAAAAGGAGAAATTTTCATAAAATAAACCAAATTTCAAACATTTTAATTATCATATAAAAAATATCAATTTTCAACCAAATAGTGGATATTTCATAAAAAAAAGATAATTTTACAACAAACTTATAAAAAAAATCATTTTTAACAAAAGAATTTAACTTTTAACCGCAAGTAGTTGAATTTTGAGATTTAAAAAAAAATGAAAATACACAACAAAGTAAAACCAAATTTTCTATTGTGATTCTGAAAAACTCTAAAAAAAATACTGAAAATCGCTTTTTTTAATTTGGAAGAGGGAACTTTTAAATTGTAACGAACTCTGACTTGGAACAGCGATTTTTTAAACTACTTTCTTCTAAATCTGAATTATAGTTATCTTAAAAGGGGCTAAGGACTGGCTAAATGATTATAATACAAGGGTAGTTCAATAAGTCCTTAGAATGAAGTATAAAAACAATTTTTTTTGGGTAAATTTTTTTTTATTTTTCAACATAATATCCTTGGAGCTCTATACACTT
>NC_046665.1:80224044-80241434 GCF_010883055.1 Belonocnema kinseyi | reverse complement strand
TATCTAGTCGGGAGTGGTGCTGACTGAAAACAGATGATTTGGAGCGATTCGCGCGCCATTTGTTGGTCATTCTAAGGACTTATTGAACTACCCTCGTAAATACAAAAAGCTTTTGGAATCGCTAACAATCCCTTGAAATTTCATTTCATTTAAATTACTTTCCCAACTTCTTTAGAAATTTCTTGAAATATTTAGAAATCCTACAAAATTATTATAAATTCTTTGACATTAATCATTAAAGTCATCTACAACACCGTATCAATTCCGAGAAATCTTTACAATCCCTAGAAATTCCTTAAAACTTAATTAAATTTATTGTTAAAAATCATCTAAAAATGCTTTCAAATCTTTCGAAATCCTATAAAATTCCCAGAAATCTTTGAAATCTTTTTAAATGTTTCGAAATTAATGAGAGACTGCGTTTTATTCTGGTCATACGGTCTAATATAAATAACAATGGATTCAGACCCAAATTAGCTAATTTGTGAGCCAAATTAGCTAATTTGTAGAAGTTAAATTTTTTATGTATACATAATTTGAAGTGTCCTTTTTTATATATAAATAAAACACACAAAAACTTTGAAATTTGAAGCCTCAAAATTAAAATAGGCTCCAAATTATATCATATTTACTACATTTTAAGATCAATTTTAACGACAACAGTTACTTATTGTTTGGAAGGACAAACATGAACTAACGAATACATAAAAAATAAAGTCAATTTTACATGAGTAATTAAGATAGGCCGATTTTAAAATAGAAAATTTAATGAAAAGTTCACCAAAGTAAATTGAATTTAAAATTTTTTAAAAATTCTATTTAATAATTTATATATAAGTCATTTTTTATAAAATAGTCTGATAAATTTTATTTACATTTAATATTCCAGTTTTCAAACTGATGGAATGTTTAATAAATTTATTTATGAAAATAGACTCTAATATTTTTCTTTTTAGAGCATTGTTTTGACGAGCTAAAATGTTTATATTATTAATCTCAAAATCAAAATAGTGATCAAATTGCCATGCATGTTGTGACAAACCAGTATTTTGATTCCCTAATTCACAATCCCGTTTGTGTTCATAAATACGAGTTTTTAATCTCCTACCCGTCTCACCAATATAAATCTTATTATAACCTTTAATATTTATCATATATACTAAACCAGATAAGTTTTCATTGTTATCTTTGTCTTTATTTTTAAACAAAGAAAACGTATTAAGAGTGTCGTTGTTTGTAAAATACACATTAATGTTATATTTTCTTAAACCACTTCTAAGACGCTCAGAAAGATCTTCAATATAAGGAAATGAAACCTTTCGATCATATTTATTATAAGTTTCAATCCATTTTTTATTTTTAGATGAATTATTATAAATTTCATGGATTCTTTCCTTAATGATTTTGTTTACTAATTGGAATGGGTAATTATTATGTAAAAGAGTAATTTTTAGTTGATTTAAATTTTCTTAACGGAATTGAATATTACTTAATTTAACACATCTATCAATAAGACCTTTAATTAGACCAACTTTTTGAGAAAATAAATGACGAGAATTATAATTCAAATAACGTCCTGACCAAGACGCTTTTTTATACCAATTTTTTATTAAATTTCCTTCTGAAGTTTTAATAATTAATAAATCTAGATAAGAAATAGAGTTAATCTCCTCTTTTTCAATCGTGAACTTAATTGAATTTTCCATATTGTTGAAAGTCTTAATGAATTCATCTATTTTATCAGTAGGAACAATTGCTAGAATATCGTCTACGTACCTTTCATAAAGAATAGGAGTAAAAGTTAAACTATCAAGAGCCCTTCTCTCTAAATCTTCAATTACTAAATTTGATACAATGTATACAAACAAAAATTTTAACTTCTAACAATTAGCTAATTTGGCTCACTTCAAAATTATGCTCCTTTGTAAGGACTAAAGCACAATTTAAATGTCTTGTTTTTGGATTTTAATATCAGAATTGACAGGTAAATTTATACACAATACAATTTTTTTAAATAAAATTGGTTAATTCTTTCCAATGTATTACATATTGTTAAAATATTTTAAATTAGGTTTAAATTAGGTTTACCTTGAAGAAGACCTGCAACTAGGTTGAAACGTACGTCGGTTATATCAATTGAAATTGACGAAAAAAGATTCATTAACTGCATGGGATTTCATGAAATTTCAAAGATTCTAGATTGCAGATTTAATTAGCCCCTTCGGGCTTAAGTAAATGAAATTTTTCAGAAAAAAAAACTCACATCTTCTTCAGTATTGCCAAAAAGAACAGCACCAATAAGCCAATCCGAAACAGTGTCGTGAGGATAACTTTCCATATAACTCAGCGCCTCCAGGATGTACCTATAAATAACAGTCTGCATCCTCTTCATGTCGATGCCATCCGCCTTGGATGCAATGCTTTTTAAAACATTCTTTAGAAGATCTTTAATCAGAGGAATCTTCGCCGTTGGGACATTTTCGAATTGAAGGTAGAAGAGTGGTATGGAATTTTCATAAAGACCATAAACAACGTTATTCGCATAAGCATCATCAATCTCAACGAATTCCTGTTGCAGAGGACTAACGGAAGTATCAGTTAGGTATTTCAAAAGTAGAACACATCCCATAAGATCATAAAATTCGTGAATAGAAGACGGTCCTCGCCAACCAGCAATCACCAGACCATTGTCTTCATCATCACATGGATAACAAACATCCAAATCGACACTTTCAGTCAGTGGAGAAACTTCATCTTGCCAAGGCCTTTTAAATGGACCCCTTGGACCCTGAATTTTAAAAAAACACTAGTGTTCCTATTTTTTATCAACGAATTGGAAAAGTCGAACATTTGAGACTTAATGAAATTAAAATTTAGGAAATGAATACAAATTTTTCACCATGGTTTAAGATCCAAAATTTGCATTTAAACCTTAAAATTGAAGAAAAGGGGACAATATTGGAAGCTAAGGTCTTTAAAAATGTAGATAAGAAATTGTGCAAATTTTCCAATTTTAGAATTTCAACTATGGGGCTTTCGGTAATAAAATTCAAGAGGTCATAAAATAATTGTTAAATTTCTTCGTAAATTGTTTTGGGCAATACCTTAGAAATGATTTTTTCTTCGAATGGTTGAAGCGCTTTAAAGACATCGGCATGTTTCACCTGACCAGTTATTATAATACTCAAGTTTTCTGGTCTGTATAACTCCTTATGATAATTTATTACTTTTTCGTTGGAAGTGCTTTCTCGTAAATTTGGCAAATTGCCTAGAAAAGAAAATAAATGATTACATTACTCTTACTGAAGATTTTAAAATTTGGGTTATTTTTCTTTGTAAATTACCTCCAGTAATAGATTTGTATCCACATTTTCCCGGATAAGCAGCCCTTAAAAGTTCCGTGTGTGTAAGACGTTCTCCAGAATTTATAGTGCCTTGCATTTCCGAATAAACTATACCTGCATCTTCACCTTCACCTGTGATGTGATGGACTTCCGTAATGTATGCAGCGTTCTAAAAAAAGAACGATCTATTCTTTTACTAAGGTTCTGATAGATTATTCTTTTAATTTATACAAGGTTCAGAATAAATTTGTATTATTTATTGCTCTATTTTAACATTATGTGACGGTATTTTCTATAGATATAGAATTACCTTGAGAGTAGGATAAAGTATATGGTCCAGAAATATAGGCATTAAAGTGAGAAAACCTTCGGAACCAGCAGTTTTCAAAGTATAGCAAGTATTATCAACATCAGTCCAGGCATTAGTACCCGATGCAAGACACCGGTTCGCCAATAAATCTAAAACACCCTTGTATGGGTATTTTTCACTCCCTATGAAGATGAGATGCTCCAGGGTGTGAGGTAATCCATCGTCATCAAAGGCTTCCGTCGCTGAAATAATCAGATATGAAGTAATTTCGAGTGGTTGTTTACTCTTTTGAGTATAAACCTGATTTTAAGATTTCAAACATTTCAAACATTTTAGAAAAATGTCAAACACTTTAAAATTATTTTCAAGATTTCATAAAGATTTTATAAAAATTTTTATTTTATAAATAAATATATATATTATAAAATTCACAAGAGTACAATTAATTCAAATTTTTTTCAAATATTTCACCAGTATTTCGTAATGATTTTACAATTATTTCAACAAATTTTAAAATATTTAAAAAAATGTCACAGAAACTTCAAGACTATTTTAAAGATTTTAAAATATTTAAAAAGATTTCACAAAGATTTCGAAGGTTTTAGAACTATTTCAATGACTTCAAAAAGATTTTACAATGGTTTCAAACATTTTACAATAATTTTAAACATTTCACAACATTTTCCAAAGATTTAGTAAATATTTTAAAGATTTCCAAATATTGAAAATGCGTCGGAATTGTTTCATAGATTTTAATGATTTCCCAAAAATTTCACAGACTTTAAATGATGTCACAAATTTTTCAATGAATTTCACAAAGATTTCAAAGATATCGAAAATATTTCAACGATTTCACAACAATTTCAGTCTATTTCGCAAATATTTCGAAGATTCTAAAAAAATCTAAAAAGACGTCGGAAAGATTTCATCGATATTTTAAAGATTTGAGAAACATTTTTATTAACCATTTCATTTCTTTAACAATTTTCATTTCTGAACAGCTAATTTTTAAAAATTATTTTCTATTTTAAAACAATTTAATTAATTAAATCAATTAAGTGAAGTGTATACACTGTCGGTACCGGTAAAAAAAATTGTCCGTAAAGGTAAAAAACCCCTGTGATTGTTCAGAGAAATAATTTTGGCCGAACCCCGAACGGTACATCGGTACAGTTAAAAAAAATTGTTAGTACCGGTCATTTTTTACCGGTACCAACAATTTTGTTTTCACCGGTACCGGCTTTGTATACACAACCAATTTTCGACTAAGATAACCAATATTTATAGTCTAAGTTATTTTTGATGCTAAAGAATACCACTTCTAACAATTTATTTAATAAACTCATTTTTAGAGGCTTATTCTTATGTACTGAATAATAAAATTTCCAAATTTAATTATTTTCTTACAATAATGGCAAAAGTAGAATTTCTAACTTGTAATTTTTAACATTTTAAGTGTCCAGAAATCAAGGGCAGGTTTTAGGGTTTTTTTTTCCGAAAAACTCACTCTGCCTTCTTCTCCTTCACTCTGCCTTCGAACACGAAAAAAAGATTTTTAAAGGGGTGTTAATTGGCAAATATCGAAATTCGAACCTGCCATTTTTTACATTTTTAGGTGTACATCAGGGTGTTTTTAGGGGTCTTTCCGAAATGGAACTTTTTGAGGGTTTATAATTGTCAAATATCAACATTTTAACTGGCTATTTTTAACATTATTAACTGTGCTATTTTTAGGAGTCTTTCTGAAATTTCTCACCCGGCCTACAATTCGGGATATAAAACATGGTGATTTTTAAAGTTTTTAAATAGGAAAATATCGAAATTCTATAGGTGTACATATAATAAGGGTAGAATTGAGGCATCCTTCCTGAATAGATAACCCGACTTCTAATTCGGGGTACAAGAAAGAACATTTTTGACGTTTATCAATTCTGGGCAAATTTCGCAATTCTAACCAGTCTTGTGCGTGAATGAATAAAAATTGGCGAATTTTTTTTAGAAAGAATATCATGGTGTTATCTATTTTCTGATGACTATGATACATCTCTTTCAGAAGTATGTTATAAAATGGCATCCGGTAATTTAGTAGGAAAATATCGGTGAAAATTCAAAAGATTTTACAAATTTCTTTAATTAATAAAAAGAAATCATCACAAATAAGGGGAAAACTTGGTTTTTTCGAAGTCCAGTAAAGAAAATTAGTTTATAAGAATATAGAATTTTAATTGATTTATTTGTTAAATAAGGAAAAGTAGCATATAATTCCCTAAACAGGCTGTTTAGTTTTTGCTGGAAAAGTTAGGTTATGTTTGCATGTTTTTTACTTACGAATACAAAAGTATCCGGAAACAACGGGACCATCGACATCGGCAAGATACACGGTAACCCCGGTATTAATTGATGTATATTTGTGTACGTTAATTGAATTATTGGATTTATATGAACAAATTAACTTAAAACCACTCATGTTGTCCACAATGGAATCTTTCGCGCGCGTAATGGTCATTAACGAATCTGCTCCTGGGGGCTGGACTATGTGATCATTTAAAAATTTTTAATTGGTATCGGAATGTAACAACAGGGATGATGTAATGAGGTAAAAATCTTACTAGAATTGACAGAGTTATTTATTTATATTTATGGAATTTTCTTAATTATTATTTTGGAGTTTCTTCTTTAAATTTTTTTACTAAAATGTTGCTATAAAATGGTCAAAAAATATTTTTATAGATTTTTATTGTGATTTGGCTCAAAATATAATGTATTACTAATAGTTACTATTATTACTATATTATAATTAATAATATATAGTATGCTAAAAAACCTGAAAAATAAATTGCATAATTAAAAAAACTGAGATCAACCAAAGATAATATCTTTGGATCTACGAAAGGAAAAACGAAAGGATCAAAAGCAACTTTCAGCCAAAATTGCATGAAAAAATATTATAGGACACTGATTTTAGGTTCTCTAGAAATTCCCTTCAAATTTCTAAAATTCTCTCTAAAATCTTTGAAATCCTTGGAGGTTTTATCATATCCCTTAAATCTTGTGGAATTTTTTTTAATTGCTTGAAATATTTGGATTTTATTCTCTAAAATTCTCTAAAAATTATTTGAAATCCTTTAAAATCCATTGAAATATTTGGAATTCGTAAAATCCATTAAAATAATTAGAAATCATTTTAAACCTTTCAAATTCCTAGAAATGTTTAAATACTTTTGAAATATTTGAATATCTTTGAAGATTCAATAAAATCCTTTAAATCTTGTAAAATTTCCTGAAATACCTTAAAATTTTTCTAAAGTTCTCTGAATATCCCTTAGAAACAAGCTTAAAATCTTTGAAATTACTACAAAAATTTGTTGATACCCTGAAATTTTCGAAATTTCTTGAATTTTTTTGAATCTCTTTAAATTCTTTATAATCATTTAAAATGGCTTAAAACGCTTTGAAATTTTGTAACTTTTTTCACATCCCTTCAAATAAAATTGATTTTATTTTCTAAAGTTCTCTAGAAATTCATTGAAATACCTTAAAATGTATTAATGTCTCTAAAAAAAGACCTTTTACATCTCTCGAAATGTTTGTAAAAAAATCCAAATTTCTCTAGAAATCCCTTGAATTTTCTTGGAATTTATGAAATCAGCCTAAAATCTTTTTAAATGCAATAATTCCTTTGAAATCATTGAAGGTTCTGTAAAATCCCTTAAATATAGTAAAATACTTTGAAATATTTCAAAATCTTTGGAAATACTAGAAACTTATTTGATTTTCCTTGATATTGTTTTTTAATATCTTGAAATTCTTTGGATTTTTGAAATATATATATATATATATATATATTTAACAATAAATAAAAATCCTTTAAAATAAATAGAAATCACTTTTTATATATAAATAAAAATCAAATTATTCGTTAAAATTATATAAAAAAGCAACCCATTTCAATCCCTAGTTATTTTTAAAGTCCCTCGAAATTTTCTTAATTCTTCGAGATTCAATAAAATCCTTTAGTTGTTTTGAAATTCTTTAAAAATACCTTGACGACCCTTGCAATATTTGCAATCTCTAGGAGTTCCTTGAAATTTCATTTCACTTATCAAACCGCCAGACTTAGCCAGTCCTAAGATCAAACATTTTTCCCATATTTAAAAATAAAAGTTTTAAAAAAGCGGAAAAGATTCAGGGAAACATTAATAATGGTAAAAGGACAGTATTTCTAAATCCTACAAAATTCTTTGACATCCCTTGGCATTTTTTGGAATCTTTTTAAATGACTTAAAATCGTTCAAATCATTTGCAACTTTGTAAGTTCCTTCGTACATCTTGAAATGGTTGGAATCTGTAGAAATCCTTTGAAATAATTTTTTATCCTACGATAGGTAAATAAATAAATCATTTGTTTGCAGTTTCTCTATTTTTTGACGTATGTCACTTCCTTCAATATTTTAATATTATTTACTTCTGTACAGAGTTTCTTATAGTGATTTTCCATAATGATTTTTCTAGAATCGCGAAAAAATTGTGTTATTATATGAAAAACATTTTTTCAAATTTCAAGTTCTGGAAAAAATGATAAAATTGAAAAATTTATGAAAATAGCATACAAGCACACTCCAAAAACATTGGCCATTGAATCTGGCAGTTTTAGAAACTTAATGTTGTATATTTTTTATTTTAATGAATAGTTTGGCAACCCTTCAGAAATTAAAAAAAATACGTATCAAATTGAGAATAATCTCTTTTATAAACTGATATGATTTGCACAGTTGAAGTTCCACGTGAATTTGTCCAACCACGTGGAAATGCACATACAAATTCAAAAAAATTGTATAGAACAATGAATTAATCTAGACTCGATTCAGAGAGATATGTTGTGGAAAAATATTTTGAAAACGGATGAAACGTAGTTAATTTTTTTCTGGTTCATTAATCGTTGAGGAAAGTTTCCTCGACAGAGTTGTAGATCCTCAAATCATAATTCTACCTGAAATAAAATAATGCATTACAAAAATCCAGGATAAATTGTCAAATTTAAAACTTCCAGTACAAACAAAAATATACTCAAAATTTAAGAAATTTAAATCAGATTAAAATAAAATTTAAAATAATACCTAACGTCCAATAATCAAGTCAATGTGGAGAATTAAAAAAAGAAATTTCTATAAAAAAGAAAAAAAATTTGTGAACAAAAATAAAAAAAGAGGGAATAAAAATGAGAAGGCATCCAATCAAATCCCCTTCCTTCTCTTTTTTTAATTCTTCCGTCTAAAAATAATCAATATTAAATCATTATTATATTATGCCTTGTTTATTTTTGTCCAAAATTTTTTTTCTTTTTTGGGAAATTATTATTTTTTTTTCAAAGAGGATCTTCTTTTAAATTACAAAATACGAGTGGTTAAATAAAAACTTCCAAATTATCTAGTAAATTATTTAAAGTATTATACACGTTTAATTTTAGTGACTTGCTGAAAAATAGTATTACAATTTTTTTAAAGTCATTAAGACCCTCTGTCAGTGTATGTCGTCGGACATGATTGGTATTTTTAATTTAAAGAAATTAGATTTCAAATAAAACTTACAACTTTTCTATAATTCTAGGTTATATCTTAATGTGTTTCACCAAAAACTGGTATTTGAAAACAAAAATAAAGAAATTTAAATCCACTGAAATTTTATTAAAATAATACAGTTTATAAACTTAAAAAATTTCAAAATGTGTTCCTTTGTTGACAGAAACTAAAATTAATTAAAATGAAATAACTAAATTTTTTAAATTAATAAAATCAAAATATAAAATATAAAAAAATAATAAAATTGTACTAAAAAATCATTAGATTCTGAAGAAAATGCTTGATTTTTTAACCATTTTAGGTTACGTTGTTGTTCTAGATCAAATGTTGGCATTGTAAAAAAGTTAAAGATTTTTTAGATCATATGTTAGTGTTTTCTTTCAGAGATTATAGCATTTTTTATTTTTTTAAATTAGCATTACATCATTGGAAAAATATATACATTTCCAACATTGCAAAGGAAATTCAAAACTTTTTCACAATGTTAGATTATGTTGGTGTTTTACACCGGAAATTGATATTTCGAGTAAAAATCATTAGATTTAAAAAAAACTTGAAGTATTTAAGGTTATGTTAACATTTTTAATCACGGATATCGTTTATATCAACCCAGTGGGCAAAAAGTTTGGCGACGTCTTTACGACATCGTTACGACATCTTCACGACAACTTTACGACATCCTATGTCCATGTTATTAATGTGTCTTTACGATATCGTAAATAAGTCGTGTGATCTGACGATGTCTTTACGATATCGCAGACACCGAACCGACATGGACATAGGATGTCGTAAAGATGTCGTAACGATGTCGTAAAGACGTCGCCAAATTTTGTGCCCAATTGGAAACAAAAATCATTGAATAATAAGAAATATTTACAGCTTGGAAAAATGTAGTGTTAAATTTTTTAGTCTTTTTTGTTAAAATTGTTGTGCTTAATAAAAAAAATCAGAAGATTTTTCAGATTATCATATTATTCTTCAGATGATTATTCAAAAATGATTTTTTTGTCTTTAATAGACCAATCTTATAATTTAATTATAAAGTAGATATCAAAGATATCAAGATATCTAAAATATAATACTTGCTTTTCTTTTCCATTATTTCAGATAATAGATACTATAAATGCAAACATATGTATTAATATTATTTTTATATTTTAATTTGAAAATTGCATGAGGTAAATATTATTATAAAATTTTTAAAAATTATGTAATTACAATCACCTTATTTTTATTAGCAAAAACATTGATTGGTATCATATCAAAAATTAAAAAATTCTTGTTAAAGTAGGAAAATAATAATTGAGGTTTTTAAAAAAGACAGTCATTTCTGCAAAATTCGCAATTAGAAAAGATTTAATTACCTTCAATTGGGTAAGATATTGATGATATACATGTAAAGGAGCCACACACGGGTGACAGAAATCCTTGATACAAGGAATAATCTGAACCATGTAAGCTGATTCGACGGATACTAAACCTGTTATACAACCATTCAATGCAATTTATTCTAGTTTTTTTATCAATTCACTGTCAGAGATAATTTTTAACCTGTTGAAAAAAAGAGTCAAATCCTTATGACGCGAAAATAATCATAAATCTCAAATTAGGCATAATTGGTTCATAAATTTAAGGCCTCACTTTGATTTAGTCAAGCATTCTATGCCAGAAAAGAATTGTTTCCATCTTTCTGGCCTTCCTCTGTTTCTAAACGTGTCAATAATTTGTTAAGGAACTTCTGCTGACGAAGCAAACTCGACGGATTCTGAGAATTAAAATTTATTTAAGGAATGAACAATTATTATTTAAAATAACAATTCAAGATGAAACATTAATTTTTTTTAAACTGTACATGGAATTTCGTAAACTTAATTCTTATTGTGATTATTTAGGCGTACAATGCACTTAGAAGGAATAATTTTAAAAAAACTGACTTTTTGCATTTGTTTTATAATATTTTAAAGCCTTCTGAATGTAAAATGATGTTTAACAATTTTTTTTAAATTCTAAACTAAAGGGTTCATACCAATAAAAATTCCATTTCTAGGGATTTAAACGAAAATATACTTAATAACCTGGCTAAATTTGCGGCTTAAAATACTCGGGAGTCATCCTCAAAGCATTTTCAGAAAAAAACTATGATGGGTAAGAACTTTTCAGTCAAAATTATTTCAAGCTAGGCGTGTTCGAAATTAAACGAACGTTGTTTTTGGCCATATTTGAAATAATTTTAATCCGTTTCAATGTATCTAACCGAGATACGAAATAAGATGCATAGGAAGGCCCAAGAAATTTTAAAAATTCAATGATTTTTAACTACCTTTCTTATAGATCAATTCGACCAAAAGATGGTCTACCATCTGGCCTCCATCTCTTTTTACTTGGGCCACCTCGTTGATAATTTTCGACGCAGTGACTTTGACGGCTCGATCTATAAATCAAGATTAATATTCACTTTAGAATAAATTGTTTTTTCATTTAATAGAACAAATTACGTTCAATTAGGATAAACAGAGGTATCCCCAACACCTTCAGAAAAAGTTTTTAGAAAAATATGAATTTATGTATTTTTTCTCTGGTAACGAAGATGAATTCATGTGAAAGGGCAGCTTTTTCCGTTTTCAGAAAGTGCCCAATAATATAATTATTCTTTGCCAAACTCTTGTTATATTTATTACAAAATAATTTATTTAAATTCAGTGAACGACACCCTACATTTAGTGAATGACACATGTACGTATTTTGAATTTAAAAGAATTTAGAAAGTTATTCTTAAGAAATATTATGTAATTTAGTAACTTTATACAATGAAGAATTTAACATAAATTAACATAACCTGAACTTAACATAACATTAAGTAACACAATAATAAACATCATTTTATAACGAAAAAAGTGCTCAAGAAATGGGAAATAGTGTAACTGTTTCACAAAAAAAAGGAAAAATATGGAAAAGTTTAAACATTTATTTTTTAATTTAGAAAAGAAGAAAAATCTTTTCATACAAAATTGTATAGTTTTTAAATAATGGTAAATGATTTGTTAATTATTTCTGCCATTTAAATAATGATTTTTTAAATTGCATATAACTATCCATTTACGGCAATATAAAAACTCTTGTGAATACATGAAATTTTCAGAATAAAGCATTTTTGTATATTTAAAATTTTTCTCATAATCAAGAATATTTCAGTCCAAAATTAGTTACTTATAATAATTATTATTGTAAATGTAAATTGGAAACCTCCTTAATGCCCTTTAAAATGGTTGAAATCCGTAGAAATCCTCGGAAATAAGATATTATTTATACTTTAAAGCTCTCTAGAAATTCGTTAAAATTATTTAAAAATACATAATATCGCATTTTTAATTATTAAGAGTTCTACAAATTTTTGAAACGAGTTAAATAATTGAAGAAATCATTCATTCTAATTAGTAAGATGGATTTGAAGAAAGTCTTACTTTCGTCATTTTAATATTTTCATAGATGCCAGTATTTTTAAGTGTCTGGAGATCTTTAGCTGTTTCCATAAATATTGTTATTCACATATAGTTAATTTTGAAAAAGCAATATATTTTCTAATCTTCAATTAAAAATTCTTCATATTTGAAATATATGTACTATAAATAATTCAGATTTTTTTTTTGTAAGGAACTAAGTAAAACTATAAGACTAAACTATGAACATTTTCAAATTAAACCCTGAGGGATATCACAATGTTAATTTAAAAATTCTATTAACTTTAAAATTTTTGAATAAAAAATATTCATTAAATATTATATGAAATTTATATTTAAAGAAAGAAATAATTAACATCTACTAAAAATTGCAGTTGAAGTTACCAAACTGTTTAAAGCTGATTTTTTGTAGTTTTTGAAAATTGTTTGAATTCTAGAACTGACTAAATTTGTCTTTAATCGAAAAATGGTTAACTTTTAAATATATTTAATACCCAGTAAAGATTTTAATTAGACTGTTTAATCTGATAGAAGAAATTATTGTAGTTACTTTTTGCAAAAGTTGAAAACCCTATTACTTTTTAATTTTCCTAGAATTAAAACTTTTTTAATTAGTATCGTGAAATTAAATGATTTAAAATCATGTTTTCAACATTTTGTATAATATATTATGTTAATTTATACATGCATATTATTACTGCAAATTAATTAAGATTACGATTATAATTAAAAATCATAAAATTTAAATGTTTCGGTTTAAGAATTGTTTGAGAGATTATCTAATTATGGAAATTTTAATTTATACATATTATTCGATTCAAAATATTTTCAAGATAAAATGTTAATTTTCACACCCATAGACTTTAAGTTTTCTAATCTAACGAACAAGCATTTTAAAAACTGTATAGAGATATTTCAATTAATTCTTCCTATTTGTATCTCTTTATATAAAAGAAAACTAACTACAGAAATCAATTAAAAAATCAAATTCTTTCTTCAGTTCAGAACTCTATTTCAAAAGTCCTTTTTATTTATTTTTAATTAATAGAACATCAAGGGTGCCTTTCATAATTCCTAACAAAAAGAATTAATTTTAATTATAGCAATATTGAAACTAATTCAGCTACCTTTACCCTAATTAGTAACACTTCAATAGAATCGCGTAATAGGCACACTGGGTAAGATTGACCCAACAATGAGTAATAAGAATCTAAAAAAATTGCTAGATATAATTTAAGGGTTGAAAAATATGAACTTTTAGTTTTTGTAACAAAAATTAATTTGTTCAACATTACAACAACAAAAATAGGTGAAGTTAAGGTAACCAGAACTCCATGAAAAACTCGAAAATCTTGTTGGGTAAATTTCACCCCGTATGAATAATTAGGGTTAAATGGCCCTACAGTCAAGTAATAATTAGTTTTATAATATGCCGAACATAATAACAATCGTTATTCAAATTTAATCTAAAGAACCTGCCATGTGGATGAATGTACCATCGTACTTTATTTTAGTTAATTAAAAAACTAATAATTTCTATAGATTCAGCGAAAAAATATTTTAGTTTTAAAGTTTTGTATAAATCCTAAATAGTTTAGTTTCAAATTAGTCAAATTAAAAAGTTTAATTAATTATAACAGATGTATGTAAGTTATAAAACTTCCACTGCTTCCGGTAGCATATTCCACTTTTGAGTATAATAATTTTGCAGCTGTGAACCGAACATTTTAAATATCGTATAATTAAAGAGGAAAATGGGAAGTTTATTCAAGAATAGAAAAAAATGCGAAACAAAGGGGAATGGAGGGGAATGGAGGAAAGACAATCTTCTAATGAAACACAAAAATAATTCATATTTAAAATTATGAAATTAAGTTTGTTCAAAATCAATAACATCTTTTAAAATTACATTCAGGGCAATAAAAATTCGAAAAAGTCCAAAAGGAGCACTGAAAGTGTTTAACTGTAATATTAGGAGTTCAAATTTTAAATTGTACAATATTGAGCGATTAAAATGGCCACCTTTTAATATAATTCATTATCATTTAACTCTTAAGATATTTAATTTAATATCGTACAATTTTGAACCAATCAAATTTTAATGCTTCAATTAGAAACTGTACGAGTTGAATCGCTATTTCTCAAAATTCAATCTTACTTAGTATATTCGATTTTGATCTCGTTACTTAATAGTCGTTCCAGTATTAAATTGACTTTGATTTTTAAATTGTAGCATTTTTAGCAATTTGAATTTAAACTAAATATGTTGAATTTTCCAATCTATTCTCCTTACAATTTGATACGAAATTATACATTTTTGAATCATTCATTTTCACTCTGATAGTTTGAAATGGTCAAACTTTCAAAGTATCAAACTAAAATTATTACATTTTTAGCTTCTTCAATTTAAAATGTATGAAGGGTTTGTTGTAAGCGCTACTAATTTATAATAGTTCAATTCTAACATTATTCATCTGAAATTATTCAATTTGGATCCCTCTGAAATGTCATTTCTATTTTGAATAATTTAAATATAAAATAGAACATTTTGTATATTTCAATCTAAAATTATGCAACACTTTCAAATCGACATTCATTCGTTTCAAAAACTTTGTGTGCTTATTTAATATTTAAGACTTCAAACTTTAAATTGCGCCATCATTAAAGCTTTCAATTTAAATCAACATAGAATCTTGAAGGTTACAATTTCAAAATATTAAAAACTTAATTGTTTTTTGAAATTATTTCCCTTAAAAAAGCTTAATGAAGTCGTGAAAACCTCCCCCGGAAACAGTCTGATAGATCTCCAGAGTTCCATCAAATCTCGAATGTACTTTCTCAATTTTTTTCTTTTATGAATATTCGATTTTTGATGTTTTTTCTCTCTGCTGAAAAATTTGTCCCAATTGACTTACATGATTTTGCCGCGACACCCTTCAAATTCTATAAGGGTGATTGTCAACTAGTTGATACCTTTAAGTCCTAGTAATTTGCAAAGTTTTCTTTAAATAATAATGTTTTTTCGAAAATTATCTTCAACTGCAACCAAATTTAAAATGGTAGATTCTCAAATTATGAAATTTCATAAATTAACCCTTAATGGACACTTGGGGTCACTGTAAAGTGTAAACCCACGGATTTTCCAATTTTTTCCGACTTTGTACATTTTTTGTTTTCAGGTATTTTTTTCGAATAGTTAAATTATCACTGAGGATTTGTGAGAGTGTTAAAAAATTCAAAATTAAAAGGATTAAAAATTAAAACTTGAAAATTAAACATTACAATGGCCTACCCTTCTGGAAGTAGAAAAAATTTTTAATATCTTTTCTATCCCCAATCTCAATCATTTTCAATCTCTTTCTCTGTCTTTTGTAACGAAGGATGATTATCTTTTCTTAACTTCATTCTGTCTCTTCAATATAAATTTGAATCTTTGTCTATCTCCTTTTCTATTTTCCGCGAATGAGTACACTTCTTATTTTCTATCCTTTAAAATTCGGGAAGCCATTAAAAAGTTGGGGAATTTATTTAAAGAATTAACTTGAAGTTGAACACGTGCAAGAAACCTAATATAACCCCTATGTTTATATACCTATAGAATTAAAATTTACTTCCGTACCTTAGCCGACAACTGTGTCGAACTAGGCAAAACGGTTTGCTGGGCCTCTAATTCCAGGCCCGAAGACTGAATTAACATTACAGTGAAACTCTTCCGTAGCGCTGATTCTGGGGCTGACGGTGACATATTTGGAAATATTTGTGAAATTATTGAAATCTTTGGGAAATAATTGAAGTTCTTGTGAACTCTTTTAAATCCATCCGAAATCTTTGAAATCATTCGAAAATTATTCAAATCCTTGTGCGATCTTAAAAATTCAACTGAAACCTTTGATAAATATTTGAAATTTTTGTTCAATCTCTGAAATCTATTTGAAATATTTGTAAAATAATAGAAATATTTGTGAAATCGTTTAAATATTTCCGAAATCTTTGAAAAATATTTGAAATCTTTATGAAATCTTTGAAAATTATTTAAAATGTTTGGTAAAGGTGAAATTATTTAAATCTTTGTGAAGTATTCGGGAATTATTTAAAAGTCTTTGCGAAATATTCGAAAAATTTGGTAATATTTGTGAAATATTTGAAAAATGAATGAATCTTTTCAATATTTTCGAAATCTTTAAAATCTTTAAAATCTTCGTGAAATCATTGAAATCTTCGTTCAATCCTGGAAATCAATCTTAAATCTTTCCGAAATATTGGAAATCTTTGGGAAATCATGGAAATCTTTGTGAATTATTTAAAAATATTTGTGAAATATTCGGTAATATTTGTGAACTTATTGAAATCTTTGAAAAATTACACAGGCCGACAAAATTTGACAAAGGTCCGGAACCAGAGACCAGACCTAGTATACCCGAAGGTTTTTGTTGCGCTGAATCCGAATCCGACCTCAGAAAAATTCCATCACCCTCAGTTTTCGAGATATTGTAACCTAATTGTGCAAAAAACACCGTTTTTTGCTATATTTGACGTTACATAGCATCTTGAATAAATTTTTTTTTCAAAAACGGGCGAAAGCATCACAAAGGAGCATTCTTGCCCTCTGAAATCCATTTTTCAGATTCAAGATAGCTTTTTTTTTCATCGATATATCATTGATTGAAGTTAAGTATTTTCGCAGTTTCGTAACAACGTT
>NC_046665.1:80218792-80223944 GCF_010883055.1 Belonocnema kinseyi | reverse complement strand
TAGTCGGGAGTGGTGCTGACTGAAAACAGATGATTTGGAGCGATTCGCGCGCCATCTGTTGGTCATTCTAAGGACTTATTGAACTACCCTCGTATTTAAAATGATAGAATCTTCATCTTTTTACTTCCAGCAGTATAGTCTACAAAATTCAATAATTTAAAATAAGAAGCCCTTGAAACTATAAAACTTATAATTAAAATGAAAGTCGTTTTAAATAATTTAAATAAAAGTTTCAATCTCATTATTATTTCGTACGATGTGTGAATTTTTCCTGGTCGCAAAAAATTAAAAGTGTTGCATTATTTTTCAATCTTTTTAAAACCTCTAAATATCTCTTAAACTTACTCGAATTTTGTATAAAAGTTTATAACCTTGCAAAATAACAAAAAATTTCTTTAAAATATCTTGAATTCTTTTTCTAAATTTGAATAAAACATTTATAATGTTTGAAACATTTTTCCACTTTCTCTTAGAATTAATTTTCCAAAATAAAAAATAATCCATATTTTGTTTGACATTTTTTGAATTCTGTTGGTATTTTTAATTATTTTTGAAAAATACGAATTTTAAACCAAATAGTTGAATCTTCAACCAAAGAATATAATTTTTCAACCGGTTGCATTTTTAACCAACAAGAAATTACATTTTTAATAAATAAAGACATATTTCCTTTAAAAAAGTGACATTTTTTAATTCAAAAATATGAACTTTTAACAAATATATTCATTTTGATCCAAATAATTGGATTTTCAACCAAATAGATGAACTTTCTGCAAAAAGAAGAATTCTCAATGAAATAGTTACATTTTACGAAAAATTCAACAAAATATTTGAATTATAACCAAACAGTTGAATTTTTAGTCCGAAAATATGAATTTTAAATAATATAAAAAAACCGTTTTAAGCCAATTGATTGCATTTTCTGTCAAACAGATAAAATCTCAACCGAGAACATTCATTTTCTACCAAAAAAAGACGAATTTTAAACAAAACAAATGCATTTTAAACTAAAAAAGATCCACTTTCCACCAAAAATGGATAGTTAAATTTTTAGCTTGTAAAAATTAATTTTGAAACTAAAAAAAAGACGAATTATCAAAAAAATAATTAAAATTTTAAAAAAATATTTTTAACAGATTAGGATTGAATTTAACCATAAAAGATGAATTTTCATGAAAATATTAGAATGATCAAACAAACAATTGTATTTTTAACCAAAGAGGTAAAATTTGTATATCAAGAGAAGAATTTGCAAACATCTTTTAAACTAACTCGAATTATTCCTTAAATTTTGAATAATCTTTTAAAATTACCCAATTTTCTTTAGATCTTTCAGCTTTTTTGACACTTTTAGATTTTTTTTAATTTTGAGAAATTTTATTTAAAAAATAGATTTTTCAAATTGATAAATGATTTATAATTTCACCGGAAATCTAAAGAAAATGTTTCCATTATTTAAAATCTTTCAAAACTTTAAAAACCCCTCGAAATATTCAACAACTTACATTTTCTTGTGAGTTTCTTGAAATATTTTCAAATTTTTTATTATTTCTTTATCTTTTTAGAACTTCTAACCTTACAAACATCTTCTAAAATTATTGGAATTTTTATGAAAATAAACAAATAAAAAATTCGCAGTTTTATAAAGCTCCTATATACTTCAAATAAAGGAAATCAGGCGATACGTATTTTTTCGATTTGTGAAAATAATGTCAACAAAGTTATGCGTACTTGAATGTTGTGCTCTGTTAAAAAAAACATAATCTTTTTAAATCCCATAACCTTGGACCTGAGTAAAATATTTTGTATTTTCTTTCGGATTATCATAGCGTTTATCGTTTTCTTGCGAAATCCGCCGGAAAAAATTCAAAATTAACAAAATGGCGGTGTTTTCTCTAAAAATACTAAAAGTCTATTTATTAAAAAATCCACACTTATACTTTTTGCCAATTTCTCGTTGAATTTGTACTATCATAAGGAAGACATCTTGTCAATTATATGTGGGCAAAATAAGTTTTGAGGCCGGGAGATTTTTTGTTCTGAGAACATAATTTTCCAATTTTTCTCGTAAACGATACAATGTGTTAAAAAAAGTATTTTTAAAAGAAATTTTTCATATGTGAAAATGTTTATCTTCACATATTTTCGTATCAGTCACTGTTTCCTAGGAAAATGAGAAAATTCAATTTTATGAAAAAATGCTCCTGGTCACAATAGCTATTTAGCCCGCACAAAACTGGCAAAAGATACATACCTCCTTGAAGAAAGTAAAAATTCAAGAAATAATTTGGCAAAAATATAAGTCTGGTTTTTTTGAGAAAACCTAATTTCAATATATTCAGCATGACCACCCTCATTTTTTCAATTTTGAAACATTTAAAAATATTCAGGCGGATTTAGAAATAAGACGACACATTCTATCATTATCAAAAAGAAAACGATAAATATCTCAATTAGGTCTAAAAGTTATAACTTAAAACCTAACTGTTGAGAAACTTGGGTTATTTTGAAAAACAAAGCAAAATTTTTAAATATACATATACTAGAAGATAACACATATTGTCCCCGAGAGATTCTGATATTTCAAGTGAAGAACCTGCCTTTTGTCAATTTTTCGAAATGTTTGTAAATAGTTTGCAATATTGTATCACAATTAACTTTTTTTTAAATAAAAAATTAATTAAAATTTTCCACGAAATTTTTTAACAAAATTGTATTCTCTTGAAATCTTTCAAATTTCACATTTTGCAAAAGTAGAATTTCAGAATGCCTACTGAAATTCTTGAGAAAAAATCCTTCACAATATCAGGGTTTTTCCAGGTATCTGAAGTTTTTCCTAGATAAAATTTTTCATAGTGCGAAGCCAATAAAATATTTCGCATTTTTTAAAACAATCGACTTGGAATATGTATACAGTTCAGCAAGTTTATTATAAATAATCTTTTTTTAGTTTCTAGGGATTCAATTAATAATTTTAGTTTGGAAAGCTTGGCAAAATTATATTACAAGATATTCCTAAATATATTCGACTTTTTCCAGAAATAAGAGTTTTACTTACAAATTCTGATAAGTTATTGATTTTGTCTCGAGTCCATAAATTTGAATAATAGTTCAAACAAATCTTTATTTTATGTTCTCATACTTAAAATAAAGTGCATATTTATGTATCTAGACCGCTTCAAATTTCTAACTTTCAAGTAAAAATATTGCATTTTCAACAAATTAGATGAATTTTAAACCAAAAACATTAAGTTTCTACAAAAGACAACCAAGCAGTTGAATTTTCAACTAAAAAAGATCAATCTTCGACCAAACTGATCAATTAAAATGATAATTTTAAATTAATAAATAATAATATATATTATAATAATAATTATTATTATTAATGAATTAATGAAAAAGATGATTTTTCAACTAAAGTAATGAGTTCTTAAGTGGAATAGTTGAATTTTTAACCAAAAAGATGAATGTTCAACCAAGAAGAATAATTTCTGAAAAAAATGAATTTTTAAACTAAAAGAGATCGCTTTTCAACCAAAAACTGAATAGTTAAATTTTTAGTTGGAAAAATTAATATTTAATCTCAGAGGTGAATTTCCAACTAAAATGATGGAATATTCAATTGGAAGTTACACTCTCAGTTGAAAAAATCATTTTCAACGAAAAAAAACAAATAATTAAAAAAAATAGCTACAAAAATAGTCACTTTCAACCAAAAAAAAAAGTAATTTCAACAAAATAATTACATTTTCAAACAAAGTGATGGAATAGTCGAATTTTAAATCGAAAAGAATAATTTTCAACCTAATAGATTAATTTCTATGGAAAAGAAAAATTTGCAACTAAGAGTTCATTCATCAGCCAAAGAATGAATAGATGAATTTGTAGTTGAAAAAATTAATTTTCAGCCAAAGAGATTAATTTTCAATTAAAATGATAGAAAACTCAATTTGAATAGTTAGTTACATTTTCAGATTTAAAAAATTCATTTTCAACAAAAAAAACAACTAATTTTCAATTAAAGTATTAAACCTTTAACTAGAATAGTTTATTTTCAATAAAAAAGATTAATATTTAACCAAGAACATTAATTTCTATCAAAAAATAATTTTCAACCACGAAATGTAATTTTTTTTACCAAAAATTGAATAGTTAAACTTTCAGTTAGAAAAATTAATATTCAACCAAAGAAAATTATTTTGCAATTAAAATGATGGAATACTCAATTAAAATTACTAGAATAATTAAATTTTCAACCAACAAGATGAATCTTCAACCGAAAAAAAATGTTTGCACGAAATAATACAAATTTCAACTGGAATATTTGAATTTTCAGTAAAAAGGAAATAAGTTTAAGTCCTAGAAAAAATAAATTGTCAACAAAATAGCCAATTTTTCAACCAAAAAGACGAATTTCAAATGAAAAAGATGAATTTTGGACTAAAAGATGAATCTTGAACTAGAATAATTAAATTCTCAACTAAAAAGATGAATTTTAAACCAAATAGATTAATTACTACGAAAAAGAAAAATTTGCAACTAAAAAAGTTAATTTATCAGCCATATAATAAATAGATCAAATTGTAGTTGAAAAAATTAATTTTCAGCAAAAGAGATAAATTTGCAAGTAAAATGATGGAATACTCCTTTTTAATAGTAAGTTACATTTTCAGAATAAAAAATTTCGTTTTCAACAAAAGACAACTAATTTTCAACTAAAATTATAAACTTTTAACTAGACTAGTCTATTTTCAATCAAAAAAATGAATGTTTAACCAAGAACATACTATATATATATATATAAAAATACTAATTTTCAACTAAGAAATATAATTTTTCAAACATAAGTTGAATAGTTAATTTTCCAGTAAAAAAATTAATACTCAACCAGAGATTAATTTTCAAGTAAAATGATGGAATATTTAATTGAAATAATTAGTTATATGCTTAAAAATAATTAATTTACAACAAAAAACTAATTTTCAACTAAAATCGTGGATCTTTAACTATAATAATTAAATTTTCAACCAATAAGATGAATTTTCAACCGAAATTTTTTTTTACGAAATAATTAAAGTTTCAACTAGAATAGTTAAACTTTCAGTAGAAAAAAATTAGTTGTAGCAACAGAAAAGACAAATTGTCAACAAAA
>NC_046665.1:80203017-80218692 GCF_010883055.1 Belonocnema kinseyi | reverse complement strand
ATAGTTAAACTTTCAGTAGAAAAAAATTAGTTGTAGCAACAGAAAAGACAAATTGTCAACAAAATAGCTCATTTTTTTCCAAAAAGATGAATTTTTAATTAAAATGACGAATTTTCAACCAACAAAACTAATTTTACCAAAAGAATTCGACTTTAAAGATTTTTTGGTCTAAAGAAAAAAATTGCAAACTGTTGAATTTTCAAACAAAAAATTATTTTCAACTAAGAACAATCAATCATTTTTAACAAGAATATAGTCAAATTTTCATTCAAAAAAATAAATTTCAAAGAAAACAAAAACGAATTTTCAATAAAATATTTAAATATACTAATATAAAGCTACTTTTACTAATGAAGAATCATTGTTATTCAATTTTATATTTCAATTTCATAAAAATTCTACAATCTCTCGAAAAAAATTAGGACTTGAAACAAAATATCTGATATTTCCAGATATACAAAAAATCCTTGTCAATTCCAGGTTTTCCAGGTAGGGTAGACACCCTGAATTGACACTTATTGTGGACATTCTAAATCACAATTATTTACATTCAGGCTAATCAGGCAATTTTAATATTTTGGAAAAATAGAAGCGTGAATTGAATCGTTGGATTTATATGAACAAATTAATTTAAAGCCACTCACGTTGGCGTCCGAATCGTCCGCTCCCGCTCTGTCGATTTTTCCTTATTGACCTTAAATAAATTCCATCTATTGCAACACCATTTCAACGGGAACTACAGAATCTAAAAATCTCATAAAAAAATTAAATTTCATTATTCTAGAATTTCGTATACCTAAGAATTTTAATAGCGTAATATTTATATTAATTTACTAAAATGTTATACAATTGAAAAATAATAAGTTAGTCCAAAATGGTAGCATGGAAAAAAAAAATCGATGTTGGCATCTCCAGGTAAGGATAAATATAAATAAAAAAACTTATCATTAGTATTCGTTTATTAGTTAGCAATAAAACAACATTTTTTAGATAAGTGCAAAATTTTATTGATACGGATTAGTTACAAAAGGATGAATAACACAAAAGATATCAACGTTGGACGAAACATGTTATTAAATTACTTCAGTCTTCCATTATTGCAAATTCTTACCGCTGAAAAGCTGCGATATTTAACATTGAACCATAAAAATGAAGTGTAACAATTCTGAAACATAGAATTATAATTATTATCTCGATTATGGCTTATTAATTTTACAATATTTTAAACTGTGCGCGTCTACCCTTTGAATAATGGTAGAAAAAAATATTTGCGGATTATACTTTCTGCTAAATGCAATAATTCATTTCGTTGTAGCACTCACCTCACATCTTCATAATATAAAAACGACACTGAATAGTGTTACGGAATTTTTCGTAAAATTAATTGGTCAAGTATAGCGCTGGGGCTAGTATTACGGAATTTTCCGTAACGGTAGTCAGTTCGTATAAAAACAGATAACAGCAGCACAATAAATCACGCGCAAATCACAAGTGGAATAAATATTCCCTCAATTAAAAGCATTACTGAAAATTCGAGAATGTTGCCTTCTTTTTGCATTTTATGCAATCAAAAAACAGAAGCACCTTAAAAGTACGGTTCTCACGAAACCCAGAATCGCTTGCCTTCTGGGGATTTTCACCATTCGCTCAGGTAAGTTTCTTCCAAAGAGTTGTAAACTTTCAAATCATGACCATATCTAAAAGCAGAAAAAAACGTTCAAAGCTACTACAATAATATTAATCTATTATTATTAAAATTTAAGAAATTAAATTCAGAATAATATAAAATTTAAATTCCACTTTAAGATCCAAAATTCAAATTTAACGACGAAACTCTTGAATTCTGAGGATTTTGAGTCAAAGGAAAAAATCGTAATTCGCGTTTTTTGGAAGTAAAATTTTTCATTATGAACAATTAAAAATCTCATTTTTCTCGAAACCGTCGCAAAATGTGAATTGCAATTCATAGTTCAAAATCGTTCAGCTTTCTGAAATCAAGCTGGCCATTTTAATAGAAGAAACAAATGCCCGGTTTTTTTCCCGGTTCGCAAACTTTTTTCACGGCCAATTAAATTAAACAATTGTAACTCTAAAGCTAAACATTTTTCCATTTGAATTACTAAAAAATGAACTTCAAATTAAAGTATTCAAGAATGGAACTCTTAATTTTTAAACTTTACCAATTACATTTTTAAAGTTTATTAATTTAAAAAATTTGTATTTAAATGCTCAATAACTTACACCTATAAAATGAAAAGTGATAACACTTTTTAATTGAATAATTTTTAATTAAGTGCAATAAAGCTGGAAAATTTTAAATTTTTAGAAATTTTAGAGTTCAAAGATTCAGATTCAGTTCCAAAAATATAAATCAATGTTATTCTTTTCAATACTCTAAATTGAAAAGTCAATTATACTTAGATATCCTTAAAATGCGTTAAAATTTTTATTTCAAAGTTTTGAAAAATATACATTTTGTTTCAATTTTTTTCAAGATTAAAATTATTATTGAAAGTTTTTTTTACAAATTCCAAATATCTTTTAAAATGTTTCAAATTTCAAATAATTTTTCAAAATAAAAATCATTTTTAATTTTTCTAGTAATCTTAAGAAAATGTTTTTATTTTTACACACTACGTTTAAATTATTCGAAATAACTTCAAATTTTGAATTAATTTTGAATTTTTTCAAAACCTCTAAATATCTCTAAAAATTACTCGAATTCTCCTACAATAAATAAGTGTTCAATTGTTTTTATAAATAAAAATTGAATAATTTTAATAAAAAATTAATCATTTTTTAAATCAAACAATTAAAATCATTACGTTCAAAGATTAAAAGCTCCTTGAAATTTCGAAGATTCAAGGCTTTTTATTTCAAACAATTAAGTTTCAAATTATTTACATTTTTTACAACCAAGGTTTTTGAATTGAAACGGTTTAATTTTTAACGCTGAACTCTGGAAATTCTTAAATTTTGAACGGATTTAAGTGTTCACTTTTTGATATTTCAAGTACAGTTGAATTTTTGAAGTGATTAATTAATTTTTATTTACAGTTCATCAAGTAACAAATTTTTGTATGCAAAATTTTGAATTTCAAACGCTTCTAATATTTAATTCTTTAAGTCTGCAAAGACAGCACTTTAAAATTCCTTAAATTAAAAATACAAGCTTAAAAATAAAAATCTAAAATGAAAAATTTTGTTAAGTAAAAGATTTTCGAATTACACATTATAAAATGTATATTACCAGATGTATATTTTGTGTGTTTAACAAAAATTTCAACAACAAAAAATCAAAAATCTATTAAAGCGACTAAAATAGCATTTTATTTTACAAACACCAAGATCTTAAATAAAAAAAAAACGTTTTTTAAAACTTGAGTATCAATATTCAAACTCGTCCCCCTCACTGAAATCTATAAAAATGATAATTTTACGAAATTTTCATCTTGTGTGTTTGAAAAAGCATCATTTAATTTATATTTGTTTTTCTATCTTTTTTTAATTTGTTTAAATACGCAAATAAATATCTGGTAAGGGTATTATGTTATTACTTACGGGAAGAGAACGAGTTTAAATATTGCTAATCAACTAGAAAGAAAACGTCTTTTAAAATGCTGCTATTCATATTTTGCACGATTTTCGAGAAAAAAAAAAGAGAATTTGAATCGGGAAAAATTAGACTTCTTCGATTTTAGAAATAAAATCCATTTTTCTTTACTTTGAAGGTCAGGAACCTTAATGACCACATGGAACATGTTCTTGAAATATTCAGTGAACTAAAAATTAACGTTTTTAAAAATCAAATGGTTAAGTTCGCTTGTTATTAATTTTTTCTATATTTTTTGAAAATGTTTTAAATTAAACAATGCAAAGATCTGGATAGAATACAATTTAATAGTTTTCAGGAAGCACAACAATGTTAAACGATAAGCTGCTACTCATATTTTGCGTATTTTTCAATAAAAATTAGGTTTTTCAATGTTAAAAATGAAAAAATCTATTTTCTTAAAAACGCGCATTACGATTTTTATCTTTCTTGGTTCAAAATAACCGGGGAGCATTCTCGAAACACGTACAAAAGAGAAATTGAATCTGCAAGTACCTTTGGGTTTAAATTAATCGAGGCTAGTCGTGAATACGTTCGGAACGATTCGCGGTAGAGAAAATGATTAAAATATTAAAAACTCACTCCGTGAAAGCATCGGCAACTTCAGACGCCTTTCCAGGATGACAGACAACTGAAGTTATGCAGGACTTAGGGTCCAGTAGCTGCTTAATATATTTGGGAGCCACACGATGAATATCTTCGAGTGTGACAGCAGAAATATTTTTAACCATTTGGCGATTGTAATCGTGGGGGACGTTTCTGTAGTAAGCCAACAAAGACTGAGTTACCATATCGCCTACGGTCTTTTCTCTATTAATAATTTCGAAGATTAGCGACGATTTCGCAGAATCGAACAAAGTTGAATCCCATTTGTTTTCAGAGAGGTGCAATTCCTTCAAGAAATAATCAAAGTTAACAAAGCCGAGTACAAAATGGCTTCATTAAAATAAAGAAGAAATTTAAGATACTCACTATGATCGCTCTGGCTTCTTTGTAGGCACCAACTACATTCGTTGCTTTGTACAATGACAAGTAGAGAAGACCTTCATTCGGCATCACATACATATTATATCCGTAGGATAGTCCTTGTCCTCGAATTTGCTTCCACATAGGACCCTAAAAGTTAAATTTTATTTCAAAATAGACGCCTGACCTTGACAGCAGCCTCACTTGATTTCTACCCAATAGTTCCAAGTTAGTGGCGCTATTTTTCGCTGCCCAACGTTTTTCTAGAAGTGACCGGAAGTGCCGAGCGGTTGATAGCTCGACCAATCAAGAATACTTCTACTTCTGATTTTCATATTTTTCAGTATATTTCATATACTCAAAAATATTTCACGATAGTTCAGAATATCTCAATATATTTTAAGGTACTTTAGGATATTTTATGTACTATATAAAATTCTTTATTTCATATACTTAAAAATATTTCACGATACTTCAGAATATTGCAAGGTACTTCAGGATATTTTACATTCTTAAGAATATTCCACATAATATAGAATATTTCAAAGTATTTCAAGATGTTTCAGGGTGGCCGTTTTAAACGAAGAAAAATATTCCCGACCTTTTCACAGTTCGCAAACATTTCTCACGGCCAATACAAATTTTTTTTAAACTTTAAAAATTTAAATTTAAAAGTTTTTCAATTCAAAAATGTTGTATTCAAATACTCAATAATGTACACGTATAAAGTGGAAGGTACTAACATTTTTCAATTGAACAATTTTAAATGAAATGCAGATAAACTGCAAAATTCAGATTTTTAAACTTTTATAAATTATAAAGTACAAGGTTTAGATTAATTTCCAAAAATATATATCCACGTTTACATCTTCAATACTTTCTAAATTAAATTCAAATTATTTTAAAATTAATTGAATTATTCCTACAAATTCTAGAAAATCCTGCACGGAGAGAAATTTCAAGAGATTAATTCACGGAAACGTGTGATTTTTAACTAAAATTTGTACGTGCTTTAAAGTCTCGGACTCTATGATCTAAAAGCATAGAATTCGAGAACTGATAGCAAAGGGGCGTGGCCTAATGCTCCGTGTGCGACTTAAAAAAAATTTCCTTAAAATTTGGATTTATTGTTAGCAATTTAAAACTTATTATTTATAGAAAAAAATTAATTTAAAAAGATATTTACAAGTTTTAAAAACATCCTTGAAAAATAAATAAAATTGTCAAAAAAGATTGAAAGGTTTTAAGGATTTTTTTTTTAATTTGCAGGGTTTTTTTTAAATCTTATGGAAAATTCGATTTATTTAAAAATATTTTTAGAAGTTCTGAAACAAAACTTCCTAAAAATGTTTCTACAAATAATAAGAGTTCAATTCTTATTTATACATAAAAATTTAACAATTTGACTTAAAAATCAAACCTTTTTTAATAGAACAATAAAAATTGTAACGTTAAATGTTTAGAAGCTTTTTGAAATTTTGCTATCTATTTCAAACGATGAAGTTCCAAATTATTCTCTTTAATATATTTGGCTTCAATATACTCGTCTTAAATGAAAATCAAAATATATGCTGAATATAAAATAATTATTTTTTTTAAAATAAAAAAAAAATCTTAAAAAGTTAAAAAGGGAATAATCCCGGTTATTTCCCGGTCCAGAATTGTTTTTTTTTTCAGAATCAGTAACGCATTAAAAAGTATAAATTACCTCTGTTTGTGTGAGGTACTGAAGGTACACAAGCAACGGTGCCAAATCCTGGTGCAAATAGTCCTTGATATGTACATTAGAACACTGAACCATGTAAGCAGATTCGATGCATCCCAAACCTGTGACGCAACCATTCAATGCAATCTCCTCTTCTGCTTTTATCAGTGCATTATCAGGAATAATATGCAGCCTATTGAAACAATTATGAAAATTTAATTATATTAATATGATTATTGGGAATGTTTAAACTACGATACGCCACCTGGTAACAAATATCCGAACTATAAATAATAGGTACGATTTTAAAAATGAATTTTAATCTGCGCATATAAGTGTCTCAACAATTTTTTTGTGCAGTTTAAAGTATTTATTGGATAATAAAAATAAGTCTTTATCGGAATCAAAGGAGTTTAGACGGAACTTATATATGATACCGTAAAAAAACACATTTTTTGACAGAAATATTTTTCTAACAAAAAAAAATTACATTTTTATTCACTGTGATTTTCAACAGATTATAAACTTAAATGGACTTATTTTGAAGAAAAAATGAACTCAAAGTACATTTTTATTAATTTATAAATGAAATATTTACTATTTAAAAATCTAAACTAGAGGTTAGGTTAAAATTCGTATTTAAATTCCAATCGTCTATTATTCATATTTTTGCATAATCTGGATAAAATTTGTCGCTACAAACATTAATTTAAACAAAAATGCAAAAATTTAAAACATCTTTAAAATTCTACCTACACTTTCTAGTTTAAGTTTTCGGCACCAGGTGACGAAATGGTATACCACCATCCCCAACAGAGAGTGAAGTTGACAATATGCCTATATTGTCTGCTTCACCGTATGACGAATTATAAACTGCGGTAATAAATCAACAATTCAAATGAAAAAAATTATTTTCAGAGGTAAATGTTGAAATGTGCCTACTTCAATTTTATATGAAAGTTAATATGGATATTATTGAATTTTCAAACATGGAAAGGTCAATTTTCAACCAAAGATAAAATAGTTAAACATTTTGTTACAAAAAATTTAATTACACAAAAAAAAACGAATTTTCGACCAAATAGTTGATTTTTTACTGAATTATTGAGCTTTCAAGACAAAGTGACGAATTTTCAATACAAAACAGTTGAATTATTAAATCAAAAATATGAAATTTTGATAAGAGTTAATTTTATACAAAAAAAAGACTAATTTTCAACAATATAAAAAACTTCACAACCCAGAACTTGAACTATCAACTAAAATATATTAACTTTCAACAACAAAAAAAAACTAATTTTTGATAAAATAGTCCAATTTTCACAAAAAGTTCAATTTTTACTTAAAAAAGAAACATTTTCGACCAAAGTTGAAATAGGTAAATTTTCAATGGCCAAAATAATTTTTAAACCTAAAAAAAATTAATGTTCAACAAAACAAATTAATTTCCAAGCAAAGAAATGAATTTTTAACTAAAACTTTGAATCATCAACAAAAAAATACATTTTCAAGAAAGTAGTACAATTTTAAAACCTAGGTATTTAATTTTTAAACAAAAAGACTAATTTTCTACAGAAAGAAACCAACCATTTTTAACAAAATTAAAAAATTCTCAGCCAAAAATTCGAATTTTCAACGAAAAAAGATTGATTTTTAATCAAAAACAAAAAAGTTGAACTTCTAAGAAAGAAAGAAAAAATATATTTTTTAAATGTTTTAGAAAGCATTTCAACTTTAAAACTCAGATATTAAATTTATAACCAAAAATATGAATTTTTAAACAAAAATATGAATTTACTACCAAAAGGACGATTTTTTCATAAAATTAAAAAATTCTCAACCAAAAATTTTAAGTTTAAACTAAAAATTGTGAATTTTCAAACAAAAAGATTAATTTACTACCAAAAAAGACGAATTTTTAACCAAATTCAAGAATTCTGAACGAAAAACTTGAATTTTTAAAAAATAAAAAAAATATTTTTTAAATGTTTAAGAAAGTATTTCAACTATAAAATCCAGTTGTTAAATTTATAACTAAAAACATGAGTTTTTAAACAAAAGGATGAATTTACTACAAAAAAAGACGAATTTTCA
Organism: Belonocnema kinseyi; assembly: GCF_010883055.1. NCBI lineage: Eukaryota > Metazoa > Arthropoda > Insecta > Hymenoptera > Cynipidae > Belonocnema > Belonocnema kinseyi. The sequence goes on along the minus strand of NC_046665.1, from coordinate 80,210,314 downwards.
ACCAAAATGTTTACTTTTTAAGAAAGAAAGACATTTTTCTTTTAACTCTAAGAAAGTAGTTCAACTTTAAACCCTAGTTGTTAAATTTTAAACCAAAAGGATGAAGTTTTAAATGGACAGATTAATTTATTACCAAAAAGACAAATTTTTAACAAAATTTAAGAATTCTGAAATGAAAAGTTGAATTTTCATATAAAAAAGAGGAATATTTAAACAAAAAGATCAATTTACTACCAAAAAAGACGTGTTTTTAAATAAAATTAAAGAATTCTCAAGCAGAAAGTTGAAGTTTAAACTAAAAATATGAATTTTGAAACAAAAAGATTAATTTACTACCAAAAATGACGATTTTTTAACCAAATTCAAGAATTCTGAACTAAAAAGATTAATTTACTACAAAAGACAAATCTTTCGTAAATTTAAAGAATTCTCAAACAAAAAGGTTAATTTACTACCAAAAATGACGAATTTTGAACAAAATTCAAGAATTCTGAACCAAAAAGATTAATTTGCTACAAAAAGGACAAATCTTTCATAAAGTTAAAGAATCATAAACTTACTTGAATTTGTTATAGATAAATACTGTAAAGTTGTTATTTCTTCATAATTTTTTTTTCCAATCTTTTCAAATCTTCTCTTAATATTACTTTATCAAAATAAAACACCATAGAAAAGTGTCTCAAGAATGTTAAAAAAGAATTTTGTTATCCTAAAACCTTTTTAGAATCCTTTAAAGTCTTTGAAATGTTTATAACAAAATGTTAAAAAACCTACATTTCGTTTGAAATGTTTTGACACTTTTTCAACTTTTAAATTAAGTTTTATTCTTTAATGTTATTTATTAATTAAAATTCATCGATTTCACGTACAAAATAAAAAATGGTAAAAATATAATCTTCCATAAACTACATTGAAGAATTCTGAACCAAAATATTTCACTATGATTTATAAATAATTTCTTACTTTGATTTACTCGAACTTTCAATATCAGAAAAACATTGCTTCCAGGGACTGTATACATCTGGATTCTGAGCCACTAATTTATCAACATTAACTGCCATGTAAAGAGCCATCGAATTCGTCGAAGTTAGAATCTTCCTCAAGTCGTTGATTTCAGCTACAACTTCTTTCTGTCCCTGGACTGTGTTCATTCGCTCCATCATTTGAGTAAGGAACTTCTGCTGTCGAAGCAAACTCGAAGTGTAGTGATTACTTTCTGCAATTAAGAATTAATGAGAGCAATAATGTCATAATTTAATAATCTACGCAATAATTAATTAGAGATCAGTACCTTTTTTGTAAAATAATCCTCTCAAAAGATCACCAGTTATTTTGTATCCCTTTCTTCTCATCTGTGCCACATCGTTGATAATCTTGGCTGCGATGATTTTCAATCTTTCTGGCGGAAATTCCGTCTTATAAAGCAACTCTTTAATCCACTGCACTCCTTTTGTGTACTTGGAGAGCTCAACCTACAATTAATAAGATTCTAGTATTGATTCCCTATAAATTTCATCTTTTCTTACAATCTGCAAGATTTTTTTGAGTAAATTACTTACCTGGAGCAATAAATTAGCAGCATGACTGTAAACACCGCATGAAAATCTAAAGCTATTCTCAAATCCTAATCCAGTTGCAACTGCGACAGTGTCGCATTCTAATTCAGCCACAATTTCTTCATACTGAATTAGTTTACCATCTCGATTAACTGGACAGGCCAGAATAGATTCAAGCAAAAGAGGAAGGTAGGGCCTCAAATTCTCGGGAACACTCAACGTATCCATTGTTACAAACATCTACAAATAATTTTTAGCAATTTTAACCTCGAAACATTGAAAAATTGAACGATTGCGCTGCCGTGAAAAAGTTGTAGGCCACCTTTTTTTATGATTGAATCAATTCTCTTAATTTTAATTATACCAGAGCTAAAAAAATTTCTCTTTATAAGGTTGATTGTTTTAGAAATTCTGTATAAAATAAGCCCATGGTAAAGCCAATTTGTATAGTTTTTAAGTAGATATTGCAAAAATAGTGTAAATTTCAATGTTTTCTTAAATTTTCAATAACTTCCGAAATAGCCAACATTTTTCAATGTTATTGGGCTCATTTTGAAGCTTTTTTCACCGTATAATAACAGCTTATGAGTATAAATCACAAACATTTTCTTTTTTATTTGCAAGAACTTGAAGTTGTAAAAAAAGAGTTGTAAAAATTGCAATATTATTTTTGGTAACAAAAATATTTTTGTAAAATATATGAAACATACCATTTTTTTAATTTATACTCATAAATTGTTGTGATAAAATGAAAAAATAACTTCAAGATGAGTCCAAAAACATTGAAAAATGTTCATTATTTCGGAAGTTATTGAAAATTTAAGTAAACATTGACATTTATACTATTTCTACAATAACTACTTAAAAACTAGACAAATTGGATTCACCCTGAGCTTATTTTATACAGAATTTAGAACTCAATCAACCTTTTAAAGAGAATTTTTTTAGCTCTGCTGTAATTAAAATGAAGACAACTTATTCAGTCATAAAAAAGAGGTGGCCTAAAACTTTTGCACGGCAGTGTATATTTTTTAAAATAAACTGAACACTTTCTAAATTAAAAGTCCAATTATTATCTTTTTCAAATAGTTTAAAAATTCTTAAAAAGTTTCAAACTTTTATTTCAAAATATTGAAATATCTACATGATGCTTTACATTTATTCAAATTTTAAGTTATTTAAAAAATTTTTTCAACTCTTCGAAATATCTTTTAAAATGATGCAAATTCTTGATATTTTTTTTAAAGCCTGCAAAATTAAAAATACTTCCCCCCAATCTTCCAGATTCATTTTTGATAATTTTGGAAATCTTTTTAAATATTCTCTTAAAATTAATTTTTCAAAATAAAAAATCATTTGCAATTTTCCTAGGAGTCCAAAGAAAATATTTTTGATCTTTTGAATAATTTCATAATTCTTAGAAAGCTTGTAAATTTTTTCTTTGAAATATGCACATATCTATATTTTGTTTTAAATTAGACCGTGGGCTATTTGTACGTAAATTTCGGTACGCAAAGCCGGATTTTGTAGCTATACGTAGACACTTCGTCTAAACTATTTAAAATAATTTTAAAATTTAAATTAATTACTCGAATTTTTTCTAGGAATTATAGATCTTCAATATCTGTTATATATCAAAATTCAACAATTTTATTTTTAACTTAAATTTTTTGACATAGAACAATTAAAATGGTAAAGTTTACAGTTTAAATTCTTGTTTAGTTTTAAATACTTGATTTATATTTACGGATTGAACATCAACAATAAAATATTTCTAAATATTAAGCAATTGCTATATTTCTTATATAAAAATTTTCATATGCTCAAATTGTAGACTAAAACAAAAGTTTAAATTTAATAAAATCCTTTAATTGTTAATTTATTATTTTAAAGGTATTTTTAAATTAAAAATAGTTTATAAAGTTTCAATCGGTTGTTTAAATGCGTTTAACTGCTAAGACTTTCCAATTGAAACAGTTGAATTTTTAACTTTAAACCTGGAAACTCTTAAATTTATAGTTCAATTTTAAAAATCATTATAATTTATATTTGTTTGATCAACTAAAGAAGTTTTTTTTGTTTGTTACAAATTTTCGATTTCAAAACCTACAAATTTTTGATTTCTCAAGTCTTTAAAACTGCAATTAACAATTTTTTAAATGATAAAAATACAACTGATTATTTAAAAAGGCTGTTGAAATCAAACTTGAACAGATTTTTTTTCTACAAATTTGTAAAATTCCCGGTAAAAAAAATAAATTCACTATCATTTCCCGGCCTAACAAAATTCCCAGTCCAGCGTCCACCCTGAAGATTTAAAAGATAAGAAAATAGAATAATTTGAATTCGATACTTACGTAAACGAAATTAGTGTTGACATGATCCAGGTAGGTATATAGGGGTATTTTGTTGACGTCGAATCTAGGATGTTGATCCAGCGAATCAGTGGAGAAACTTTTAATGTGGTGAAAGTTAATCGAGTCCGTACTTGGTATTGGTACCGTTTTTAATAAATCCGATGGGATCAGCTTCTAATGAGACCATGATAAAATAAAAATCAGCATCTAGGAATAATTATTCAATTAAAGACAAAAAATATATTCTAATTCAGTTTTACCTCATTTTCCATTATAGCTTCGTGCAGTTCCCTCTCCTTTTTTTCGAGACCATCCTTTCCTAAACTTTCGATTTGCTTAGCTATACGTTCCTTTTCCGCTTTAGCCATCTCGATTTTCTTTTCTATGCTCGGAATACCTTTCGAGAACACTACCGGGGCACTGATGAAATATTTATTCAGAAGATTTAACCAGTAGGATGCAGGTTCCTCCATCAACTTCTTAAGCATATCGATCTGATTTAACCTCTGATCCAACTTTACAACAAAAAAAAAAAGATTTTTACATTTGAAATCAAAGATGATTGCAGCTCAGCCTTTAAGAGGCTTTTAAAATATAATTACTCACATCTTCCTTAGAGTTTCCGAAAAGAATATCCCCAATAAGTGTGTACGCAATACTATCATGGGGGTTGTTTTCCATATTGCTCAGGGTCTCGAGGATATACCTGGGTTAAAATCGAAAGGGTGGAATTAATCGATTTTTAATTTAATGGAAAAAAAGTATTTCAGATCAACATCAAACATTCGTTTTCCATCCATATTAATTGCGAGTGTAGAAATAATGATTTGCCAGAAAAAGAAGTACGTTCTTATTTTCAGGGTGTCTGTTTCAATTGAGGATAAAATACACGGGTTTTCCCGGTATTTTATTTTATGTTATAAAGTTGAACTGCAATTTAAAACACTCAAATTGGATCAATTTTAAATTATTGAAATGAACGCTTAAAATTACTTAAATTAAAATGCTTAGTAATTTACACATATAAAATTGAAGCTTTGAACAATCTTTGATTAAACAGTTTTAAATTAAATGCCACTAAATCGCTATATTTTAAACTGTTATAAATTGTACAGTTCAGAAATACAAAAATAGATTCATTTTATTTTATATTAAAGATAATTTAATTGAATTTTAAGTTATCATAAATTAATAATTGTGCAGTTCTTGTTTGAACACCAAAAAATAGTTTTTGTTCTGAAATCTTTTGAAATATTCTTCTAAAACGCTTTGTTAAAAAAAAAGACAACAAATATTTCAAGTTTTTCCAGGTATCTTCATAAAATTGTTGTACGATCTCAAAACTTGTCTAAATCCTTCAAACGCTTCAAAATTTTATTTAAAAATATTCAAAAATCTACATTTTGTTTTGAATTTTTTGGATTATATTTAAATTTTTAATTACTTTTAACAATTTTACAATACTTCTACGTATCTTTAAAAATATCCGAATCTTTCCTAAAATTTATGAACAATCTTCGAAAATTAAAAAATTGCTTTAAAATCTTGTATGTTTACTTTGACAAGTTTGAAAATCTTTTAAAATGTTTTAAAATATTCATTTAAAATTAATTTACCACAATAAAAAATCATTTTAAATTTACCTAGGAACCTTAATAACCAATGGAATTCCTTTGAAACCTTTCAAAATGCTTTAAAAGCTTTTAATTTTTTTGTTCGAAACCTTCAAAAGTACAATAGATTTTTTGAAAAAATTTTTTTGAAATTAAAAAAACTTTCAAACAGATCATAAACTTACACGAATTTAATATAAATTAATAATTGTAAAGTTGTTATTTATTCATAATTTAAAAAAAAATCTTTTTAAATATTCTTTTAACATTAATTTATCAAAATAAAACACCATAAAAAAGTTTCTCAGGAATGTTAAAAAAATTTTGTTTCTCAGTAATGTTTTTTTATTTGATGTTATAAAATTGAACTGCAATTTAAAACACTAAAATTGGATCAATTTACAATTATTAAAATGAAAGCTTAAAATTATTTGAATTAAAATGCTTAATAATTTACACATATAAAATTGAAGCTTTGAACAATCGTTAATTAAACAGTTTAAAATTAAATGCAACTAAATCGCTAAATTTTAAAGTGTTGTAAATTGTACACTTCAGAGATTCAAAAATATATAAATCTACACTATCAATTTTGATACTCTAAATTGAAGAACGAATAAACAAATTGGTAAATTTTTTAAATTATATTATTTGAAGCAATTTTAAATCAGAAGCATTAAAACTTGAACTATCATAAAGTTTACTAATACCTGAAACCATTTTATATTAAAAGTTAACTTGATTGAATTTTAAGTTACCACAAATTAATAATTATACAGTTCTTGTTTATACACCAGAAAATAGTTTTTGCTTTGAAATCTTTTGAAATATTCTTCTAAAACGCTTCGTTAAAAAAAAGACAAAAAATATTTCAAGTTTTTCCAGGTATCTTCATAAAATTGTTGTACTATCTCAAAACTTGTCTAAATCCGTCAAACGCTTCAAATTTTTATTTAAAAATATTCAAAAATCTACATTTTGTTTTGAATTTTTTGGATTCTATTAAGATTTTTAATTATTTTCGACAATTTTACAATATTTCTACGTATTTTAAAAAATTATTCGAATCTTTCCTAAAATTTATGAACAATCTTCAAAAATTAAAAAGTTGTCTTAAAATCTTGCATTTTTACTTTGACAAGTTTCAAAATCTTTTAACATGTTTCTCAATATTCTCTTGAAATTAATTTATCACAATAAAAAATCATTTTCAATTTACCTAGGAACCTTATTAAAAAATGGAATTCCTTTGAAACTTTTCAAAATGCTTTCAAAGCTGTTAATATTTTTGTTCGAAACCTTCAAAAGTATACATTTTTTTTAAAACATTTTTTGACAATAAAAATAAAAAAATTGTAAAGTTGTTATTTATTCATAAAATCTTTTCAAATATTCTCTTAATATTAAATTATCAAAATAAAAAACCAGAGAAGAGTTTCTCAGGAATGTTCAAAAGAATTTTGTTATCTTAAGGGCATGTGACACAGCTAAATACCTATATTACCGACCACAGTTTTTCAGTTCACTGAATGTTTTTTTTGAACCTAAGAACTTTTTTTGTAAGTAAAATATCGAGCTGAAACTTCGGGAAATGTATTAGAGTGCAATAAAGTACGTTTAGGTACTGCATTTTGTAGAAACTTCACTGAAAATTATTTAATCTTTTTCATGAACCTCAACATTTTTGGAACGTTCGAACTTTTTTTATACATAAAATATCGGTCTCAAACTTTGAGAAATGCAAGAGCCGAAAGAAAACTACGTTTAAGTA
>NC_046665.1:80190036-80202917 GCF_010883055.1 Belonocnema kinseyi | reverse complement strand
AATATTTCAACAATCAATTCCAACGGCATCAGCCGGTAACGTTGTACACGAAAATACGAACTCTCGAGAGCCTCGTCTAGTGGCCGCCAGGTTTCGTATTTTGGTGTACAACGTTACCGGCTGATACCGTTGGAATTGATTGTTGAAATATTTTTTTTTTACATCATTTATTATTAAACTTTGTACTTTAACGTACTTTTCTTTCGGCTCTTGCATTTCTCAAAGTTTGAGACCGATATTTTATGTATAAAAAAAGTTCGAACGTTCAAAAAATGTTGAGGTTCAGAAAAAAGATGAAATAATTTTCAGTGAAGTTCCTACCAAAATGCAGTACCTAAACGTACTTTATTGCACTCTAATATATTTCCCAAAGTTTCAACTCGATATTTTATTCACAAAAAAAGTTCTTAGGTTCAAAAAAACATTCAGTGAACTGAAAAACTGTCGTCGGTAATATAGGTATTTAGCTGTGTCACATGCCCTTTAAGGCTTTTAAATTTTATAACAAAATCTTCAAAACCATATATTTTGTTTGAAATGTTTTGACATTTTTTCAACTTTTAAATTAAGTTTTAATCTTTATTGTTATGTATTCATTAAAATTCAAGGATTTCACGTACAAAATAAAAAATGGTAAAAATAGACAAATTAAAATTGCAACGTCCTAATTTTAAATGTAGAGAAAGAAAAAGAAGAAAAAGAGTGAACTAAGATATTGAAATTATAGAATGGAAGAAATATTTTTTAGATTTGCTACGAGGAGAACAGAGAAAAGTTGTAAAGGGAGGAAAATATGGTAGAGAAAGAGATGAGGAAATTTCAAGGGAAGAAATAGTTAAAGTTTTAGGAATAATGAAGGATGGAAAGGCATCTGGTATAGGTGAAATTCCAAATGAAGTATGGAAATATGGAGGGGAGGAACTAGAGGAATGGGCATGGATAATGTGTAATAGAGTATGAAGAAGAGAGGGGTGGCCAGAGTTCTGGAAAGAAGGAGTAGTTATACCAATAGTAAAGAAAGGCAAGGGAGAGGAGGTTAATGATTATAGGGGGGGGGGGGGGGGTGACGTTGATGCCAACACTGTATAAAGTATATGTAACTATTTTGTCGGAGAGATTGAAGATAGAAGTTGAAGAAAAAAAGATCGAGTCACCGAATCAGACAGGGTTTAGAAAAGGAATGGGGGTAATGGACAACATATATGTTCTGAACTATCTAGTAAATAAGAGAATTAAAAGGGAAGAAGGGGCAATGATAGCAATGTTCGTGGACTTAAAGACGGCGTTTGACTCATTAAACCGAGGAGAAATAGAAAAAGTTATGATAAAAAAGGGGACAAGAGAGGGATTAATAAAGAGAGTATCAGAAATTTTTAGAGAGATAAGAAGCAGGGTAAAGGTAGGAGAGCAAGTAGGAGATAGTTTCTGGTTGGTGAGAGGTGTAAGACAAGGGTGTCCTCTGAGCCCACTTTTATTTAATTTATTAATATCAGACTTGGAAGAAGAAATGAGGAGAAAGGGTTGGGGCGGAGTTAGGGTAGGGAAGGAAAAGATATATACACTGACATACGCAGACGACATAGTGTTGATGGCAGAGGAAGAAGAAGGGATGTCGGGATTAGAGAAATACTTAGATGGGAAAAAGCTGAATGTAAATGTAGAAAAGACAAAGATAATGAGGTTTAGAAAAGGAGGGGAAGGAAGAAAGAATGGACAGGGAGATGGAAAGGAATAAAGTTAGAAGAAGTCAAAAAGTATAAATATTTGGGATATATCTTGCAAACGAATGGAGATCATACAGCTCATATAAGAGAAAGGATAAAAAAAGCAGCAGGGGTAATGAAACAGATATGGGGAACAGGAAAAAGAAGGTTAAAAAAAATTGAAGAAGGAGAATGTGGTTATTTGATACGCTGTTATGGCCGATATTAGGTTATGGTGCAGAGATATGGGGATGGAAAGAAAGGAAAGATATTGTGAGTTTACAAGAAAGGTATATAAGGTGGACACTAGGGGCAGACTGGAGGACGCCAGGATATATGGTGAGAGAAGAAGCGCAAAGGGATAAGTTAAGTATTAGAGCGGGAAAGAGGGCATGGAAATTTGTGACGACGCTGAGGGAGGGAAAGGGAGGGGAGTTGGCGAGAAAGTGTTTGATGGAGGTAGAAGAGAGGAGAGGGAGGGCGATCGACTTAACGAGATGGAAAGAAGAAAGGAGGGAGTTCTTTAATGATAGAGAAATAGAAGACGGGACTGGAGTAAACTATGAAAAATTGGAAAAAAGGGAGAGGGAAAGACAATTAATAGAAAGGAAAAGGGATGGGGAGAGAGAAGATGGGCCAGAATAGCAAGATTTAGACTGGGAAACGAGGTAATGGAGGGGATGTACTGGGAAAAAGAAGAGAACAGAAAGTGTAGAATATGTAAATGGGAGGAGGAAACATGGGAGCATGTATGGGAAGGATGTAGGAGAGGAATGGAAGATAAAGGAAGCTGGCAAGAAAATATGGTTAAGATTCTAGGGAAAGATGGATTAGGAGAAGAATGGATGAAAGAGTTGAAGGGTGCTAGAGGAGTGAATGAGGGAGAATGAAAGAATGCACGTGAAAAAGGTAAATAGAGGTTAAAAAAAGTGTTTGCGTTCTCATGCTCTCTCTCTCTCTCTCTCTTGCTTGCACTCTCGCTTTCGTTCGCTCGCTCACTCGCTTGCTAATAAGTCCTAAATTGCGCTATCGCAGGAAATAGAAATGAGGAACTAGATATAAGACTTTACGTAAATAGTTGTAAATAATTGTATATATAGAAAGGATAAGATTGTAAAAAAATATAGATATAAACGGTAAGATTGTAAGGAATGGAAGTCATGTAAACCCTTAGGGTACACATTATGAATAAAGATGAATATACATCGTTAAATATTGCAATTTGATCAAAGTGTTTAGTTATAAATCTATTGATTCGAAATTACTTTGAAATTGAAAATAGTTTATACAGTTTCAATCGGACTTTTACATTTGTTCAATTACAATGGCTTTCAAATTGTAAAAGTTTAATTTTTAACTCAATTATTATTCCATTCTTAATACTCGAACTAAAGTTCAATTTTTAAACCCCATTAATTTATATTTATTTATCTAACTTAAAACATTTTAAAATTCTTTTCATTGAAAATATATGCTTGAAAATGAAGATTTAAAATAGAAAAATTGTATGCAGCAAAATATTTGATAATTACGCATTGTAAACTGAATGATATAATTGAGTATCAAAAATTTAACTTAAAATTTAAAAACAGTGAAAATTGAGTTTATTTCAAATTTTGTTATATCACGTGATAATTATTATATTTAGTAAATTAGACCTGCTTTTTGAGGGTTAAAATATAAAAATTGAACAATACAAAAGCTTTATTTGGTCTAAATCTGAAAAAAGGTAGTAGTATAATATTCCAGGGACGTGATATTGTGAACTTTTGAATTTTCACCTACCTATAAATAACAGTTTTCATCCTCTTCATGTCGATGCTTTTTTTCGATTCAATATCCTTTAGAATTTTCGTCAGACGATCTTTAATCAAAGGAATCTTTTTAGTCGGCACGTTATCAAACTCGAGATAAAAGAGGGCCTCAGAATTTTCGGAAAGGTTGTATCCGACATTGTTGGCAAAAGGATCGTCCACTTCGACAAACTCTTGTTGGAGAGGGCTCACGCTAGTATCAGTTAGGTACTTTAGCAATAAAGTACAACCCTTGAGTTCATAAAATTCACGAACAGCAGAAGGACCTCGCCAAGCGGCAATCACGATACCATTATCTTCATCATCGCATGGATAATATACATTTAAATCGACGCTTTCTGTCAATGGGGGCACTGGATCTTGCCAAGGTCGTTTAAATGGACCTCTTGGACCCTGAGTACAAAAATGTGTGTGACTTCAAGAACTAAAAATTCAAATACTTTTTTGAAATCATTGAAATCTTTGTAAAATCCTTGAAATCTTTGCGAAATCACTGAGATATTTGTGAAATCATTGTGAAATATTCTCAATACTTCCGAAATTGTTGACATTTTTATAAAATCCATGTGAAATCTAATGGAATACTTGTAAAATCATTGAACCTTAATATCATTCAAGTCGCCAATGTTATGACAGTTCGAAAGGGACCAACATTTTCAATTTTTAATGTTTCCTAAGTTTTTAAAATATTTCAGACATTATTTTAGGGCTTTTGTTTCAACACCTAAGAGAACTGATACTAGAATTTTCATAAAAATTACTAACAATAGCTGACACTGCTAAAATCATTGAAATCTTTGTGCATAATTTGAAAAATCATTTAAATCCTCGTTTAAATCATTCAAATCTTTTGGAATACTTGGTAAAGTCATTGTCATTTATGTACAATTATTGAGATATTCGGAAATATATTCAAATATTTTAGAACCTCTGAAATTTGTTAAGACTTTCTAAAAATTTTTTAAATCGTTGTGAAACCTTCGAGAAATCATTGAAATCTCCTCAAATAGATTAAAATCTTTTGGAAACTTTGAAATCTAAAAATTCTTAAATCTTTGAAATCGTTGTAAAAACCTTGTGAAAATATTGAAATCTTCGAAATTTTTGCGAAATCGTTGAAATCTTTTGAAATGCTTATAAAATCATTGCAATCCGTGTTATACCAATTAAATATTCCGAAATATATTCAAATTTGTTTAATCTTTGAAATGTGACATTTTGTTAATCTTCGAAAAATCCTTGAAATCGTTGTAAAAGCTTTGCGAAATCTTTGAAATTTTTGTGAAATCATTCAAATATATTAAATTTTTGTGAAATAATTGAAATGTTCTGAAATATAATCAAATCTTCTGGAATCTTTAAAATCTGAAAATTTTCAAATCTTTCTAAAATTAGTAAAATCGTTGTGAAAGCTTTGAGAAATTATTGAAATATTTGTGAAATCATTCAAATCTTCTGAAATATATTCAAATCTTTTTGATTCGTTGAAATTTGAAAATTATAAAGTCTTTGAAATCGTTTAAAAATCTTTACGAAAATATTTAAATCTTTGTAAAATCTACGACATTTTTGCGAAGTCGTTGAAATCTTTTGAAATGCCTGTAAAATTATTGAAATCCGTGTGAAATCATTGAAATCTTTTGAAATATATAACAAATTTTAATCTTTTAAATCTAACATTTTTTTAATCATGCTAAAATCATTGAAATTGCTGTAAAAGCTTTGCGAAATAATTGAAATATTTGTGAATCATTTAAATCTCTGCAAAATCATTGAAACATATTAAATATCTGTGAAGTAATTGAAATGTTCAGAAATAGATTGAAATCTTTTGCAATCTTTGAAATCTGAAAGTTTGTAACCTTTCGAGATTTTTTTTAAATCGTTGTGAAAGCTTTGAGAAATAATTGAAATATTTGTTAAATCATTCAAATCTTCTGAAATATATTCAAATCTTTCGAAATCTTTGAAATTTGAAAATTTAAAAAGCTTTGAATTTTTTTAACCATTATCAAATCTTCGAAATTTTTGTGAAATCGTTGAAATGCTCGCAAAATCATTGAAAACCGTGCGAAATAATTTAAATATTCTAAAATGTATTCAAATTTCTTGAATCTTTGAAATATGAACATCTGCAAATCTTCCTACAATATTTGAAATCGTTGGGAAAACTTTTCAATCTCATTGAAATATTTGTGAAATCTTTGAAATTTTTGCGAAATCATTGAATTTCCCGGTTTTTTACAGGTTCGCAAACATTTTTCACGGTCAATGAAATTAAAAAAATCAAACTATATTCTAAATATTTTTCCATACAAAGTAATAAACAATAAACAACAAAATGAAGCATTCAAAGTGGAACCCTTGAATTCCCAACTTTTAAAATTGAAGTTTAAAAGTTTTTAATTAAAAACTTGTGTATTCAAATGCAAGTAAACTAAAAAATTTAGAACTTTTATAAATGATAGAGTTCAAAGATTCAGATTAAGTTCCAAAAAATATAAATCTAAGTTAACATTTTTCAGTCTGAATTAAAGAATCAAGTAATGAACTTAAAATTTTTTCAAAATTATATTATTTTAAATAATTTTAAGCTAAACACATTAAAAATTGAAAAATAATTTTTTTCAACTTAAGAGTTCTTAAATTAGAAGTTAAGTTATTTTTATTTTAAATAATCTAGGCATCCTTCAAATCCAAATTCAAAATGATTTTTGAATTTTTAGTCAGAACTTTTAAATATATTTTTAAAAAAATTGAACTTTTTCTATAACTTTTAAAAAATCCTGCAAATTAAAAAAATTTGAATTTATAAATAACAATAGAACATTTATTTGTTGTAAAAATATTAGAGTGATATTAAGATATATTTATAAGTTTTTAAAAGATTCGAATTCAATTTAAAACTTGAAGTAATTTGAAATACTTAAGGCCGAATTTAAAATAAAATTTAGATTTTTGCAAATTTTAAACAAAAAATGTATAATTTTTTTAGGAATTGTGAAAAACTACAAAAGAATAAAAATTTTCTTGAGATTCTTAAGAAAATTAAAAAAATGATATTTCACTTTGGAAAATTATTGTAACAGAAAGTTTAAGAAGATTTTAAGAGATTTAAAAAATGATCGAAGAAGAACATGGAAGATTTTAAGGATTTTATTTCATTTGCTGGATTTTCAAAAATTGAAGGAGAATTTCGATTAATTTTAAAATACATGTAGAAGTTCTGAAAAAAATTTTTACACACTTCGTTTAAATTACTTGAAATACTTTCAAGTTTCTAATTAATTTTGAATCTTTTCAAAACTTCTACATATATCTTCAAATTACTCAAATTTTTTCTACAAATAATAAGTGTTCAACTGTTATTTATGCGTCAAAATTTAACACTTTCACTCATAGATTAAACACTTTTTAAATAGAACTATTAAAATTATAATGCTAAAAGACTAAAAGTTCTTCGAAAATCTAAAGGTTTAAAGCTTTCTATGTAAAAAAATTCAGTTTCAAATTGTTTTCTTTTAAATATTTGGTTTCAATTTACTCGCCTTAAATGAACAGTGAAATAATGCTAAATATTAAATACTTCTTCTTTTTATATATTAAGAAATTTCAAATTAAATTTGATAAAAATTGAATAATTTAGACTCACAATATTTTTAATTTCATAAAAACCTTTAATTATGACTATATTATTATGGATTTATTTTTAAGTTGTAAATAGTAAAACGCACGTTTACATTTTTCGATAGCTAAAAAAATTAATAGAAATAATATATTAATAAAGTTATTTGTCAAATTTAATTTTAAAAAATAATATAAATGAATACCTGAAACTCTGAATTAAAAATAAAATTATCCTAATAAATGATATATTAATTTCAATTCTTATCAAAACTTTCGGATTGAAACAGTTACCATCTGGACATTCTCAAATTTTGAACGGATCTAGAATTGTTTGGTAAAATCAATTATTGTTCAGATTTCTATACTTAGAGTACAGATCTATTTTAAAAATAATTTAATTATTTATATTTACAGTTGATAAAGTAAAACTGTTTTTATCACAAATTTTCAACTTCAAATGCTTTTAATTTTAAAAACTTCTAATTTTTAATTTTTGTAACCTTCAAAACTGCATTTTAAAATTCTTTAAATTAAAATATATGCTTAAAAATTAAAAATCTAAAATGGAACATTTTTAAAGTGAAAGATTCTCGAATTAAGCAGTCTAAACTAAATGATATAATAATTTTTAAAAATCACAATTTATGAAATTATTTAAAAACGGTTGAAATCAAAGTTGGACAAAATTTTTATTCTACAAATTTGGTCAAATTACCGGTCAAACAATAAATCCACTGTCATTTTCCGGTTTTCCAGGTGTCCCGGTCCAGCGGCCACCCTGATATTCTAATCTTTTAGAATCTTTAAAGTGAGCAATTTCACGCCAAATCATCCGAAATTTTTTTGAGTCATTTCTAGTAATTTCCATGAAAATTTTAGGTGTTGAAAAAAACCCCTAACATAATTTTTTAAAAATCCCAAAAAATTAGGAGCTATTCAAATTTGGTACTTTTAATGATATTAAGTTTTTTTAAATTATTCGTGAACAGGCGCAGATTTGAAGAAATATTTTTGGAAAAAAATTGTATTAACTTCTTGGATTCAACAAAATTTTTATTTTCTTAATTTTTTATAAATGGTTAACAATGTCCACTAAATTCCTTTAAAATTCTAAACGGGATTTCTCTTAGTTTTCGATAAATAAAAAAACACACCTTAATATCATTTAAGTCTCCAATGTTATGAAATTTAAAAAAAGGACCAAACTTTTCAATTTTGAATGTTTCCAATGTTTCTTTTTTTTTAATTTTTCGAATATTATTTTAGGGTTTTTGTTTGAACACCTAAAAGAATTGATACCAGAATTTTCATAAAAATTACTAAAAATAGCTAAAATTCTTCAGATAATTTGACATGAGATTGTTCAACTATGAAATTGTTCTAATCTTTCTAAAATATTTGAAATCGTTGTGAAAGCTTAGCGAAATCATTGAAATATTTGAAATTTTTGTGAAATATTTCAAATCTTTATGAAATCCTTGAAATCGTTTTGAAACATTTGTAAAATATTTTTAACTCTTTGAAAAGCATTGCAATATTTGTAAATTCTTTCACATCATTGCAAAATCTTATAAAAAACATTTTGAAATCTCAAACCTTTGAAATTTTGTAAATGTTCTGAAATAGCTTAAAATATTTGTAATAATTGAAATTTGATGTAAAATCTCAATTCGAGTGTACAACCCCTTTAATTAATTAGAATTTAGTTAAAGTAAATAATATAATAATAAATAATACCTTGGACAGGATCTTTCCTTCGATTGGCTGAAGGGCTTTAAAAACATCAGCATGTTTCACCTGACCAGTTATTACGATTGTCAAGTTTTCTGGCCTATAAAATTCCTTATGGTATTCCTTAACTTTTTCGTTAGAAGTGCTTTCTCGTAAGTTGGGCAAGTCACCTGTCAAAATGAATAGATTATTGAATTAATTTTGCTTTTGATTTTCAAACAAAAGGTCATTTTTTTTGTTAAATACCTCCAGTAATTGATTTATATCCACATTTTCCTGGATATGAAGCCCTTAACAGTTCCGTGTATGTTAAACGCTCTCCGGTGTTTATACTGCCTTGCATTTCTGAATAGACTATACCTCCATCTTCACCTTCACCTGTGATGTGGTGTACTTCTGTTATATATGCTGAATCCTAGAAGAAAATAATTTATTTAGTAGGAATTCAAAAAACTTAATTCACGGTGGCCATTTTAATCAAAGAAAAAACTTTCCGGCCATTTCCCGGTTTGCAAACATTTTTCACGGTCAATGAAACTTAAAAATCGAACTCTAAAGTAAAAAATTTGTTAATTTGAAGTAATAAAACTGAGCTGCAAATTAAAGCACTCAAAGTCGAACTCTTGAATTTGAAACTTTTAAAACTGAAGTTTAAGAATCTTTTATTTTAAAAAATGTATTTAAATGCCAAATAATTTTATACGTATAAATAAAAGCTACTAACACTTTTCAAATTACCAATTTTAAATTAAATGCAGTTCAACTACCAAATCCATTTTTTTAACTTTGATAAATTATAGAATTCGGAGATCAATGCATTTGAAAATTATAAAAATTTAAGCAAATTTAAGCTAGAAACATAAAAAATTGAATGATTACATTTTTTAAATTTTAATTTAACACTTATTAAATTAAAAGTTAAATTATTTTTATTTTAAATAGTTAAAAAAATCCTTGAAATGGTTTAAAATTTTAATTCAAAATCTTGAAACATTTGCATGTTGGTTCACATTATTTTAAAACATTTTTCAGAATCTTGGTTTAGAGCAGAATTGATGTTAGAAAATTCCTTTTTTGGTTGAAAGTTCGTATTTTTGGTTGAAAATTGAACTACTTATTTAAAAATTAAACTATTTAATATGAAAATTTAACTAGTTCGTAGCAAATTAACGTCTTCTTTTTTAGTTTTGAAAAAAATCGTCTTCTTTGATTGAAAATGCAACTGTTCTTAATTGAAGTTTAATTTTTTATGTTTGAAATGCATCTTTATACGTTGAAAATTCATCTATTTTAATAGTGATCTTTTCTGGTAAAAAATGTAACTATTTTTTTAAATATTCGTCCGTTTGGATTGAAGATTCATCATTAATTGTAGAAAACTTTAAAACAAAATCTGTCTCCGAAAAAAATCGTCGTTAGCATAAAAATAGAGCTATTTAGTTAAAAGTTTAACTTTTTTTTTAAAGTTTGATAAATATTCATCTTTTTCTTTTTTTTGAAAATTCATCTGTTTTGGTAAAGGTTCTTTTTTAGATGAAAATTCACCTATTTTGCTTAAAATACAATATATTTTGACTTGAAATCTTAGGAATTTAAATTGTTTTATATTGAATTGAATATAGTATTAATATTAGCGATAGTTTTTTGTATGACCTTAAGGTTGGGATAAAGTATGTGCTCAAGATAGATAGGCATCAGGCAGAGAAATCCATCAGGCCCAGCAGTCTCCAAAGAATAAACAGTATTGTCGACATCTGTGTGTGCATTAGTACCAGATGCGAGGCATCGATTTGCGAATAAATCCAAAACTCCCTTGTAGGGATATTCTTCACTCCCTATGAATATGAGATGCTCCAGAGTGTGAGGCAGTCCATCATCATCAAATGCCTCCGTTGCTAAAATAATGTGGTCAATATTATCCAATAAAATCGAATAAATATTTCTGTCACATATTACTCTTTCATCTAGAAGTTATTCAAGATTTGCTTTACGTTTCTTATAAACTCTTTAATAACTTTTATACAATTTAACGGAGATACATTTTTTCAAAAACCTGCAAATAACTAATCTTAATTTGTTTCTGTATCTTCAAGACTTCCTTAGCGCATGTAAAGATAAATATACTTATGATAAGAAAATAAATTGTTCACATTGTGAGTGATACTATCATATAAGAATTCCTGGACTTTTTACCAGGAAAACGTTTAATTATGCGCTTTTGACGCTGTCAAAAGAGGTTATGTTCGTGTCACTTACCGAGGCAAAAGTAACCGCAAACAAGTGGACCATCAACATCCGCAATGAAAACAGTAATTCCAGTATTTTGGGATTTATATTTATGCACAGGGATCGTATCGTTTGATTTGATTGAGCAAATTAACTCAAATCCTCCCATATTCCCCGCCGGAGTGTTGTCAACGGGCGCCATGTTGTTTCTTTATAATTTCAAAAAATGGGAACGCAGTGGAATTGGAATATTGGACTTGAGAACCGGAAGTTTCTTCTGTTGATAATAAAAATAATACTCGGCGAAAAAATATTCATTTTTAATTTATTGGTATGAATTATGTCCAGTCTAAACTTATGACTTGGCAAGGGGACGGTGGGGCTGGGAAAGGGAAGGGTGCGTGGCTTATATTCGTACATATAAACACTACCTATAAATTGACAATTATATTGTAAATAAAATTTTTATTATTTTGTTGGAAATTCAAGCAGTTTGTTAAAAGGTCGTATTTTTTCGTGAAAAATGCAACTATCTGTTTAAAAGTTGAACGACATTAACAAAAATTTTATTCTGGTTGAAGACTCATTTGTTTGGTTGAAAATTTAACTCTTCCATTATTAGAAAATTAATCTTTTGGTCGAAAAATCAAATTTTGGGTTGAATGTTTTGAAGTATTTTGTTGTGAAGCTCATTTTTATTGATGAAGATTGATCATCATTTACTTTAAAATTTATCTTTCTGGTCGACAATTAAACTATTTTCTGGTAAATTCTTTTCTTTGTTGTTAAGAATTAATTTGTTTAACTGTAACTATTCCAGTTTTGTTAAAAATTAACTGTTCCAGTTGAAAATTCAACTATTTATCTGAAAATTCATGTAATTTATTGAAAATTCGTATTATTTTGGTAGAAAATTCATCATTTTCGCCTAACAATGCAACTTATTGGTTGAAAATTCGTCTTTTTAGGTTGAAATTTCGCAAATTGTATAAAGTTAAATTAATTGATTACAAATGAACTATTTCGTTATGTTTTTTTTACAATTAAACTATTTAGTTAAAAATTTAACCATTTTGATAAATATTTGACTATTTTCTAGAAAATTAATTTTTTTGTTAACAAATCTTATTTTTGGGTAAAAAATTTAACTTTTTTTGTGAATAACTTGTCTTTTTGGCTTTAAGATTCAACAGTTTGATTAAAAATGAACGTATTTTGTTGGTAAATCATGGTTTCGATGGATAATTAATTTTCTTGGTGGAAAGTTAATGTTTCTGGTAAAAGATTAAACTATTTTGTTTAAAATTCATCCCTGTTGATTGAAAATGAGACTATTTTTGGATAAAAGTTGAACTACTTTGTTACAGATTCATTTTTTTAATTCACCTCCTTGCTTAAAAATTTAACTTTTTTTTTTAAAATTCGTGTTTAAGAATTAATTTTTTTATCTAATAATGTAACTGTTCCGTATTTGGTGGGAAACTTATCCTTTATAAGTTGAAAAATCAACTATTTAATAGAAGATTCATGTATCTTCTTGAAAATTCGTCTTATTTAGAAAATTAATTTTGTTTACTGAAAATTCATCTTTTTGGTAGAATATTTGAACTATTCTGCTAAAAACTTATCTTTTTTAATTAATTAATTAATTAATCTTTCTTGTATTATTTTGTTAAAAAATATTCTTTTTTTGCTTAAAACTTCAATTATTCGATTGTTAATCTATATGTTTGGTTAAAAATTTTGTTTGTTAAAAATTCATTGGGAGGGGGGGGGGGGG
>NC_046665.1:80183293-80189936 GCF_010883055.1 Belonocnema kinseyi | reverse complement strand
AAACTATAGTCGTTCAGAAGAGAGGACTGAACCTAAAATGCTGTGCAAAATTAAATTCTGATAATTTTCAAAAAAGTAGTAATAAAATAATTCAGATTGTTTGTTGTCAAATCATTATTCTTTATTTCTGCTATTATTCGAAGAAAATTTTGAAACTCTGACAGACTATTTTAGTGTAACATTGATAACAAAGCTTTAAAATCTCTTAATAGGTATTAAGTAAAATGACACTTTTTAATCTAGTGCCTGTGCTTTTTGAAGATTTGTACAAACATTTGACATTATAAATTTATGCAGAATAAAAAAAGTCAAGATAAAGAACTTTTTTTTAACTTCGAATAGAATAAATAATTACAATTTTTATTATTTTTATCATTGCACTTGATCTATTTAACAAACTTTCCTATACTTATATTAAATTTTTATCGAGTTAAATGAAAGTATTTTTCAATGTACAGTTTACAGTGCTGTAAAATATGAGACTTTTTTTATTATTTAACGGCTTTAATCCAATCGATTTCGAGGGCCGATACTCCAGGCTGATTATCAGGAAGATAAGGTCCGTTGTCCACTTTAATGCCCATACTCGTTATTGCCGATATATCTAGAGGATACGCCTCTGGGGTTAATTGCTGCCCTCGATAGTAAGGCTTAAAATCCATCAATGGCAATTTCACAGATGCGAAGTCAGTTTCAGGAGCCTAAAACAAACAACATTAAAACTACGTTTTCATACACAAAAATAATACATTTTCATATTTTAATGTAGGGTTTAAAAATGATATGCTATAATAATGTTTCTCGATTAAAATGATATATTGTTCAATTTTCACCTTCCAAATAAATAAATTGTTTACTTTAGGAAACTTCCATTTTTTTATGTTCGCAAAATTAAAAAGTCCATATCTGCAGCAAAAACTTAATGTAAATTTTCGTCTTAGGTAATGAGAAATTAATGTTTCCAATATTCATGAGTTAAAAAAGGGATTATAAATTGACAATCATTTAACAATAGTAATACATCTTTATATTATTTATTAAATTAAATACAAAGAAACAAATATACAGCAACGATAACTTGAAGACTATTGCAGATCAATTTATGAAATTTGAGTTCTTATTTTTATCACCAACATTTTTAAAGCGATTAAAGGATTTCAAAAATATTCAGTGCATTTTTTTGAGGACTTTATAATTTAAAAAGAAATGGTTTTTTATAGTAAAATCTTTTTCAGTAACTTAATTCAAAGTGAATCAACCGCCCTATAATATTAATACGTTTTATTGAAAATGAAGGAAGATATTATCATTCACAATATTTGAGAAATCTATTTTTTAAAGTAAAACTTTTTTCGTTAACCTAATTTAAGCTTAATGCAAGAAAAGTGTGTTTCTTAAAATCCTTCATACAAATTCCCTGACAATTCTAGTTCTTTTTCTCAGTATGTCTAGATTTATCTAGGTAAATACATCGATCTACACAGCATTACATAATACTTTATTATTTCTTGTAAATAATATCTGAATATGTAAAAAGGGTACTAATTATGTGTAAAATTAAATAACTGTTTTTTCATTTACAAACGTAAAACTTAAGAAAACAAGGAAAAGTAATTGTTTACTTATGAAAGTTTTCATAAATTTGATTAATATGTTTAATTTGTGAAGCATTCACAAAATAATCATTACGGGATATTTTTTATTATATTAATTAACAATATCGAATATTAACATAAATTAATAATACTAAACACATAATGAATCATATGTTAAATTTGTTCCTAAAGTCCATGAATATCAATAAAAATTCAAACACATTTTCTTGTTTTTGTTTATTTTATTTTCATGTTTAAAATTTAATGCATATTCAATATATAAATATTTGCAATGAATTATATTGTGTTTAGATTAGTGAAAATTATGAAAAGAAGTTTGAAATGAATACTAATATACGTATTCATTTCAAACTTCTTTTCATAATTTTCACTAATCTAAATAAAAAAGAATTTTTATATAATTTAATATTCTAATTAGAAAATCAAAATTAAGCACCCTCGAGAAAATCACGTGACTTTAAAAATAGTTCCCTGAAATTTTTTCACAATTCCAGGTATTCCAGGCTAGTATACATGCTGATTTGTTTATTTAAAAATTGAAATAAATGCAATTAAAAAAACTGAGTCCGAATTAAAAAAAAATGTTTACTTAAAGGGCTTGAAATGATCCAATGCCATATTTTACGTACCAATCCGATTATCGAATTCGATTTTGCAATATAAAGTAATGTGAGTCATACGTACCCGAAACACAAAATAAATGTACACCCTAGAATTTACTAAAATAATGTATTTTTTTAATACTTAAGATAAATAGAAATATCAACATATTTTATAGTAAGACATTAAGTTTAAATGAAGTAAATTATATACAATCTTATTTATTAACTTTCCAAGGTTTATAAAGAAATTAAAAAATAGGAATAAAATGAAAAAGAATACTATGAAATGACGATGATCCATAATTGATGAAACTATAACTTTATAAAAGACCAAAAATATACTACCGAATAATGAAATAAATAACATTGAAAACTAAATTTATATATTTAAAAAAAACTTTTTAACTAATAAATTGTTTTCATAGATATATAAATTAAATTTAACATATTAATGTTTTAAATGAAATACATTTTCCTGAAATTAGTGAGAATGGTACAAATAAATTTGATTTAAATAAGTGTTAATCCACAATGTCAATATTCTTCTACAAAAATGAGGAATGATCATTATTTAATTTAATCGTACAGTTTTTATAATGAATTTAGAGAGTTTAAAAAAATGCCCTGACTTTTCCTTGACCAATAAAATTCACTGAAATTTCCAGGTCTTCTAGGAGAGTATAGAAACTTTGAAGAATAGATTTGAATTGATTGACCAATTCGTTTTTTTATATTCTTATGATGGGCATCCCCTAATAATTAAAATATTTTTATTATAAATTAAGAAAATTTCAAATCATTGATGATTTAATTTAATTTAATGAAAAAGCAAATATATTTGCTAATTAATCATAATGAGGAAGCAAAAGTGTTCATTATATGAGCACCATCCGCTTATAAATACAAAGTGGAAACACTCGAAATTGAATTCACAGCTAGTTTATTATTAATTAATTGCCAATGCAGTTAAAGTTTATCCGTGCGCTGCATAAATGCGTGTTAAATAATGCTAGTAAATAATTAAACTAATTTAAAAGAAGTTTATTTACCGTGAAAACTTGTCCATAAATCACTGCATCTTTACATAATCCTTTATGCCTCAGTAGCATTTTGTATTTTTGATTAATACCCTGTGCTCGACACTTGATTATAATATTTTGAAACTGTTTCAGATCAAAGTTCGCATCGCAACGAACTGCTGCAAAACCTGACCCATTCGGTTTTGGGTTAAACAAAGTGAAAAGTACTGCTCTTTGAAAAATCTGCGTTTTCTGGATAACGAGAATGGCTTTCGACATTCCGCTAGGTTTTATTGTGTCAGAGTTCTCTGTCCAGCTATCCAGCTGATCCAATCGAGTAAAATCGAATAGTGTCAAAACGGTTCTAATCAAACCGAAAAATAAAAATATACCATGATAAGTATTTTCTCATTAAAATAAAAGAAATATGTACAAACTTGTGGAAAAATTAAATTCACATAGTTAAACATTGATAATCCTTGAGAAGGGATTATTTCTAAAATCAACTCACCCGCAGGCCGTGCCTACCATGTCATTCCTCCTGAAAGATATTATGAAACTGAGTCAACAATTTCGTGACATTTTGAGATCGATCCCTAAATCTTCAGCTTCGTGGTCTCCTCTTGCGTGTTCCAAAGTCATTTACGCGAGTCAAAGATACTCATTCTCAAAATATTTATGGAAAAGTTCTAGAATTCATAAATCACGTTATAATTAATTGTAACGGAGGAGATTAAAGCGAAAAAACCGATTTCCTTTATCACCTCTATCTAACTAGTTACTCAGGCTTCAATAAACTCCTTTAGGGTAATGAACCCCGCAAATTCCTCCCTTCAATATGACCGATTGGTCCGAATAAAATGTTTGATCAATTTCTTCCTGTAATATATTGTCGTTCTATAACCGAGTGACAGCGGTGGGAGCGACGGTCTAATCCGCATGTTGACATCAAATGAAACTGAAGGAAGCGTGTCGATTTTTTTCTTCTATATTTTTTTCTGATGCCATCTGCTGCATTTTTATTTCGCAAAATATTTTAAACAAGTTTTACTAAGGGTAAATTATATTATTTCTTAAGCTCAAAGTTACGCTTTTTAACAACAGAAACAGAATTAAAAATGTAAGCAGGGATAATATTTTAATTTGATATTATTGAAATTGAAGCCCTTGAAATTTTATGTTACTTTACATTATATGTATTATTTTAGATTTAGACAGTCAGATAAATTAAAAAATCTGATTTCAGAGAAATCTTTCATCCTTATTTCATACAAATTATTAATTTTACGAAAGAAGTTTAGGAAAAACTGTCTGAGGGAATTTCTGGCTTTCGGAAGTTACAAAAAGATCTCGATTTCCAGAGTCGACACTCCAGAAGGATGGATATAGTTGAAAACGTCGTAGTTGAGATCGTTGCCCACAAAATTAACATAAATTATTTAAAAAAAAAATAAAAAATTTGTTTATGTTATTATGACAAAATATATTATTTTGAAAAAGAGTCCTGATTTTCATACTTCTGTAATATAAAATTTAATACTGAGTTGGAATTTAATCTTCAGAGTACAGGAAAATAATTAAAATATCAATTGTGTTAGTTAAATATTTTTAGATCTTCGTTTGTTTTTTAAGAAAACTGTTCTTGTTTTAGAAATTTTCTTTACAGTTACAAAGAATGTTTTTTCTCTTTTTAAAGCCTCTCCGAAGAAGACATTAAAATTTCGAAAACTAAAGACACTAAAAAACTTTAAACATTTCTTGATTATCTTAGGAAATGAAGAAAAAAAATATATTTACTTATTATAAACAGGAATAATTGTAAAATCCTAAGCGTTTACCGCTTCCATGAGCGTTGTCACCACAACGAAAAGACAATCAAAAAACAAACGAATAACTTCAAACAACTCATTGCTAAATTGTAAACGTATGTCTGAAAATTTAGAAGAATTTTTTAAACAACTATTTTTTAGTCAGAGTATAAGCAATTTAATATTTCTATGTACGTTAATATTTTAAAACTAAATTATATTGAAACCAGGGAAACTCTACGAGGATCTCGTAAAATTTTTGAGGTGAATTTCACTGCGAGTGGAATATACAGAACAACTAAATTTTTTATATTCTAGTGTATAAATTGAGAGTTTCTGAAAAAGTAAGATGATGTCACCATGTTGCCGCGTACTTGCGAAGTCTGGATTATTTTCAAAATACTTTACTATCTAAAGATATTTTTGTGAGAATCCTCCCAAAAAATTTCACAAAAACCTCTTTTAACAATAAGAGATATCTTAAATGCCACGTATAATTGACGTCAACGTGAATGAACTAAGGCACTAAATACCATGTGCCACCTCATTAAAACCAGGTCACCCAAGCCTTCATACGTTTTACACACTAAAGTTTCTAAATAAAAAATACCTTCTTAAGGTAGTTGTCGTTCTTAAAAAAATTGATCTAAGGATTTTAGCCATAGAAAAGTTTACTTTCAAAATTGGAAACAGTAGAATTGTAGAGAATGTTTTTCTGCAAAAAATAAGCCGTCATTTATTAAAATGATATCTTTTTTGAAAAATTGGTAAGAAGCAACAGTCAGAGAAAATTCAATTGCAAAAAACATGGTTAAAATTAAGGTTTTTGTATGTGAATTTAAACATTTTTAATGAAAAAAATGTTTTTATTTGAAATGACATCAGTTATAATATTTTGATTCATAAAATGATAGAAAAACGATTTTTTTCAGATATCTGATTTTTGGCGCGACAACTGCCTTAATCCCTACCACGGAAGCAAGGGGTGTAGGGGAAGAAAAGTGGGAGAAGCTAAGAGTGTGTGCTGAAGGGAAGTGAAGGAGGACATAAGGGTAGCGATAGTTGGGAGGGGGGGTGACAGTAGGGGCAGGGTGCCGGAGGGAATTCTGGGTGGGGTGGGTAAGTAGGCGAAGGGAAGGGAAAGTAATGGAGGGAGAGATTTAAACGATTTATGTAACGCCTTATAATAGGCTGCAAAACCCTTTGTGTGGTTTTATTTTTTAATGTGTATACAACTGAATTTACAATTACTTGATTAATAAATAATGATATCGGTTTATAAGACTAATCACTATTTTTTAAATATTTATAAAAGTATTACAATCCATTGCAAATTTTCACTTGTAAACGTTTTACAATTCAGATATGCTTCTTCTAAACTTCATTTTTGATTTAATTCGTATTTAATATAATTTCAGATAATCGGTCTCACATTCCCAGAAATAAATGTTACTTATACTTAGAATATCAGAAGGAAAAGGATCGTTTTGTTAATATATACACCAAACTCTCGTGTTCAGTCACCCCGTTATCAGCCTTCCTAGAACTGCTGGCTCCCTCAGTTTCTCAGGGGAGCAGAGCGAGAGCGGTTACGACAT
>NC_046665.1:80178992-80183193 GCF_010883055.1 Belonocnema kinseyi | reverse complement strand
ATTAGAAACGAATCAGGCCAGGCGGCCCTCACTGCTTACGTTTCGATCCCCCCGAAACCAGTCCAAGGTTATTTGAAGGCAACCCCCTTCCAAACATTTGCAAGCCAAACATTGTTATGTTGGCGGTGTTCAGGGGTGCCACATTTTTAACTTCTTTATCATGAAAGAAAGCCTTGAATTCCTGCAGGGGCAAATATTTAGTTTAAAACTGCGTGGTTGACATTGATACCTGCAAAATTAACATAAATTAGTATACTGCATAATCAACCTCTTCCTTTTTAAATCGTGTATATTCTATTATTACGATTTAATCCATTTAAGATATCTTTCTATATCTTTTCAGAGTTTTGAATAGAATTAGAATTTAAAAACCGCGCGCTTCACTCGCAAGCTTAAGCCACATATGTGCACAGACTTTTTAAAATTCAAGGCCAAAGCTTCGACATCTGTAATTTGTTGATTATAAATTTCCCTTTGTTAAAGCTCTTTCGGCTTAAACAAATATAGGCTCATCAAGACGTGCCTCGTGCTTCGCACGCGATTAGTTCCGTAATGTAAACTTTTCAACATTATTTTCAAAACTATTATATCAATGTATATTAAATTCATTTATGTACCTCGGCTTGGGACGGCTTACTCAGATGTTGGAAAATAAAGTTCAAATGTTATTTATCATGATTACTTTGATATTTGTTTCTTATTTTGCATCAAATTTTGTTTTAACTACCCTGAAAAATTTATTATTACAATCAATTTATATTGTTACAATTCATAGTATGTACTAATATTAAAACACGTATTTTCATTGTCTCGTTTTTGTAATTCAAAAAAGCACGCATCCTATAAAAACAACACTGATTTTGTAACATCTTATTGCAACTTTTTTCGTTTTTCCATACATTTAATTTTTTACTATTTAAATTAAAAATACGCATCCTAGCGTAGAATGATTGTACCAAAATTTGTAGATGTAATCTCAATACAAAAATTTGTTATAATGTCATTCAAGCTTGTGTTCTTTACTTTTTTGTTTTTAGTATATTTTTATAACAAGAGTTTATAACAAAGTAGATCTTTTTTGGTTAGACAACTGCTGTCTTCCAATTTACGTTTCGTCTCTAGTGTCCTTTTTTCAAAAATGTGATTTTTAAGCCTATTTTTCACGAAAAAGAGAAAATCTACTAGTTCTTTTTAAAAATAATTATTGAAAAATTTGCCCATCTTTTTTGGATGAACAAATTTTGTGTACTAATATTTTTTTTCGTACTTTGGATCGTTTTTCAGAAAATTTAATTTTTTAATTTCTAATGTTATCTTTTACGATTAAAACAAAAAATATACGTCCTATCAAAAAGTTATTAGTTGAAAAATAGCTCTTCTTTGGATGAGCAACGCTTGTCTATTCATTTTTTTCACAGCTTGTGTCCTTTATTCAAAAATTTAATTTTTTACTTTGATATTTTACGATTGAAACCAAAAAAAAGTGAACAACTTATGTCAAATTATTTGTTTTCGTAGATTATGTCATTGGTCCAAGAATTAAATTTTTTTATTTTTGAGGTTCTTTATTTATTTTGAAAATGCTATAATTCTGTTATAGGGTTATAGGTGTTATAGGTGGTTTCGAAGTTTTGAAATTGCTCTCTTTGAATTTTCATCTAAAATGGCTAGCTGATGATCTTGACCTTCAGCTTAGGACGCACAGGAAGGCTGTAACCCCTTGTGTTTAAGTAAATTCAAGTTCGAATACAAAAATAGTTATAATAAAATTTCATGGCATCGATCAATTCAGGTATCCAAAAAGAACTAGATCATTTAATTCATCAGGAATAAGTTGGAATTTGGAGTCACAAAGCAAACATTTTTTGAAAATAAAAAGTACACCAAACTCTCATTTTCAGCTACGTGTCGATGGTTGCCTTCAAATGGCTTTGGACTGATTTCGGAGGGATAGAAACGTAAACAGCGACGGCCGTCTGACGCCTGAGAACGGGGTGACTGAAAGCGAGAGTTTGATGTAGTTACGGAGGAATAGGCGTTGTCTATAAATTACGTCCTGCTATTATTTTTAATTTTTACACCTACTCATTTCATTTAACATTGTATCCACAGCCACAACTTTCGGGTTTGGTAACCAGGTTATATTCGTGACTTATACGGGACCCCGGGAAATATTGATCCGGGACTTACCTAGTTCTAGCAGGGATTTAGACGACACATAATTTCACTATCTGGGTCTGTCCGATACTTATATCGTACACCAGGACATATCTATCCGGCTATTTTTCGGTCTTAGCCGGTATGTAATCGACACATAATTTCGCTATCCAGGCCTTTATGGGACTTATACGGGATGCTAGAAAAGATTGATCTGGATCCTATCGAATCACAGCCGAAATTTATTCGCTACAGCAACGCAAAAAACAGTTAATGTAATATAATGATAAATTTGAAGAAAAAAAATAGTTTGATATATCCTCACTGCACTCAATTTATTTTTGAAATTACACAATTGCACGTACGGCTACTTTCAAACATATAATCGCACACTTCGAAAAATCAGACGCGGTGGGCGATTCGAATCCTACCTGTGCTACCGAAAACTTAATCTACCGCACCCCTAGACAACTGAGTAATCGAACTAATGATTATAGTTTTAGTAATATTATTTAGTACAAGTCGCAAAGTGTGAACAGAAGCAGCTACTACAAAATAATTGATTTTCAAATTTAAGTTAAAAATATTCTTCCAGTTAAAAACACTTGAACCTGCAATATTATGTCTTTAAAGTTGAATGCAAACATTGTAAGGATATTCGGGGATCCAAAAGCACTTTCGGGTCCATTTTAAGTCCTCATGAATACTTAATTCATTCTTAATCCTTGTTACGTCATTTTACCTACATTAAACGCGTAGTTTTTAATTAATATCTAAATTTAAATAAGTTTCACGAAAAGTTTCAAATGTACATTTATACGAATGATGTACTCGAAAAAAAACTTATCTGTAAAAAAATCACGAACTTTTTTACACAGTTTGAATTTCCTACGAACAGTTCCGGAAAATTTCATACTTAAATATTGAAAGGGATATATTTTATTTATGAAATTTAATTTATATTATTTATAAATTCGTAACTCAGATGATTCAACTCTCGAGACTGCTGACTCGACAGTTTCTAAATGTAAGCCAAGGGTGGGTAAACACGCTAAGCCATCGAAGCTAAACCATCAAACCTTCTTCCCAGTTCCCAGATTTGTCGGGCAAGCTTGGACTGCTCTGTGAATCTTTTTCCAATCACTCGTAATATTCTTGTAATTAATAATAGAAGTAATATTTCACGATGATTCATTTTGATAAAAAAATATATTTTGGATTCCAATCGTGTGAAAAACTACGAATTTTGCCGACGTTTCGTAAACACAGCAGTTCACTTTTTTACGATTGACCTGAAACTGAGGTATCAGGTTATGTTGTTCTTATGTATACTCTCTACGATGCCTGTGATTGGCCAGAACGCCACATTGTAGGGACTAGTCGAACCTGATTGGCAAATCAAGTCCTTTTTTTAATCCGGAAGGACGGAAAGCCAAATCAGATTGGTATTATATTCATTGTCTCTATTTATGTTACTAGGACGTTTTAAGATTCCAATTTTTTCTCTATGTTTTCTTGGAAAGATATTTTGTGTTTATGCAATGACTGTTGTTTTATCAAATAAAATGTTATATGCTGTTTCGATATGATGTTCAGCTAGTCGGGCTAGAGGATTTCTCGCAATCAGCACTAGATTTGGCCAATCACAGGCATCGTAGAGAGTATACATAAGAACAACGTTACCTCAGTTTCAGGTCAGCCCTGAAGAAGTAAACTGCAATGTTCAAAAAACGTGGTCGAAATTCGTAGTTTTTTACATTTTTGTAATTATTCATGAAAAAAGAAGTAATTAACAGTTTTAGAATGTTCACGTCGAGTTCTCAAATTCTCCCTAAAAAGTCTCAGGCTTTTTACGAAAATAAATCAATATCTGAAGCATTTTTCTCATATCCGAGACCTAGCTACTAGTTCGTGACTTTATTACGGATAAAATTTTTTCCGTGTATAGAACATAAATTTTTGAGCTTTTTGACGTTACAGAGCTGTAATGTCAAAAAGCTGAATTTCAGCTCTGAAATTTCTGGTTCCACGTCCCGGATGGTCC
>NC_046665.1:80168317-80178892 GCF_010883055.1 Belonocnema kinseyi | reverse complement strand
CGCCAATTAGCACAAATGGTAAGTTCCGACAGTGCCTACAAGTGTGCCTACTGGCCGCTAAATGGCAATACCGGTTTCATATGTATACACCTGGTACACTTTTTGACACTGATTGATTTATTGTACCTAATTGGATCCTGATAGAACCGTATCGACGCTAGTTTGGACTTAGAGGAATCAAATTCTGTATTCGTGTCCCAGATACGAACCGGGCATACCCGTTTATGTATGTATACAATTTCTATCAATTTCTAGCAGAGCCCTATCCGGGTTTGATCGGATCTTATTCTGAATTTTAAGTACACCTCTCTTCACCATAAGTAGGTGACGTCATCTATGGATGACGCCATATTAGAACATTTTTTCGTCGTATTTTGATACAATATTTTATGTTTGAAAAGACTTACTTCGAAAAATTGATCATAAGATTTATCTCCTATGGCATATTGACCATTGTGTCTCAGAAAAACTTTATAGTTCTTATTTTTTCCCTCTCCTCAGCAAGAAATTGTAATATTTTTGAAAATTCCATCAAATTTTCGACATCTTTGAGAGTTCTGAAGTCAAACTTGATCTTTATTTCCCTAAGATCATTATTACGAATTGATTCAAACAAATTGAATATACTTATTTAAATATTTATATACTCATTCTGATTTTTATACTTCTCAATAGAAAATTTAATAATGGGTTGAAATCTAATCTTCCGAGTCCAGGGTAATTATTAAAATACCAATCATGTTAGTTAAATATTTTGAAAGTTACAAAATGGATCAAGTTTCAGAATTTTTCAGTACAATTATAAAGAATTTTTTTCTCTTCTGAAAGCCTTACCAAAGAAAAAATTTAAATTTCGAAAATTCAAGACTCAAAAA
This sequence comes from Belonocnema kinseyi, assembly GCF_010883055.1. Lineage (NCBI taxonomy): Eukaryota > Metazoa > Arthropoda > Insecta > Hymenoptera > Cynipidae > Belonocnema > Belonocnema kinseyi. The sequence continues at coordinate 80,178,017 of NC_046665.1, read as the reverse complement.
TACTTTAAAAGTTTCTTAATTCCTTTATGAAAATAAAGAGAAACCATGTAATTAATATATTATACTACAAATATTTATCAATTATTAATAGGAATAATTGTGAAATCTCACCCGTTTACCACTTCCACCAAAGTTGCTCCCACAACGAAAATACTTAGAACTTCAAACAATCTCATTCCTGACACCATTCTTAAATGTATTTCTGAAAATTTATAAGAAATTATTTTTCAAACTACTTTGCAGACCATATGTAAGCAATTGAATATTTTTCATACATTAATAATTCAAAACTAAAAAAATATTTTCAAAAGTTGGAACCATGTTAATATAAAACATCTATTTGGAAAAATCAAACATAATTAATTTTGTGATTACTTTCTGGTTTGATTCTCGTATGCGCTTTTTTGTTGATAAATATGACCCGAATAAATTATTACGTGATACTTATTCAGCCTTCTCAAGGTAAAAACTAATACTTCACTAGTAGTGATTTCGTGTGTTCTTCGTGCGTAGATACGAAAACATTTTAAGTGAAACATAAAGCAGCAATTTTCATTGCTTACCTTTCGGACTTCGAATGGTTACATCCGAGTAATAAAGACACGAAAGTCAGATAGTTCAGTAAACAAGTAAAAATTATTTTTGAGTCGATGTAGCATTTCAATAACCTTATTTAATGTTGAATAAAATGTAACGACTAATACTCCCTCCCGCCCTGTTCTTCTGAAAAACTGTATGGGCCGGCAGTTCTAGGAATGACTAAACCGCGGAGAACTAAATTGAGAGTTTGGTGTATTGCATTATCTAAAGATATTTTTTTTGTGTATCCCGCCAAAAACTTTTATCAAAATCTTTCTTAAGAACAATACATTTTTTATTTTTCACTGTTAATTGAGGTCGACGTAAATGAATTAAGGTACTTCATGCAGGGGGGCTGGAATACCATATAGAGCATCATTACTTGTGCTTTATAACTAGATGCCACCGGCAAACGGTATCTTTTGACAATTTATTATCAAATACAAATGAAGAAGAAGATTACAAACAACAAATTGTAAATTTATGTGTACCAAAATGTGGACGTAAAAAAATTACGTATAAAAGGACATTCAAAAGTACGTACAAAAATACTTATAAAGGACGAATCTAAGGACGTCCCAAATAAGAATACAAAATAATGTACTGTAGTAGGTCTCTTTGAACGTCCTTTGATGTGTCCTTTGATACATCGTTGCTAACGTTAATTCCTATTTGAAGATAAGAGTTTAAGAATTATTTTTTTTAGTTTAACATTTAATAAGTTGGCAAATAGACCAGGGAAACGTGTAGCCGAATTTAAAGAAAATATTTACACTTTCTAAGCCCATTGGCTCTCTAATAACATATAATATAAGTCCACATTGAGTGGAGGAATTAACTTAAAGATGACTTGCTAGATTGCTACTATGCCAACATTATCTCTGTAGACGGAAGTTTTATGGTGCGTATACACACTATGTGGTGCCAGAAACAACTAGAGCTTGAGAGCGCTTCGGTTCAGTGTGCGAAATCAAGCAGTTTACCTCTCGAAAAAGTGAAGAGGAGGTAGCGACAATATAAGACCAATCGCGGAAAGTAGGTACCTCCTGAGAGATGATCGTTATTTTAGGACAAGAAGGAACATTAACATCCAGGTTTCTCCTAAGCCACAAAACCGGACTGAAAACCTCTGAAACATCAATTGTTGAGTGTATGGTACTGCGAGAGCTTTAGCTGATTAAAATCGAAGGCGAAAGCCGAAGATGGATCAAAAGAACAAAAGACGCTTGAATTAACTGAACAAGCAGTTTGGATAGGCAACAAAGAATACGCGCGTCCCGTGATCAGTGTATGATTGACTACACAAAATCTGGTAGACTATTCACAGGAAGATTACGAAAGCTCGCCCAGGAACTGAAGATCTACCATCACACGCTGTACAAGTCAAAACAAAAAAAGTGTTATCTGACGCAGAGAGGAGAATACAGAAAAAAGAGAGAGAGAGGTGGGACAGGGAGAATCAAAATTATCAAAAATCCACCCAAGCCCAACGAGGTAGAGACTTTTTCGAGAGAGGTATACAAGATCCCGAAAACTCTCGAGCTGAAAGAAGATACTAATAATATCAACTTCTTCAAGGAGTTTATAACACCTGGGAAGAATGTTCATCAATTACTGCCGAAGAGGTGAAAAAAGTAATTATGGGTATGAACAACTTTTCGGCTCCAGGGCCAGATGGTATCAAGAACATCCTGTGGAAGAAGTTTACATCTACACAACAAAATTTTGCTCGCATATTCACCTCATATTCAAAATCAGAGACGCCCATTCCACAGTGCCTGGCGTTAAGACGCACTATACATATAGAGAAAAAAGGGAACTTGTCCAACCCAAAGAATGACTAGCCAATTACTTGTTTGAACACGCTGTAGAAGATCTTTACAGCAGTCCTAAGCGAAAGGAATGTCGACAGAATTAAGCCTGTGTAAAGATAGATGTACGAACAACGTGTCCCGAAAAAAGATGTTGCAGGCTGTCGAGAGAACCTGCTAATTAGGTATTTTTACTTCATCAGTAGCAAACTTCACTGCGTCGAGTGCTGAGGGGAAAACAATGGCGCCAAACGCATGGGACAAAACTTTATTTTTATGATATCTTCGTAATAACCTGGATGTTAATGTTACTTCTTTTTATGAAATCGCGATAATATGTCAAGAGTCTGCTTTCCGCGATTGGTCTTAATGTCGCTTCCTTCTTTTCATCTACGGCTTGTTCATACATCGATTGGGAAGCGCTCCTTATACATATCCCTCTTTCGAGAGGTAGATGGCTGGATTTTGCAAAGACTGATGCAAAACGTGCTCAAGCTCTAGGTGTTTACAATACCACAGAGTGTGCATATGCACCGTAAAACCTCTGTGAACAGGGATAATTCTGGCATCGCATCAGTCTAGCAAGTCATCCTAGAGTTGATTCGTGATTTACCGCGGTTCTACTGGGAGCCAGTATCATTTTCAGATTGTAGTTGCTTTAAGTGATTTCATACGATGGTTGTTTAACCCTCTTTTATATGCCTACAAAAAAAGGTGTAGTTAAAATTTTATCATAAGTACAACCATGGGATTTCAACAGGAGCAGTTGCCATTCTGAAAAATTGCACACGTTTCTGGCGAAATCGACGTAAAATTTCAGCTCTAATCACGTCTCACGACTGTGGGATAAGTGGCTACAGACTGCGATGGACTCAATACGATGATCCGTCAAAAGAATCGTGCACCCTTAGGAGATGAAGCGACCCGAGGACGAACGTATTCTGCATTTTCCTCGTACATGTCTTAACATTTTGTTGACAAGCAGGGATACTTTTCAGGCTATTAACTAGTGAAAGCTTGGCACCTCCAAGAGCACCGATGATCAGAACGACTAGCATAACAGAATATTGCAGGTATAACTATCGCTAGTCCCTTCTAAGGTCTTTATACCATTCTTTCTTATCATTCTCCTTGGCTGTAATGTTTTTGGCAGCTGGTGCCAAAAATTCTATAACGAACAGTGTTCGTTCCTCGAAATCAAGGTGAACAATGTTAGCCTTTAACTGCGCAACAGAAATATTTAGAAGCATCCTCTTGTCGAAGTGAGTACTCGAGATACATTAGATTTGATGCATTTTGCTCACCTTTGATAATGAAGCCAAGTCCGAGTGTTTCAGTAGCCTCCTCTACGGATTTTTACATAATCACTCCTTTTGCCCACTTCTTTGTGCTTCCATTTTAAGAAAAAGGTCTCTTTCATTTCCGAATGTATGTGCTGTGTCCAGAATACTCCTGTTGTGAAGACATTCAAGATTCAGTATTCTGCGACCACTTTCATGGCGTGAGCTGTAAAGTCGCGGAATAAAAGACTTAAGGTACATGCATTTTTCATGTGCATAACCGTTTGTGACCCGATATCGAGGGATCTGAGCTTGTCCTTCGTCCATGGAATCACTCAAAGTCAATAGATTACCGGGACAGCAAGCATGTTCGTTGCATATACTTTGTTCCGCGCCGTCAATTCGGAAGATCGAATCCGTTTGATAAGACGTTTGTATATGCTTCGGAGAGTATCTTCTATAGATGCCACGTCCTGAATGCGACTCTGTAGGTTGCTCAGGTATGTATAAGTTTCTCCAGCGCCGAAGTGTCGTATAGCGCTTCTGTGGATCAGCTCATGATCTGCGAGGATGCCATTAAGTTTTCCTCACTTCAAATTAAACCTTGAGACATTTTTTAACCGGAACTCCATTTCCATCTCATGAGTCTATTATTCGACAATTCGAAGAGCAAGGTTTAATTGTGGATTATTTTTAGCATAGATCATAAGATAATCCATGTAAAACACATAAGTGACCTTATTCTCACGATTTCGAGGTTTGCCGCAGAAGTACCCTTCGGAATGACGAAGCACGAGAGATAATGACAATGATGTGAGGCAAAGGAGGAGTGGGCTCATGGTGTCACCCTAAAAGACACCTCTCTAAAAGGTCATCCTGCTACGCCTTCCTTTGAGCCGCGTCGTTCGTTCGTCTTTCCTTATACAGGTCCTATTGTCCAAACAATTCTATCACTTAGGATAGCTGTGAAGATCTTATAAACTGTGTTTAGACAAATGATTGGCCTGTCATTCTTATTGTCAGCTAATTTGTCCATCTTTCGTAGGATCACTGTGTGCCCTTTAAAACCATTCCGGAATAGGGTCTTCCGACTTTATATATGAGGTAAAAATGCGGGCCAGATGCTGGTGGATTGAAGGAAACTTCTTCCATCAGAAGGTCGTGATACCATCTGGTCCCTGAGCAAAATAATTCTTCATGCCTTTTAATACTTTTTTAAATTCCTCGGCAGTGATGGGTGTGCATTCCTCCTCAGGTGTTATGAGGGCAATGCACATCTCTTTGAAGCTATTTCTATTCTGTGAGTCTTCTTTACGTGGATGCAGCACTTCGTAGATTTTTCTCCAAAATTCCTCGAACTCCTCTGATTTGGGAAATGGTCGACAGTAACTGGAGGATCTTGGAAAAGTCGAGATGTGTCAGAGGAAAACTTTTCGTTTTCTCTGACCCATCTCTTCCTTTGCTCTAGAATTCTTCTAGCCGCAGATGGTACCCTTATTCTGTCAACAATATGCTGCCTGCTAGTCAGCAGCTTTGACTTATTGAGATTTTGTTGTTGGCATCTGCCAAAGCATTATACACACCACAATTTATATTCCAGAGGTCAGATCCTTCGGACAAATTTCCACGAAGCTCGCCATCGAGTTCAGCTACATCTTTAGGTTCGAGAGAAAACAGAATGTTAATGTTTCTCTAGGTGCTAAAAGTGCGTGAGTTCTGGGCGTTTGTCGCATTACAGAGCATGCATTCGTACCATGTAACTTTCTTATTTAGAGGCCATACTGGTATCGTAGCACTCCAGCAGGTCGTCATTGAGTCGATCCGTCCACCTAGAAGTAGTGAAATTCCGCCAGTCTATTACATAGACTATGTCTTAATTAGCTTCCCCAACTCTAGGGTAGTTGACATTGTTGTCCGGCCCATTTTCGGAAGACCTCCCTGGCGGACTGAAGGAACCGAATGGAGCCTCTACAAAGTACCCGTGAAGACCCCATTGGGTCGCCATTCGGTTCCTTTTTTTAAAAACTCGAAAAAAACAGCAAAATCAACTTTGAAATTGTTGAAATTCGGAATCTACGTTAAAATTCCCTATGAAAGGTCACGGAATAATCGCAATCGTTTTTTTTTGGCAACGGTAAAAAGTTAAAAAAATATATGAGACGTATAACTCCTGTTGACTGCTACACTTCAGACGAATAGCCTGTAAGTAGCAGTCAACAGGCGTTATACTTCTTATATTTTTTTGCAACTTTTTACAGTTGCAAAAAAACTATTGCGATTATTCCGTGATCTTCTATAGGGAGTTTTAAGGTAGAATCCGAATTTCAACCATTCCAAAATTGATTTTGCTGTTTTTTCAAGTTTTCAAAAAGGAACCGAATGAGGACCCAATGGGTTCTTTACGGGTACTTCGTAGAGGCTTCAGGTGGTTCCTTCGGTCAGGCAGGTCCCTGGAATTTTCTTCCCGCCCCCACGAGATTTTGGAAAGGGGTAGGAGTTCAAACAATATAATTTCTATTACCAGTCACAGGGGTGCCCCCCCCCAAAAGACCCTGAAAAAAGGTAGATCTTACTGAAAGAGATAGAGGTTCGACCAACCACAGGGGTACGTTCCAGCTTCCACGAGATGTTGAAAAGAGGTAAGAGTTTGACCCAGCCTGCACTAGATATTGGAAAGAGGTAGGGGTTCCTTGAATTTCATGAATCCCTTGAAAAGTGTAAATTCCATGAAATCCTCGAATGCCATGAAATCCGTGAATTCCATATATTCCATGAAATCATTGAATTCCATGAATTCCTTGAATTGCATGACATCAGTGAATTCGTGAACGTCATGAATCCCGTGAATTCATGATTTTCGTGATTTTCATGAATTCCATGAATTCCATCAATTCCATCAATTCCAACAATTCCGTGAAATAATTAAATTTTATGAATTCCTTTAATTGCCTGAAGTCCGTAAAAATTCTAGAAATGTCTTGAATTGCTTGGATTTCATGCATTCCTGGAATTCTATGAATACCACGAATTCAATTAATTCCACGAACTCTACGAATTCCATGAATGCGCGGGCTCTTTTGAATTTGCTTCCTCCTGACGATTATCTTTTTAGTTATAAATTTTATTATTTGTTTGAAAATTCAACAATTTTTTTAAAACTCTATTCTTTCTGGTTGAAAATTCAACTATTTTCGCAGAAATTTTACGTTTAGCTTAAAATTCATATTTTTAGTTGAAAACATAGTTGAATTAGTTGAATTCTTAACTTAAATAGAAATCAGTCGAAGTTTCTTCAAAACATTGGCAAAAATGAATTCCTTGAAAGAAAGAAGTTTTTTTTTAATTGTTTAAAAACAGTAAAAAAAACATAAAAAATAAGTATGAAAACCACGAAAAACGATACAACTGATTATAAAAACTTTTTATTTTTAAAAATAAAACGTTCTTATTTATTTGTTTATTTCAATTATTTATTACATATTATTATTTAGTAATTGTCTATTGAATAAGTATTAAGTTTTTGAAAATACGTAAATTTATTTAAGGCTTGTTATTATCTAAGGCTTATTATGTTTAACCGCCTTAGATATTTTTTAGAACTAAAGAGCATTAGTTTGAGAACAGGCTTAATGAACAATGTTATTAATTTTTTTCAGTTTTTGGTTTATTTTTTTTTATACAATTTGAGCACACAACCCAGTGGGCACAAAGTTTGGCGACGTCTTTACGACATCGTTACGACATATTTACGACAACTTTACGACATCCTATGTCCATGTCGTTAAGGTCTCTTTACGATATCGTAAATAATTCGTATGATCTGACGATGTCTTTACGAAATCGCAAAGACACCGAAACGACATGGACATAGGATGTCGTAATGATGTCGTAACGATGTCGTAAAGACGTCGCCAAATTTTGTGCCCACTGGGAAATTATGTAAAGAATCGATTGCTTATACAATTTTATTATTATAAAAAATCTTTAAAGACATGCGTTATTTTTACACTTTTTGCACGAAAAAAAATATCTTGTGTTATCTAATATGTCTTAAAGTAGTGGCTCAAACCTACTCACATGTAGAAATTTGGTAACAAGTAACATTTAGCTTTGTTATGAATAATTTAAGATCATGAATGTAACATTTTCGTCATCTTTTCATGGAAAATTTGTCTTACATTTTATATGTATTAAATAATAATGATAATAAACAATAATAATAATTTTATATGAATTAAAATTTTTTTATCGGATAAAATTCACTGTTTCTAATATGTATTGAATTGGATTTTCAGGCATAATAAATTTTGAAACATTTTTAAACTTAAAATGTATGCTTCTTTATAAATAATCAAGTTGAAGAAATAGGAAAATTTTTGTCCCTTATTCTTAGAAAAACTCATTTCCATCTTATTGGATATAAATAGCTTATCAGGCTTAAAAGAATCCAGAAAATCCTAAATTCTAGTAAGTTTTGTCCGGTCATCCGTCCATAAACACGATAACTCTCGAAAAAATTAACGGATCAATTTGATCTTTGGCCAGTCAGAAAGTCCAATAATTTATCCCAATGACTCTTTTCGATGAAAAAATGATCAGAGTTATAGCATTTATAAGATTTAAAAAATAAATCGAAAATCAAGATATTAAGCCAAACAACGCACGATATGAAAAAAATCAGCAGAAGAAAAACATTGTTTTTTGGAAAACAACTTTTTATATTTTCTTGTACAATCGAAAATTAAAATTTTGATTCCACTTTTGTTTTATTCTCGAAAGAACATTCTAAATAAGACAAAAGAAAAATGTGTGGAAAAACGATACAAGTTACGAAAAAAAAAGATTTAACATAAATTTCTTACCCGATTAAGAGCTACAAATTTTTATGAATCATTTTTTGATAGGACGCTAATAGAGGCGTTGATAGAGAAAAGTAGTTGTTTACTCAAAAAAGAGATAAAATTTGTAATAATTTATTATATTCTCATCATTTATGATTGAGTAAGTATTCGAATTGTCCGAAATTTGACACAACATTCAAATTTTGAACCAAAAGATTCAAAATACGAAAAAAGTCTTAAAGCCAAATTATAGCTTTTAAAAAAATCCTACAAAATGTCTTTTAACCAATTTCCAATAGAACTCGTCACTTGATCTTTATTTATCGTAAGTAATATGCAGAAAATCAAAAATTCCAATATTACGCCAAAAGACGCGAGATACATAAAAAATCTAAAAGAAGACTTGCAGTATATTTTGCTTTACTAATAAAAAATAATATGAAATATAAAAATCCTATTCTTAACATAACAACGCGAGATAGAGAAAAATGTCTGAAAAAGGGATTGAAGTTTTAAATTTATTTTAAGTTGACTGAGAAAATATACGAAATATGAATAAAGTGCGCAGCGCGAGTGCCACGATGAGAATGCGTACCTCAAAGTCTACAGAGCTTTGAGATACTTAATTTTTAACTATACTTAATTAAGGGCATGTGACACATCTAAATACCTATATTACTGACCACAGTTTTTCAGTTCACTGAAAGTTTTTTTGAACCTAAGAACTTTTTTTGTAAATAAAATATCGAGCTGAAACTTTGGGAAATGTATTAGAGTACAATAAAGTACGTGTAGGTACTGCATTTTGGTAGGAACTTCACTGAAAATTATTTCATCTTTTTTCTGAACCTCAACATTTTTTTAACGTTCCAACTTTTTTTATACATAAAATATCGGTCTCAAACTTTGAGAAATGCAAGAGTCGAAAGAAAACTACCTTTAAGTACAAATCTTAATAATAAACTAGGTAAAAAAAAAATATTTCAACTATCAATTCCATCGGAATCAGCCGGTAACGTTGTACACGAAAACACGAACTCTCTAGAGCCTCGTCTAGTGGCCGCCAGGTTTCGTATTTTCGTGTACGACGTTACCGGCTGATGCCGTTGGAATTGATTGTTGAAATATATTTTTTTACATCTTTTATTATTAAGCTTTGTACTTAAACGTAGTTTTCTTTCGGCTTTTG
>NC_046665.1:80165204-80168217 GCF_010883055.1 Belonocnema kinseyi | reverse complement strand
TTTTATTTACAAAAAAAGTTCTGAGGTTCAAAAAAACATTCAGTGAACTGAAAAACTGTGGTCGGTAATATAGGTATTTAGCTGTGTCACATGCCCTTAAGTAGAAAATTCGGAATATACAGAAGCATATAAATACAGCGATATATAAGAGAAGTTTTTGATAAAGGTTCATTCAAGCTCAGTGACGTAGCCAGGATTTGACAAAGGGGGAGGGGGGAGGTCATGTCTGAAAAGAAAGTGAGGTACTACTTACAGTGGCAAATTAGGGTAATATAGTAAGACATAAAAATATAAAACTAAATATCATATCTATTATTATTATTATTATTATATTATTCCTATTTCAACATTAATTTTAAAATGTTTGTTTGGTATTGTGTTCAGTCCAATAATAACAACACTATTAATAATAATAGTTCAATGTAGTATAGTCTTATTTTATATTTCAATGTTTTTAATTATATAATAAATAATACAGCAATATTAACTACATTTGCTATTCGGCTAGGTCAGAGTAAAACTTTTTTCTCCATAGAAATTGTATAGACATTAAATGATCCAGTGTCATTGAGAAATATATTAGCTTTTGAATGAACATTTTCTGAATTTCCCAAATTCAAATTTTCCTCATCGATTGGTTGAACACGCGGTTTTTTCGTTACGTACTTCCACATGGAAGTGCCAGCATTTCGCTTGCATGGAATTGTGTTGCGTCAAAGATATTATACAAACTGAGATTATTTTAATTTTTAAATATTGAGTATTGGCAGATCCGTCTGTTTTGCTGGTGCTCATTCTACTGATCCTTCTCAACACGACTCGACCAACACGGCTTGACGAACGCTTTACTGAAATTCCTTAAATTTAGTAATCACTTAATTTGGTTTAATGCAAAGATCTTTATTACAATAAAAACGGGAATATTTAGTTATATTATCTTATCTCTTTTAATAAGATTTCACACATCAAATGTACGTCATGTTAAATTCAGCTGAAACATTTTTTGAAAAAATATTGTAACAGGTCATCCGATGTAAAAGTTGGCGTTTTAATATAGATATATACAATGAAACTCTTCTATAGTGCCGAGTTTAGGGCTGACGGTGGGTGGGAACTAACTCATTATAGCCCGTTCCGCTTTTGTATGCTCACGCCTGAGTGTTTGCAGAGTGACAACCGTTGACCCCGCGCACCCTGCTCAGCTCCTGTTACACAAACCTGCGGCGTGACGTCAATTCTTGGCAGAGTATAAAAGGTAGAACTATTGAAGGTTGTTTACTGTAATTGTGATATCATAAAAGAATAATACAAAACTGTTTCTGTTTAAAAATGAAATCATACTTGTGTATTATGTATTAATATCGCGAAGTTATTGAAGCAATGTTTATGAGAAATAGCAGTGAATATCAGTTCATTTTAATCAGCAATGTTATACCATACTACGGCTTAAAACTAGTTATTTACTATAAGGTTCTTTGTTAATATTTCATTGAAATTCAAATTTCTTTTGAATTGGTGGTTCTGTCGTAGCGAGCCAATAGGCCCTGAGAGTCGACAAAAGAAAACAAAGAAGTAGTGGATAGGCAGAGATAAAGAGAGTATGATTGTTTTAAAAACAAAAAAACCTTTCATTGGAATAAAATGGGATCGCCTCTGTCTATCTCACATGGTCGAAAGAGAGGTGCGATCGACTTCAGTTATCGACCCAGTGGGCACAAAATTTGGCGACGTCTTTACGATATCGTTACGACATCTTAACGACAATTTTACGACATCCTATGTCCATGTCGTTACAGTGTCTTTACGACATCCTATGCCCATGTCGTTACAGTGTCTTTACGACATCCTATGCCCATGTCGTTACAGTGTCTTTATGTTATCGTAAAGACATCGTCAGATCATACGACATATATACGCTATCGCAAAGACGACTTAACGACATGGACATGAGGTGTCGTAAAGTTGTCGTAAAGATGTCGTAACGATGTCGTAAAGACGTCGCCAAGTTTTGTGCCCACTGGGGAAGCCCCAGCCTCCAACTGTCAATTGTTGATAGATTTTCTGTGAAATAACTTCTTCGTATGTGTGGTTATAAAACTGCGTCGCATGCATTGTGCAATTACGCAGTAGTGCGTACTTCCCACTTAAATTTTGACGTGCAGTGTTTTTATACAAATAGTCATATGTTTTTGGATATTGCTGTCTTCGAATGGTTCAAGCAGATGAAGGACAGAGGTGATTCAGCGTCTTGACCGAGAAACTTCTTTTTTAAACGAGATGCTCAACGGCCTGCACACGCTTTAACCCTACACGGATCCTGTGGAGACAAATGTGCCCCACGCGAAATTCAATTAATTCTCCTGAGCAAATATCTCTGATTTTTTGGTGCAGGCCCTAACCATAATTCAGTTCGACTATCCTAGAGTGCGGTGAAGTGGTTGATGTTGCCGGTTGTTCGCTGTCTGTCAAGTAAAAAGCAAATGATGAGCGCTTGGGGCACATTTGTCCCCCAAAGGATCCGTTACGTTCGAGTTTCATCACGTTAAGTCAATTTCACATTTTCATGTAAATAAACGCATTTGACGTATATTTACAGTATATCATGGTATTTTAATGTTTCGAATTGATTTTTTGTAATTTAAGTGAAAATTATATATAAAAATTACTAAAAATGTGATATATATCAATGTAAAGTTGTTTTCTTTAATTTTATTCATAAAGTGCTCATAAATTCCAATAATAAATCAATTAATAAATAACAAATGAATAATTGTTTTTTTTTTATCAAATATTTGCAGAATGTAAGAACTAAAAAGTGCCGATGCTGTGACTACAGTGTTGCAGGAAAGAGAGAGAAGTTGCAACCGATCTGTGTGTGACAAACATAGGGCGGTCTTGTGCAACCTTTGCACCGAAGTACCAGGTGTATACATATGAAACCGGTATTGCCATTTAGCGGCCAGTAGGCACACTTGTAGGCACTGTCGGAACTTACCATTTGTGCTAATTGGCG
>NC_046665.1:80160684-80165104 GCF_010883055.1 Belonocnema kinseyi | reverse complement strand
GAGGGCGCATACTTTGAATAAAATATTTGTTATCATTCTCTTGAAATAAATGTGTTTTTTTCTTGAAAAAATACCGGTTTCATATGTATACACCTGATATATTGAGCTTATTTGATGCAAAATTTATTTTAATTCATTGTTTTTTAATTCAATTTTATTTCGAGAATTAGTTTGAAAATAAAAATAGTTTTTTAGAAAAGGATTCTTTTTTAATTCTGCTGAATTTTTCGTATCTTTCAAACTTACTGACCGCTCTTTCATTGAAAAAAAACTTTTTCTTAATTTTTCTATCTTTATTTAAATGAAACCATTTTATTGTGCATCAGAAAACAAAGAGATTGACCTATTATATATTCAAATTATTTATAATAATAAGCATTCTGCCCGCACTTATGATATTTCTCATTTTCTTAAATTTTCTAACTTCAAATGTTCAAATAAATATACGTTTTGGAAGGATCCTAATTATAACCTACATTACCTTAAGGTGCAATTTGTCCTCTTCAAAATGGCGCTTGAAATTTTTTAATTAGTTTATTATAAAAGCAATGACATGATTTTTTCAAAAAAATGTCAAAAACACGATTTTTTGCGATTTTTATTTGTTTAAACATTTTTTTCAACATTTTAAATTCATTAAAACAGGATGTTATATACAACAATCTCTTCGACATTAAAAACGGAGAGAATGGTGTATATTAACATCTGATTCCGATGAAAGGAAAAGATTGTGCACAAGGAAACCAAATGGGGGACATTTGTCACCCACAGGAGCCGGTGAGGACAAAAAAATGTATAGGATCCGTCTAGGGTTAAGTATGTAAGCAGAAAAAACACATTTATTTTAACGTGTAACAGCAAACTTTTTTTCCTCATTTCCGTTAAATATTTAGTTTACCCTTGTCTCCATATTAGAAAATAAATGTTCAAAATAGTTTTTATTACGCAGTAAAATGCACCAGAAACGGTCCATACGCCCCTGACTGACAGCCTGCACTTTATGTTACCGTTAGTCAAAAAATTGACATTATATCCAGGTTTGACTGTACTTATAAAAGTATTGCAACCTATTGCAAATTTACACTTGTAAACTTGTTACACCAGCAATAAATTTTAGATATTCTTCTTCCAAACTTCATGTTTTATTTAATTCGTTCTTAATATAATTTTCGATAACCAGTCTCACATTCGCAGAGATAAACTTAGCTTTACAGAGTAACCTAAAAATTAAGCTTCTCATATCTTGATCCGAAAATTAAAAATGTTACTAATACTTAGAATACCAGAAGGAATATGGCCCGTTTTGTCAACATATATTTGAAGAATGAACGTAGAAAGTTGAGATTTTAGGAAGTTGCATAAATTGCCTCTATTATTAGATCCGACTCTCCTGTCTGTTTAATGGGCAAGTACACCCCTCCATACATTTGCAAGCCAAACATTGTTATATTGGCGGTGTTCAGGGGTGTCGCATTCATAACTTCTTGGCCACGAAAGAAAGCTTTGAAGTCCTGCAGGGGCAAATAATTAGTTGAAAACTGCGTGGTTGACATTGATACCTGCAAAATTAACATAAATTAGTTTCCTCCATAATCAACCTCTTCCGTTTTGAATTCGTGCATATTATTTTATTACAATTTAATCCATTTAAGATACCTTTCTATATCTTTTCAGAATTTTGAATTAGGTATTTTCACTTCAACCATCAGCTAACTTCACTTCGTTAATAGCTGAGGGGAAAACAATGGATCAAATGTTGATTGATGTGAAAATACTTAATAGAATTATAATTTAAAAATTGCGCGCTGCACGCGCAAGCTTAAGCCCTGGACATAGGAATGAGAGGGGACTAGCCACATGCTCTCTAACTATGGGCCGGGGATTGATCAGAAGTAACAGGGGGGGGGGGGGCTTCTTGAATTGCAAATTCTCCGTGGGAAATTTGCCCAAGAAACATATAAATGTTCATAAGTGATCAAAATAATCTTAATTATGGAGGATATAGATGAAGTAGTCAAATGAAGAATTAGATAATAATAAATAAGGAATAAATAAATATAAAAATAAATATATGAAATATAATATCGAACATTCAATATAAAGAATTAATACAAAAATAAATAAAAATAAATAATAAATTGCGAAAATTAGTAAGTAATACATAATATCGAACTGTATAATTCTAAAAAAACACCTTTCTCTTTCCAGGATGTAATTATTTTAACAACGAAGTATTGCGATAAATAAATACAGTTGGAAAAACTATGTAAAATGTACAAATTATTTACACGCTGAATTGATTTTGAAATCATGCAGGCTGAACACGACTTGACACAATTTTTTTTCTCAGAGTTATGAGTATCTTAACTTTTAAAACTTGTGACGTATTTCATTTGAAAATTTTCTGGATGGAACAAAGAATTTTGTTTGTTACTCCAAAATTATTATTCACATTTTGTGCGAAAACAAAAAGAGACACGAAAGAAAAATTTACCTTAGCTTATTTGACTTTTTTCCGTATCTCGTCTTGTTTCCGGACAAAATGTAAATTATCATTTTTAAATAATAAAGAAAAAAAATTGTTTCTCCTCTATAAGGCGCGGGTTCAAGGTAAACTCTAATGAGAAATATTCATGACAATAGGACCAACCTAAAACGCTGGCCTTTTTGAGAAAATTGAGTTCCAAAATGTTTAGAAAAATCACGGCCATTTTGTCAGTTTTAAGAAATTTCCACATTTTCTTGTAAAATTCGAAACAGAATGGAAATAAGTATTAGATTTAAAATATATTTAGGTTTATTTATTAAACATCTTATTGCAACTTGTTTCGTTTTTCCATAAATTTAATTTGTTTATTTGCAATGGTATTTTTTACGATTTGAATTAAAAATACGCATTCTAGCGTAAAGTGAGTCTAAAAAAATTGGTAGATACAATTTAGTTGCAATATAAAAAATATATAAAATGTTATTCAAGCTTGTGTTCTTAAATTTTTTGTTCTTGACTCTTTCATATCGTGCGTAGCTTGGCTTAAAATCTTCATTTTCGTTTTTTGGGGGATTTTCAAAGTGTTAAAATTCTGTTAATTTTCTTTTTATCAAAAAAAGTCGTGATGATAAATTGTTCGAATTTTTAATTACTACAAAGAGCTGCACGTACAATTTTTAAAAATTGAAAAAAGTAGTCTTCAAATGAGGAGATTGCTCTATTCGAATATTCATCCAAAATTTAGGACTCGCAACTTAAGATACGTCTTACATGATAAAAAAAATCTTAATGGGAGCAGGTGCGCATAATGCACAGGAGGGCCGTACCCTCTTGTGTTTAAGTGAATTCAAGTTCGAATACAAAAATAATTATATCATTTCATGATGTCGATCAAATCTGGTATCCAAGAAAAATTGGATCATTTAATTCACCCGGGATAAGTTCGCGTTGTCCATAAATTACGTCACGCTATTATATGTTTAGTTTTTACACGTACCCCTTTCATTTAACGTTATGTCCACATCCACATACAAAAAATCCCCTAAGTGTTTTCCAACTTAAAATCCCGAATAGAAAACGGATAGACTCGGGACTCTATCCGGACCTATCCGGGAAACTTTCGGGTTTGGTAACCAGGTTATATTCGTAACTTATACAGAACCCCGGGAAATATTGATGCAGCTCATACCCAGTTCTAGCAGGGATTTAGACGACCCATAATTTCACTCTCTGCGGGCCTATCCGGTAGTTATATGGTACACCAGGAAATATCTATCCGGGTCTAATCCGGCTCGAAACAGCTGATTTAACATAATGATAAATTTGAAATAAATAATCGTATGCACACCTTAGCCAACTTAGCATTCGAACTAATGATTATAGTTTTAGTATTCCTGGGTGGAAATTTAAGTCTGGAGCTGGCCATTCTACGGTCGGAGAGCCCGGCTTTCAGCCGGGAACTGGCCGGGGAGCCCGACCGTAGCCCGGACAAGATCAATTGGTGCTTTACTAGATTTAAATGATGCAGGTTTCAATTGCATGAAGAGCATCAGTCACTGAATTAGGGAATCAATTTGATTTTTTTTACTTTAGAATTGGATCATATTAATATATGAAATTCCACACGCCCAGCACACAGCCAACATTAACTATTTTCACTTCGTCGTTGAGAGACAAAAAAGTTATTTAAAAAATAAATGTTAAATTATTGCGAGTATTTTGACTTTAAATATTAATAGTCCTGTTTAGAGTAAATACATACATTACATTTTTAAACATTGTATTACAAATAAAATTTCTAACGCTACGGAATATCGAACCTACATATCTATACCTACCAGGTGTATACATATGAAACCGGTATTTTTTCAAGAAAAAAACACATTTATTTCAAGAGAATGATAACAAATATTTTATTCAAAGTATGCGCCC
>NC_046665.1:80158174-80160584 GCF_010883055.1 Belonocnema kinseyi | reverse complement strand
ACCAAGTGTATAGAGCTCCAAGGAGATTATGTTGAAAAATAAAAAAAAAATTACCCAAAAAAATTGTTTTTATACTTCATTCTAAGGACTTATTGAACTACCTTCGTATTTGATTCTACCAGGGACCTATTTGGGACAGGGAGCAAGAAATTAATTTCCTGTAAAGTCAAAAAGTGTATCTGTTCGAGCTTATCCGGGATCTGACCGGTATTATTTGCACCGATGGAACACGAAGTTAATTTCCTGTGAAGTCAAAAGGGGCGAATGTCCGGGTCTATCCGCTCTGTTGAAAATTCCTACATATAATCCTATATAGAATCCTACATAGGATTCAATGTTTTTGTCTGGCGTATTAGGGTTCTTTCCGAACGTAGAACCAGAAATTTCAGAGCTGAAATTGTACTTTTTGACATTACAGCTCTGCAGCATAAAAATATCAAACATTTTCGTTCTATACGGAAAAATGTATCTGTAAAGTGTCATAAACTAGTAGCTAAGTCTCAGATATAAGAAAAATTCATCAGATATTGATGTATTTTTTTAAAAAGTCTGAGAATTTTGAGAAAGAATTCACGAACTCGATGTAAAAGTTCTAAAATCGTTCATCACTTTTTTTCATAAATAATTACAACAATATTACGAGTGACTGGGAAAATATTCACAGAGCACTCACAAGCTTGCACGACAAATCCGGGAACTAGGAAATAGGTTTGCCTGCACGTGACCCGCGCATACGCTTAATCGCACGCGCATGTATGATTCAAGTTCGTCTGATGAGTGACTAGAAGTTTTATGATACCTATATTGTTTGTCCTCGATGGCTTCGCGTGTTTACACATTCTGGGTGTATGTTTGAATACTGTTGAGTCAGCATGCCTTGAGGATTCGATCTTCTGAGTTGCGAATTTGTAAATAAATATAAATTGAAGCGCACAAATAAAAATGTTCCCTTTTTATATTTAAGTCTGAAATATTCGTAAGAAATTCGAATTAATCTTAAAAAAGTTCGAAATTTATCCATCCATTTTTCATAGAAGGAAGCATTTAATGTTTTTTTTTATCTCGTATTTGAGACCTAGCTACAAGTTTCTGGCTTTTTACGGATAAAATTGTTCCCTGAATCTCATTCGTATGAATGTAAACTTAAAAATTTCCGTGAAACATATTCACATTTATAGATTAATTAACAACTACGGTTTTAATCTAAGTAGAATGTCGTAACTATATGTAAGAATCAATCAAGTTTTACTCAGGGCTCGAAATGGACACAAAAGTGCTCTTGAATCCTCGAATATCGGTACACTGTTTACATTCAACTTTAAAGACAGAATATTTCAGGTTCAAGTGTTTTTAACTGGAAGAATATTATTAACTTAAATTTTCAAATCAATTATTTGTAGTAGCTGCTTTTGTTTTTGCTTCGAAACTTTTACTAAATAATATACCGTGTGGAAATAGCCCGGGTTAGCCCTGGTACAAGAAAGTTTCTGGTCGGGGACTGATCGGGCTATGTTTGTGTTTTAAGAGCCTAGCCGTGCGCTGGTCGGAGACTCGCTGGGCAAAATATATGTCAAAACCCCAGTCGGGGGCTGACTGGGCTCTGATCGGATAAATCTTATGATCGAATGCTCAGACGGTACCTGGCCGGGCGCTGATTGGCAATAATAAAATTGTTAAACTTTGTTTATAACTTAATTACTTTTTCTGATTTCCTTAAGAAATGGATGCGTATACCCGCATGAATGTTTCAAGCGTGGAAATATATTGGGTGAATATCTTTTTGACACCACAAATTTTAAGGTTTCATGGGTTCAGACTTACAAACCATTCATTATGTGACAAAAATTCGATGACACTTTTTTGAAATTCGAACTGTTTTATTTGTTAAGAAAAAAATTCTAAGCTCCATCTTTATGAAAAATTTCAAATGTTAAGAAAAAATGTACATTTTATATCAATCTTAAACGTTGTAAAATAGTATAAAACACCGAAAAACCAAACCTTATACGAAAGTTTAAAAAATTTTATTATTAAGGAATTTTCAACATTCACGATTAAATTTCTGAGTTCCGTCATTAAAAATATTAAATTTTCATAAAAAATTACATTTCCTGTTATTGTAAAAAGTTGTAAAATAGTCTACAACGGTAAAAAACAAAATATCACACGAACAAAAATTGTAATCGATTTAAATTATTTATTTAAAAAGTATTTTCTGAACTGTAGCTTATGTGGATGGCTTTTTCAACGAGATTCAACTTGTCGGTTTAGCGCAGTGGTTAGCACTCCCGACTGCTAGGCATTAGATTTACCAGGTGTATACATATGAAACCGGTATTGCCATTTAGCGGTCAGTAGGCACACTTGTAGGCACTGTCGGAACTTACCATTTGTGCTAATTGGCGTATTG
>NC_046665.1:80140543-80158074 GCF_010883055.1 Belonocnema kinseyi | reverse complement strand
CATATATCTAGTCGGGAGTGGTGCTGACTGAAAACAGATGATTTGGAGCGATTCGCGCGCCATCTGTTGGTCATTCTAAGGACTTATTGAACTACCCTCTTAGTTTAACACTTATTGATTTCTTGTACCTGATTAGATCCTGATAGAGCCGCATCGACGCTAGTTTGGACTTAGAGCAAATCATTTTCTGTATTCGTGCTACGGGTACGACCTAGGCATACCCTGATAGAAGGATAATGTTGACTTTATCAAAATAAATTATTGGTTCCGTTTTCCTGATATAACCCGAAGAGTCCCAAGTGATTCTCAGATAGAAAATAAGTAATCGGACAGAGTCCGGATATACCCTATAAACGTCCCATCAGGTTTCTAGCAGGGTCTTATCAGGGTTCGTTCGAATATTACCCGGAATTTTAAGTAGGGGTATATCTCTCTTTACCATAGGTACGTGATGGCATTTATGGGTGATGCCATATTCGAAAATTTTTTCGTCGTTTTTTAACACAATGTTTTTTACTTGAAAAGACTTACTGTGAAAAATTGTTCATAAGTATTATCCTCGTTGGCATGCTGACCATTGTGTCTCAGAACAATTTTATAGTTCATATTATTTCCCTCTCCTCTGCAAGAAATTGTAATATTTTTGAAAGATGATAAATTCAAGTTGGGCAGAGTTGTTCTCATGCCAGCGAATGCTGCTCCGTTTGGTTGTGGATTTAAAATGTTGTTGAAAACGGCACTTTGAACACCATTAAGATTTTTTAGAACCAATGTAGCTTTTGATTTTCCCTCAGGTCTGACCGTGTCCGAAATTTCCATCCAGTTTTGGACATCCTTGAGGGTTCTGAAGTCGAACAAGGTCTTTGTTTCCCTAAGATCATTATTACAAATTAATTTAAACAAATTAAGGATACTTATTTTAATATTTATATAAACATTCTGATTTTGATACTTCTGAATAGAAAATTTAATAATAAGTTGAAGTCTAATTTTCAGAATCCAGGGAAAATATTAAAATACCAATCATATTGGTTAAATATTAGGAGAGTTAAAAATTGATCCCATTTTAGAATTTTTCGTTACAGCTATAAAGAATGTTTTTTCTTTTTATAAAACTTTAATAATGAAAAAATTTTAATTTCGAAAACTCAAGACTCAAAAATACTTTAAAAGTTTCTTAATTCTTTTATGAAAATAAAGGAAAACAATATAATTAGCATATTAGAATAAAACATTTATTTATTATTAATAGGGATAATTGTAAAATCTTACCCGTTTACCACTTCCACGAAAGTTGTTCCCAAAACGAAAATACTCAGAACTTTAAACAATCGCATTATTGACACTATTCTGAATTGTATGCCTGAAAACTTATAAGAAATTATTTAAAAAACTATTTTACAAACCATGCATAAGCAATTGAATATTTTTCATACATTAATATTTCAAAACTGAAAATATATTCAAAAGTTGTACCTATTTTAATAAAATACATCTGTTTGGAAAAATTAAACATAATTAATTTTTTAATTACTTGCTGGGTTTATTCTCGTTCGCGCTTTTGCGTTGATTAATATGACCTGCATGAATTATTGCGTGATACTTATTCAATTTAAAGAGATTATGCCTTCTCTAGGTAAAACCTAATACTTCAATGGTAGTGATTTCGTGTATTCTTTATGAATAGATACGAAAACATGTTAAGACAAACATAAAGGCGCACTTTTCATTTATTACCTTTTGAATTCGAACGATTTCGTCCGAGTTATAAAGATACGAAAGTTAGATATTTCAGTAAATAAGTAAACATTATTTTATATTCAATGTAGCATTTCAATAAACTTAGTTAATGTTAAATAAAATGTAACGACTAATACTATTAAATTATATAATTATGTATGTATTTAGATGAAATAATTTTTTAATAGTTAATTTTAATGTGAATTTAGAGTATTTAGTGAACTTTTTTCCATTGCTTTGTGTGAGAGAAAAATATTGTTGAAAATTGAAACCACGAAAACACTCGTTCAAATTGGAGTCAGGCGACATGAAAGAACTAGCAACCACTCTCGCCCTGCTTCTCTGAGAAACTGTATGAGCCAGCAGTTCTAGGAATGACTTAACCGCGAAGAACTAAATCGAGAGTTGGGTGCATTGTATTATCTAAAGATATTTCTTTGTGTGTCCCGCCAAAAAATTTAACAAAAACCTTTCTCAAGAGCAATATATTTTTTAATTTTCACTGTGAATTGAGGTCGATGTGAATGAATTGAGGCACTACATGCAGGAGGGCTGGAAGACCATATCGAGCATCATTACTTGTGCTTGATATCTAGAAGACATCGGCAAACGGTATCTTTTGACACGTTATTATTAATATAAATAAAGAAGAAGATTACACGTGAAAAATTGTAAATGTATTCAACAAAGTGGAGTCCACTTATCTCATTTAAAAAAGTGCACGTTAAAGATTATATGTAAAAGGACGTTTATAAGTACATACAAAAGGACTTATAAAGAACGTATCAAAAGATGTCCCGAATAAGAATACAAAATAATGTACTTTGGTAGGTCCTTTTGAACGACCTCTGATATGTCCTTGGATACATCGTTGCTAACGTTAATTTCTATTTGAAGAAAAGAGTTTAAGAATTCTTTTTTTTTAATTTAACATTTAATAGATTGGCAAAGGATCCCTGTTTATGGAAGCTTTATGGCGCGTATACACACTATGTGGTACCAGAAACACCCATAGCTTGAGTCTGAAAGCCCTAGAACCATCAATTGTTCAGTTCATGTTGCTGCGTTAGCTTTATCTGATTGAACTCGATGGCGAAAACCGATGATGGATCAAAAGAACAAAAGACGCTTGCATCAACTGAACAAGCAGTTTTGTTGAGCAAGACAGAATGCACCGAATGTACCGAAGAGGTGAAAAATACAATTAGGGGTATGAAGAACTTTTCCGCTCTAGGACCAGATGGTATCAAGAACTCCTGGTGGAAGAAGTTTACTTCTACACAACAACATTTGGTTCGAACATTTACCTCATATTTAAAATCAGAGACGTCCATTCCATATTAGCTGGTGTTAGGATGCACTATACGACCCAGTGAGCACAAAATTTAGCGACGTCTTTACGACATCGTTACGACATATTTACAGACAACTTTACGACATCCTGTGTCCGTGTCGTTTCGATGTCTTTGCGATTTCGTAAAGACATCGTCAGATCATGCGACTTATTTAAGATATCGTAAAGTCACCTTAACGACATGGACATAGGATGTCGTAAAGTTGTCATAAAGATGTCGTAACGATGTCGTAAAGACGTTGCCAAACTTTGTGCCCACTGGGCTACTACATTAGACATGCATGTTGGTGGCGGTAGTAAAAAGTGTGCAGTAACAGGTGGTGAGAAGTTTCGCGCAGTTCGTATGTAAGGTGTGAGCGGGGTGAAAGGGTGGATGTCTAGGAGGTGAGTAGGGTATTGAGAGGTAAAGTGGGGAGTTAAAAATTAATTTTCATGGTAGTTTTGGGATGGGATTTCGCTGAATAGGAAAATGAGATTATGTTGGCAGGGGAGCTGGGTAGTTTTGTGGTCAGGAGTTTGAGCCTTCATTGTGGACAAGGGTGGTTCTCGTAGTGCTGGGGGATGTTAGGGATGAGAAAAGGGTGTCTGTAGCGGCTGTGAAGGGTGTGATAGTGCAAAGAAAGAGAAATTTTTGGGAGGTAAGTGACAGCGGCCTTAAGAGACATCTGTTGGCTGCAGTACGTACTTTTTTGCATGGATAGGTTACAGTTACTGACTGAAGAGCGGGAGGCGGTCAGCGGGAGTACTGGCAGTCCTGCTAGTAAATTAGACGGCAGGTGAGAGGAATGATTTCTTGAAGAGGAAAAGGAGAAGAACGAGGGAGGTAGATGGAGAGCAGCTGAATGAAGAGGAGATAGAGAAGCAGATAAAGAAGTTGAAAAAATCTAAGGCTGGGCGGGGTAGAGAACGAAGCGTGGCGTTTGGTAAGGGAGAGAATGAAGGGGATAGTGAAAAAAGTATGGAGGGGGGGGGAAGATTCCCAAGAGGGTGGAGGCAAGGGTTCATCGTACCACTGTATAAGAAAGGGGATAGGGAGAGGCAGAAAAATTGTATAGGAATTACGCTAATGAATACGGCGTACAAAATATACGCGATTGTGTTGGCAGATAGGCTGAGGAAGGATTTTGAGGGACAAGGAATATGGCCGAAGACGCAGGCGGGATTTAGGAAGGGAACCCAGTGGGCAAAAAATTTGGCGACGTCTTTACGACAAACTTACGACTTCTTTACGGCAACTTTACGACATCCTATGTCCATGACACCGAAACAAAATGGACATATGACGTCGTAAAGTTGCCGTAAACATGTCGTAACGATGTCGTAAAGATGTCGCCAAATTTTGTGTCTACTGGGAAGGCATACTATTGACAATATTTACGTCTTGCAGCACGTGGTGGATAGAGAACTAACCAAAAAGGGTGCCAAAGTGTACGCGTTTTTTTTTAGATCTAAAAAGCCCGTTCCTTTTGGTGGATAGGGGAAGGTTGCGGGATGTGAAGGAACCCGGTAATAAGCGTTGAATAGAGAAAAATTAATATTTTAATATTTCAGCGTCAAAGTGAAGATTCTTCTATTTTTTTGAATGCGCAATTTCTCCATCTGTCTAAAATGTCATTATAAGAATAGGATATCTCAGAAACTAATTTATTTCTATATCCATAGCGGCCGCCGCATAGTTTTCTATTTCCTAAAAGAGAACGTGTTTTCAATATATTCAATTCCTTGTAATTATATTGACAGATACACCTCACAGAGATGTCTCGTATTTCCCAAAAGTGTTGATATTTTGAGATTATTTAATTCCTTCTCATAAGTTCAAAAAATATGTGTAATAAATTGTTTTAACTCCTTCATGTGGAATATAAGTTTTGGAATTTTAATTTTAATTAATTCAAGTCTGCCTCTCCAGAGCTAAAATTATTTTAATTACACATTTTAATGGATTTCTGTAAAGCATTTTTTAATACTCTCAAATAAATTATTAAAATATGGATAAATATAAAAACGAATATTTTTCAAGTTTATAAGTTATAAAAAGAATTAATAATGAAAAATAGGTTAAATAAATGATTCCGTTACATTTTACTAAGTCGATTTAGATGAATATGATTTGCACTTTTTCTGTTCCCGTTGGGGGATTTTTAGACGGAGGAAAAATCGCTTATTCATAGGAATACATATTCCTAATTTTTCTGAATTCAACGCTTATTATTGGGAAGAGAGAGGAGTGGAGAGAGGCCTAATCGAGAGGGTAAAGAAAGTATATGAGGAGACGAAAGATAGGGTGAGAGAAGGGAGGGAATCTCTGAAAGTTTCTGGATGGATAGGGAGTTGAGTCAAGGGTATTTGCTTAGCCCAACGCTTCTTGCAATTTTAATCGCCGATATGGAAAGTAAGCTCGCGGCCGGAGTGGTAGGAGGAGTTAGGGCAAGAGGAGTCAGGATATGGTCACTCGCATATGCAGCTGACATAGTGCTGCTAGCAAGAGCGAAGAGGCTTTAAATGAGATGATGAAAAGGTTGAGAAAATACTTGGACAAAAATAGGTGAGAGTTAAATGCGGACAAGTCGAAGGTTATGGTATTGAGGAAAGGAGTTGGGAGAGGTAATGGAGGGGCGTGGAAATGGAAGGGAAAAGCGGTACTTGAGGTTAAAGAGTTTGTGTACCTGGTAACGATGTCATAAAGAAATCGCCAAATTTGGTGACGACTGGGGAGCCTACCGAGATATGCTCACGAAGGAAGATGTCCATTTCAGCTAGGTCTTGGGGGTTATGAGGCACCTGAATATTAATGTTTCTTCCTTTTATGGAATCGCGAACATCTGTCGCTGAAGACCAGATTTGACAACAAGAGAGCTGTAATCTCAACTCAAATAAAATCCTCTATCAATCTTTAAACCTTGAAGCTCCGCGTGTTTACGGCACTACAGTGTCTGCATATGCGCCATAAAGCTTCTGTGAACAGCGATAATGCTGGCATCGCACCGTTCTAGCAAGTCATTCTAGAGCTGATTCGTGATTATTGATTGTGTGAAAGTTTGTCATAAGGACAACCGTGGGATTTCGACGGGAGCAGTTGCCAATTTGAAAAATTGCAGACGCTTTCAGCGAAATCTAACTAAAATTTCAGCATTCTGAATTTTCCCCGTGAGGGTCTAAGCGTTTTGTTGACCCGCAGGGATGATTTTCAGGCTATTAACTAGTGAAAGCTTGGAATCTCCAAGAGCACCGATGTTTAGATACGACTAGCTTAAAAGAATATTATTACAATTATTACAATTTTAGCCTTTAGTTGCGCAACAGAAACTTTCAAAAGCATCCTCTTATCGAAGTGAGTACTCGAGATAGATTAGATTTGATGCATTGTGCTCAATGGGATTGAACTCAAGGCCGAGTGTTTAAGTAGCGTCCTCCGCTGCTTTGTACAGAAATACTCCTTTGCCCACTTCTTCACGATTCCTGACCATTTTAAGAAACGGGTCTCTTCCGTTTTCGACTGTATGTTCTTTACCCAAAATACTTATGTTTTGAAGACATTCAAGATTCAGTATTCTGCGAAAACTTTGAAGGCGTGAGATGTAAAATCGTGGAAAACAAGACTTGAGGTGCATGCTTTTGTTCATGTACATAACCTTTCATGACGCGATTTCGAAGGATCTGAGCTCGTCCTTCGACTTTGGAACTATTCAAAATTGATAGAATATTACCGGGACAGCAAGCGTGTTTGTTGCAGATACTTTGTTTCTCGTCGACAGTTCGGAAGACGAGCTCGGGCTGGTGAGATGTTTGTATCTGCTTTGGAGAGTATCTTTGATAGATTTCACGTGCTGAATGCGTCTTTGTGGCACGCCCAGGTAAGTATAGGTCTCTCCAGGGCAGAGGCGTCATACGGCGCTTCTGTAAATCAGCTTATGGTTTGCGGGGATGCCATTAAGTTTTCCTTGCTTCAAATTAAACCTTGACACATTTTTCTAACCCAAACTCTATTCCGATCTCCTGAGTGTATTTTTCTTAATTTTCTAGAGCTTGGTGTAATTGCTCTTTATTTCTAGCATGGATCTTAAGATCATCCATGTAAAATACGTGAGCTATGCTTTCGATTTCTAGGTTTGCCGCTGGACTTTCCTTCGAAATGGCAAAGTGCCATAGCTGTGAAGATCTAATATAGTGTGTTCAGATAAGTGATTGGCCTGTCCTTCTTAGTGTCAACTAAATTGCCCATTTTTGGTAGAAGTATTATGTGCCCTTCCACCAACTACTCCGGAATAGGCTCTTTCGACTTTCTATATGAGTTGAAAATACGGGGCTAAATGCTGTTAGGTCGAAGGAAACTTTTTCCACCAGAAGGTCGTTATATTATCTGTTCCCGGAGCGGAATAGTTTTTCATGCCCCTTGATACTTCTTTCACCTTCTCGGCAGTAATGGGTGGGCATTCCTCCTCTGGTGATATGAGGGCACGGCACAGTTCCTTGAAGCTATTTCTGTTCTCTGAGTCTTCTTTCAGTGGATACTACACTTTGTAGACTTCTTTTCCAAATGCTTCGACCTCTTCTGATTTAGAGGATGGTCAACAGTAATTGGAGGATCTTAGAAAAGTCGATATGAATCAGAGAGCTGGTCAGCAGCCTCGACTTATTGAGTGTGTGATGGCAGATCCGCAGTTTACTCGCGAACTGTCAAAACTTGGCGGTAAAATTCCTGCCAAATGTTCAGTAGTTTATCACACAGTGAATACGGTACGCGTATTGACTTGCCCAGTCTGTAATTGCACTGAGTTGATACATTCGTCTATTGGATTTACAATTGAAAATTCAACTATTTTCGTAAAAAAATTATTTTTAACTCAAAATTCATATTTTTATGTTAAAGAGTCACCTAAAATTTTTCGTGGATGGAAATTATTTTTTTTTTAATTTGTCCCTTTGATTAAAAAATTGATCTGTTTTATTAGAAGACTCCTATTTTTAATTAAAAATTCATATCTTTGGTTGAAGGTTTAATTATTTTGTTGGAAGCTGAAATTTTAAATTGAAAATGTAACTACATAGGTAAAATTTAAATTACTTCTTGCAATTTTTTTTCTAAGGAAGGTCAATAAAAAAAATAATTCTCAATGATAATTGAATAGTGGTTATTTCAATCAAGAATTGTCATAACTTAAATAGAAATCAGTTAAATTTAATCAAAAGTCACGAAATTTTTAACTAAAAATTGTGGCATTAATTGTTTAGTCACAAAAATTAATTCAGAAAGCAAAGAAATGATTTTTCAATAAAATGGTTCAAGTTTTAACAAAAGAAATCATTTTTGGCAAAAATTCAATGTTTAAGAACAGATTTCAACATTCAGCCAAGTGGCTGAAGTTTCAACCAAAAAATGAATTTAAAGAAATATGATAGTAACATTTTCAATAAAAAATAATGAACTTCTAACAAAAAATAATTTGATTTTTATAATGTATTCTATGACTTCAGTTCACAGTTAAGCAAAAAACGAGAAAAATGGAAAAGGTGCATTTTCTGCAAAACATTGGGAAAAAATGAATTCTTTGAAAGAAGGAAACATTTTCTTTTAATTGTTTAAAAACAATAAAAAAATAAGCATAAAACCCAAGACAAACGGTACATTTGATTATGAGAACTTTTCATTTTTTAAAAGAAAATATTATTATTTATTAAATATTATTGTTTCGCAATTGCCTATTAAATAAATATTAATTTTGTGAAAATACGTTAATTTATTTAAACCTGTAAACATAATTTTTAAAAATGCATATAGAAATGAAAAACATGAGAAATCGGTAAGTTAAAAAGAAGAACCAGATTGGTCAACAGATTTGGCTTTGTTCAAAACAATGAGATTGCAATTCCTGGAAACTTAAAAATAGGCTAGTAAAATTGATTTGCTTTTGTGCATGTAAGACGGGTAAAACGCACACTCACATGCCTTGCTTTTTATTTCATAATTTTAAAAGCGTAAACAATTTAAAATTCGAGAATAACAATAAACCTTCCAATAACAGGAGTATATAGCAATGTTGAAAACAGTTGAATAAATTAATAAATTATTATATCTGGCAGATAAAAATAAAATAGATGAATTTGACTCTTTATGTTTAATCGACCTAGAGATATTTTTTAGAACTAAAGAGTATTAGATTCATAACAGACTTAAGGAACGATGTTTTGCATTTTTTAAAGTTTTTAGTTTGTTTTTATAACAAATGTAAAAAGTAAATCTTAGACAAATATTTCCTTCATCAGCTTTAACCCTCAGATATATTTGAAACTAACTCAAATTACAATTTAAACATATAAATAATGCAAATACTCAAATTCAGAAATTTAGTAACACGTAACATCCATCTTTGGTATACGAGGTGTGTTCAAAAAGTAAGGTGACTTTGAAAGGTGAAACTAGTCCAGGGCTATTTGAAAGCAACTTCCGACACTTGATTGAAAACGAGAGTTTGGTGTATTTCATTTTGCTATTTCTTTACATTTTAATTTTTAATTTTATTCTTTTTATACTACATTGGAACTTGGAATTAATAATGGTGTGGCGCATGGCTTGAATAGGCCTTTGTCCTATTTCCAGACAATCTAAACATAAACAGACAGGGGTGCGTGAATAATTTCTGTTAGATTTGGACGAATTACAAAACCTGATGTTTGCTTGTATAGAAGCTTGCAATTAACAATTGTAAAACTTCAATTGTGAAACCGAAAAGAAGCAATATCGCGTTTTAAATATAGAATTAAGGGCATTTACAGGAAACCGGTTTTGCGAGGTTTGATTTCACGCCCAAGCGCTTGAAAATTTATCCCTAATTTTTGTGTATGCGTATTCTAAATATTATTTTTTTTCTCTATCGAAGCCAGGATGGCCGGTGAAAAGCCTAATGACGAAAACAAATATCGAGCTCAACAACTGCTTTATCTACTTCGTTAAAAAAAATGGTAAAATACTTTATTACATAGCAATGCTTGCGCTTTCGTGGTACCGCTAATAGCGCGCATTTTTTTCTTTTGATTATTAAATAAAAAATATAATTTTCTCTGGAAAAATAGGCTTTATACTTTTTAGATAGATTATGTAGTGCATAAAAAAACTCTAGAAAATGATTCCTCTGTTTGGTCTGATTTTATAAAGTCCGATTTTGCCGATGATTTACAGGGGTCTTAAGGGTGCGCCGCATTCTCCCCACATAGGCACCGCTGAGCCCCAGAAATGTTAATCTCATATGAATTAAAAATGTAATACTTCATGAAGGAAATTTATCGTATTACACCTGAAAAATTTTTATCCAAAGGGGCTCACATCTAAAGATAAGAAATTATAATTAAATTCGTACATAAAAGATGGGATGTAGATTTGAGGCTAGGCGTTTGATGAAGATGTTGTTAATAAGGATCTGTGGGGGATTTAACAAATCTGCCAACTTGCAATTTTCGCAATAATAGAATTATCAACATATATTTTCCTTTCTATTTAACTTATTTAGTTTATATTTTGAAATCTCTACAAATAGAGCTAGAAAGTAGTCAACAAACCGGCCTATCACAGTGACCCCAAGTGAAAGCGTTATACGAGGTGTGTTCAAAAAGTAAGGTGACTTTTCAATTTTCGCGGGCTACGTACATTCAAGTTTTAAATTCTTTGTTTTGTTGCGTTGGTACACTCGCCACGATCATATGTTTACAGTTTTGACAATATAGCTCGTGTTGTTTTTCTGGCAGATGCGTAAAAGGTTAGAAGGGTTTGATGTACTCGGCGATTTTCTTCTTTCGTAAAAATGGAGCAAAAAATTTGCATAAAATTTTGTGTGAAAAATGGAATCCAGTGCTCTAAAACTCTTGAAATGTTGACAGTTGCATACGGTGAGTCTACTCTGAGTAAGAAAAATGTGTATAAGTGGTACAAGCTGTTCCAAGAGGGCCGAGAGGGTGTCGAAGACGAACCTCGCCCTGGACGTCCCAGCACGTCAACAATAGATGAAAACGTTCAAGCAGTGGAAGAAATGGTGTTGAAAAATCGCCAAATCACCATCAGAGAAGTTGCTCAAGATGTTGGCATATCGGTTGGCTCATGCCATGCTATCTTTTTGGACTTTTTGGGCATGAGACGTGTGTCAGCGAAATTTGTTCCAAAGCTGCTTAATTTTGATCAAAAGATCCATCGCAAGACCATCGCTCAGGAGATGTTGAATGAAGTCAATAATGATCCTAATTTTCTCAAAAAAGTTATAACTGGAGATGAATCGTGGGTATATGGTTATGACGTCGAAACTAAAGCTCAATCGTCTCAGTGGAAGCATCCTGAGTCTCCAAGACCGAAAAAAGCACGTCAAGTTCGGTCAAATGTGAAGGTTGTGCTAACTGTCTTCTTTGATTAAGTGCATCAGGAATTCTTACCACAAGGTCGTACCATCAATAAGGAGTATTGCCTTTAAGTTGTGCGCCGTTTGCGAGAGGCGATACGCAAAAAAAGTCCCGAACTTTGGAAAGACAATACGTGGCTTTTGCATCACGATAATGGACCTGCTCATTCATCGTTGCTTGTGAAAGATTTTCTGACCAAAAACAGCACCACAGTCATGCCTCAGCCTACATATTCACCGGATTTGGCCCCCAGTCACTTTTTTTTTTCCCAAAACTGAAGAGACCCATGAAAGGACATCGATTTTTAACGATTGAGGAGATAAAAACTGCATCGCTGAAAGAACTCAAGGCTATACCACAAAATGATTATCAGAAGTGCTTCGATGATTGGAAAAAGCGTTGGCACAAGTGTATTATATCTGAGGGGGATTACTTTGAAGGGGACAACATAAATATTGAGGAATAAATGAATATTTTTTGAGAAAACCATAAAGTCACCTTATTTTTTGAACACACCTCGTATGGATAATTAATATAAGATCACGAATGTAAAATTTTCGTCACCTTTTCTTGGGAAAAATTGTTTTACATTTTATATGAATTAAACGAGCTTACTAGTTTTACCTAAATGCAGAATATTGTCAATAATTAATTATTATATTTGTAATAAGTAATTCAAATTGAAAAAGTACAATATTTATCTTTTTCACAGAAGAAAATCTAAGGCGCACGACTGTTGGATCTCGCGCTTCGCGCTGCGATAATGTATTTCTCTCTCTTCGCGCTCGATGATTCATTCACTTCGTGCTACGCGCTCGGTCTTTGTTTGTACCTCACATTTTTGCGCAAGCCTTTTAAATGAAAGGTCAAATCATCGACAACTGTTATTTGGGGATTGTGAATTCTCTTTTGTTAAAGCTCCTTCGGCTTTAACAAACACATTGTCTTCACGCATAATTTTTTTATTTTAATCTAATTTTTTATGATCAAAACAAAAACTACGTGTACTATAGAAAATTATTAATGAAAAATTTGAATGAGTTTTCGCTATTTTTTGGAAGAGCATGTTTAATAGTCTATTTAATTTTTTCATAGCTTGTATCGTTTGTCCAAAACTTAAATTTTTTATTTTTAATGTTGTATTTCACGACTAGAAACAGAAACTGCGCGTCCTACCAAAAAGTGATTTATGACAAATTTGTAGATCTTTTCAAGGTGCGCAATTTTAGTCAAATCATTTTTTTTCCTATCATGCATAGTTTGACCACAAAATGGAATTTTTGATTTTGAATTATTTTTGTACGATAAAAATTTTTATTTTCAACTTTTCGAAAAAATTCAAAAAGTTGTTATGATATTCTTGTAGGGATTTCAAAAATCAACGTTTTCCTTATCTGGACTTTTTTTATATCTTGAGTTTTTTGGTCTAAAATGTTAATCTTAGTTTGGTTTTTTGGATTTTGAAAATGCTCTATCTCCGATCATTTTCTTTTTATCGAAAAAAGTTACAAGAATAAATTGTTGGAGTTTCTGTGTACTATGAATAACCGTACATAGGATTTTTAAATCTTGAAAAAAATGGTCTCATAAATTTTAAAAATGCAAAAACTTTTTGAATTTTAATGCAAAATAGCTGGTTTATGCATTTGTTTTTTTCTTTTTAGGCCTTAGAAAGTGTGCAAAAGCAGAATCTAGTATGATCAATCTTTTGAAAGTTATCATGCCTACAAACTCTAGACTGTAGACTACAGACAGAGAGACAGACATCTTCGTAAAAATCTTTTTTTTCTGATTTAAGGGATCTCAAACCGTGAAAATTTGATGAAAACCGACAAAGTGAAATTTTACATAAAACCAATACCTTCTCATTAAGATGAGAATGAAAAAATTTAAAAACTTAAAATTTTTGTTTCTTTGTAAATAATGAGGGTCAAAAATAGAATAACTGTCGTCCCTTTTTCCAGAAAAATCTCATTTATATCTTATTTGTATAGTAATAGCTTACCAGATTTAAAAGAATTGAGAAAATTCTAAATTCTAGTAATTTTTGTTTGCTAACATAAATTTTGTATGCTTTTTTTGTAGTTTAAACAATAATTTGCAGCAAAATGATCTATAATATTTTACAAAAAAAATAAGTTTGATCAACTATTTTGATACGTATTAAATGAAAAAAATCTTTATGTAAAAAAGTTGAAAATTTTCTATTTGTTAACATAAATTATTTATAGCAAGAAAAAACGTTAACTGTTTAAAATATTTTGTAATAGAATAAGTTTAATAAATTATTTCTATACATATGAGGTAAGAAGGAAATTTGTTTGCAAAAAGATGTGAATTTTCTATTTGTTAAACTAAATTGTTAATGACAAAGCTAAATATTATTATTTACTTATAATCATGTTTATTAATACTTATTGAAAATCGGTTTTATTTTAGTGAAGTTGCTTTATTTTATCTTTATATCGTTTTTCGAACAATGTGGTTTATTTTTTACTTTAAATGTTATTTTTATAGAAATAAAAGAAATTGTATTCGTTATATCTAAAAAAGATTAACATTTGTCTCTTAATTTTTTTTCTTACGATTAAAACAAAAAACTGCAAGTCCTATTAAAAAATTATTCATGATAAATTTGGATGAGTTTTTATTCGTTTTCGGAAGAGCAACATTTGTCTATTCACTTTTCTCATGGCTTGTGTCGTCTGTTTGAAAATTTAATTTTTGAATTTCACTTTTTACGATTAGAACTAAAACTAATCATGGCATTAAAAAATGATTAATAAAAAATTTGCAGCTCTTTTTTGTGTGACCATATTTTGTTCAATTTTATTTCTTGGCATGTGTCGTTCATCGAAAAAAAATTTTTTTCACTTTCAATATTGTTTCTTATGAATAAAACAAACCCTACGTATCCTATGAAAGTGATTAGTAACAAGATTTTGTATATTTTCTGGATACGCAAGTTTCGTTGATTCTTGTTTTTTCGTATTTTGGATAGTTGGACTGCAAAACGATCATTTTAGTTCGGAAATCTTTTTTCTTCTACAAAATTTAAATATTTTGTTAAATTTTTAAACAATTATTTTATTATCTGAAAATGTAACTATTCTATGTTTGGTTGAAAATTGATGTATTTTGTTAAAAACTAATATTTCTTGGTAGAAATTTAATATTTTTTGTTCAAAATTCGTTTTTTTGGCTTGGATATTAGTTTTTTATTTAAACTAAATTTTTGACTAAAAAATCAATCCCATCATGTTTGTTTAAACATAAATCTTCTTCAAGTGAATATTCTACCATTTGCTTGAAAATTTCTCTATTTTGTTGAAACTTTGTCTTTTGTGGTGAGTAATTCACTTTTTCGATGAGAGTTTAACTATTAGCGGTTTAAAATTTCATTTAATATTAAAATATCTTATTGGGAATTCATATATTTCGTTAAAAATGATTCATTTTTGGTAGAAAATTAATCTTTTTTGTTTATAATTCAACTATCAGGTTGAAAATTTCATTAAAAATCAAAATATTTGTAATATGTTAGAAAATTATTCTATTTTGTTAGGAGATCAATCTTTTTGTTTGAAATTAAATTTTTCTGGTTGAAAATTAAATTTTTTATTGAAATTTAATTCTATTAACTAAAAATTGAACCATTCCACTTTTATTCAATTTTTTTGTAGACATTTCATCTTTTTGGCTGAAAATTCATCTGTTTGGTTGAAAATTTAAATGTGTCGATAAAAATTTATTCTATTTGGCTGAATTCATATTTTTCAAACTTAAAATAAATTTTCGTTCTATTTATTGTTGAAAAATTATCATTTTAGTTGAAAATCATCTATTTTGTTGACAATTTGTCTTTTTGGTAGAAAATTCATCTTCTGGGTTAAAAATTCAACAATTAGTTTCAAATTTTGTTTTTATTGAACAACCATGATTTTAATTAAAAGTTAATTAATTTGATTTTAAATTTAACGTCGTTTTGTTGAAAATTCGTTGTTTTGTTTTGTTGAGAAAATAAATTTTTTTACTAAAAATATAGCTATTCCATTTTTGCTAGAGAATTGAAGAACATTTACATTCTGAGTAAAATTCATATTTTGGTTTTGAAAAATAAACTTAAATCTTTGTTGAATGAAAATTGATCTTTCCTAGTTAAAAAATTTATCCATTTTAGTAGTAATTGCATCTTTCAATGATAAAAAATTTAAGTTATTGGTTCAGAATTCAATAAATTTGTTGGAAACAAATCCTTTTTGGCTGAAACTTCAACTTTCTCGTGGAAAAGTAAAACTGAATTCTTTTTTGGATGAAAATTCAATTTTTTTGTTGAAAGTTTGTACCTATTTTTGATTTAAAAGCTCATCTTTTTCAGTAGAAATCTCATCTTTCTAGATAAAAATGCAACTGTTTGATCAACAATGAATCTCCTTAGCTTGAGGATTCCACAACTTTGTTTGACAATTTTAGTTGAACCACTTTTTTCGCAATCATTATTTTATTGAAGATTCATATTTTTATTAAAAAATTTATTTCTTTTGTTAAAAGTTGAACTATTATGTGCTAAATTGATATTTTTTCATTAAGAATTTAACTTCATGGATGAGAGTTAAAGTAATGACTAAAAATTTGTTTTTTGACTGAAGATTTATCTCTTTGATAGAGAATTTAACTATTTTGTTGTGCATTAATTTTTTTGCTGACGTCACATTTTTTGGTTGAAAATTCAATTTTTGTAGAGAAAATTCGTTCTTTGGCTTAAAATTTTAAACAATTTAGGTGATAAATTTTTTCTGTCATATTTGAAAAATTTTTATTTATTGAAAATTCGTCTTCTTGGTTTTGAAATACACTTTTTCTTAATGAAATTTGATTTATTTTTGTTTAAATATCAATTACACCTTTTGCTTGAAAATTTAATTACTTTGTTGAAAATACCAGTATTGTGTTAAAAAGTCATATTTTATGATGGCAAAGTCTTTTTCCTAATAAATAAATAAATTTGAAAATTTTTAATTTGTATCTGGAATATTGTTTTTATTCTTTTCTAAAAGATCCTATGTTAATAATTATTTGTATCGGTTCACAAGATCTTTTTATATATCCTAATATTTAGGAAAACATAAAAATCAATTAGAAATGTCAACTTGTTAAAAATTAAAATTAAATAATTTTTAATCAATATTTTCTATTACTGAAGAATAGAAAATTGAGGTTTGCTAATATTACACGGCTCTTACGGTTATAAAGTTACAACAAAAGTTACAATGCCAATCAATTTTAGATAAGTTTCTTTCAAAATACTTTTATTTATTTAATTTGCACTTAATATAATTTCAGACAGTCGGTCTCATAACCACAGAGATAAACTTAATATTACAGAGTGACTTACAAAATAAACTTCTCACATTTGCTTCAAAAATTAAAAATGCTATTTATAATTGCCGAAGGAATTAAAACACATTCTTGATATCCTTTTCGAAATCTAGATAGATTTTAAGTTTAAATATAGAAACTTTTGGCCTTAAGAAGTTGCAACAATGGTCTCTATTTCCAGAGCAGACACTCCTTTTTGCTTAATGGGCAAGTACACCCCTCCGTAAACTTGCAAGCCAAACATTGTTACGTTCGAGGTATTAAGGGGTGTCGCATCCTCAACTTCGCGACCACGAAAGTAAGCTTTGAAGTTTTCCAGGGACATCGATATAGTTGAAAACTTCTCGCTTGACATCGGTGCCTGCAAAATTAACACAAATTATTCAGCTTCGACGAAGCTGTTACTCAAATTAAAATATTAATTAATAATGTCAGTTAGACATCCATTGACATCACATAAAAAAATTTCCCCACTTAAAACAACATGAAGTTGTTCCCCTTGTTCCGAAATTATTAACAGTTGATTTTTAAGTTATTTATTTTGCGCTTCAGAATGCAATTTAAAAATTATTATTTTCAACGACTTAGTTTCAAGATCCTAACTAAATAATGTTTAAATTTCTAAACGAATTTTTTGTTTTTGTTTATTTCTGAAGGCTTTGAGTTTGAATTCATT
>NC_046665.1:80122041-80140443 GCF_010883055.1 Belonocnema kinseyi | reverse complement strand
GAATGCGCAATTCTAAAACAGTTTACCTTTTGAGACTTCGAATTTAATTTTTTTTATTTCAAAAGCTTAAATTCGAAAATATTAGGTTTCAAATTCAAATATTAAAAATCTCAGGAAAATTTAACTACCAAATATTAAAAAATTGCAAAATTTGACATTGGAAACCTTGATAGTCAGTTTTAATAATGTAATTTGATAATTTTATATTTAAATATTCCTAATTACTTAGTCTCAATTTCACTCAGAATTTAATACTTTTAGAATTAAATATTCTAAATTATTTTGTTTCCATTTCAACCGCATACATGTGTTTAAAGGATTTGCAAGTCAAAAATTTTGAATTAAATTCTACCAGAGTAAAATCCAGAACAATGAAAAAATAAGACAATAATTACTAATATTCAAACCTCAAAAACTAGAAGCTGTTAGAACCACAGAGAAGTTGTTTTGCATTTTTTAAATTTTCAATGTAACATCTTAATATTGTCTAAAATTAATTGATGATTTAAAAAATGGAATCATTTAATATCGAAAAATATTTGATTGGAAAATTTCAAAAATGAATAATTATTGTAAATGAAGTGTTAAAATTTAAGGGATTTAATTTAGAATGGCTACGATTTTAAACTTCTGAATTTTTATGTTAAACGTTAAATTTTCAGTTTGTCCTTTTAATAAGCATTAATTTTGTAATTAAAAATGAAAGGGTTGAATTCTGAAAAGTATAGTTCAAATATTTTTGTAAAATGATTTGATGAAACAAATCAATCCTTTCTTCGACCGTTGATATTTATTGATATGAAATCAATCAAATATTTTTAATTCTTCAATGATTTAAATTTATCTAAAATAATTTAAATTTAAATAGGTTTGAGTATAAAAGTATTTTAATATCATAATTCTGCATAATTTTAAATTTTTTACAGCTTTAAATCAAGTTCGTTATCGTTTATTTTATATTTTTAGGTTGTGTCTATACGTCCGTTACCTCCCCTCACCAGGCTTCATTTTTAACGTTTCGTAGTAGAATTTTTTTAATTTTTAATTTTTGCCATTTGAAATTACTTTTTATCTTGAAATTTTTTTGGAATAATTCAAGGTTAAATATTCATAATTAAAAATTTTACATTTTTTACCTTGAAAATAGCGGTGAAT
Source organism: Belonocnema kinseyi (assembly GCF_010883055.1). Classification (NCBI taxonomy): domain Eukaryota; kingdom Metazoa; phylum Arthropoda; class Insecta; order Hymenoptera; family Cynipidae; genus Belonocnema; species Belonocnema kinseyi. The sequence continues at coordinate 80,139,288 of NC_046665.1, read as the reverse complement.
TTATTTTTATATTAGAAAAATGTGTCTAGTAAATTTGTTTCTTAAATTATTATTTAATTATGTAATAAAAATGTTAAATTCTAGATTTGCATAAGTTTTAACCTTGAAATTTTCTATTTAGTTTTTCATTTCAAATTTAAAAATTTTAATCACTTTGAATTGAAAGTTATTTCAATTTAAATGCTTTAAATATAAAATAAATTAATTTTGCATGCTTGTAGTTACAAATAATACAACTTGAAATCCTTAAACTATTCAATTATCCAATTTTTAAAATTCTAACATGAAAATAAAAAATTTATCACGTAATTTGTGAACGGCCTCTTTTCGAATTTGGTTTATAATCTTTACTCATTTCTAATGAAATTATTCACATTTCAAAAATTTTAGAATGAAAATTTTGAATTAAAAAAATATTTGAGTTAAATATTTTTATTTTCAAACACTTTGATATTTCAAATGACTAAATTTTGAACGATTTTATTAAGAAATGATAGAACTACAATTCCTTTTTGTTCTATTCGAAATATTATCATTTTTTTAATTTTACCTAATCCAAAATTAATTGATTGAAAACGTTTTCAGTTCAAAACCGTTCTATATATACTTTTTTAATTTTTAAATGCTTTTAATTTGAAATAATTAATTATAAATGATAGTGACAAACATTTTTTAAACCAAATATTTAAAAAATTGTTTATTAAATGATTTCAAAATTGTTTATATTTTTAACGTTAAGAAAAAATAATTGAATAATGTAAACGAGCCTTTATTTCCTGCTGGTTAAATATACTGTTTAAATAATTACAAGTAACATTAAATATCATTAGTGCCACAGACCAGATTTTTTCTTTAAAAACTGAAAATTAGTTTGGAGAAATGTTAAAACATTTATTTGGCTTATTCTGACTGAACATTATTTTGAAAAGGACGTACTGTAAAAAATTGCTCGTAAGAAATATCCTCATTGGTTTCTAGATCATTATGTCTCAAAACCACTTTATAGTGCTCATTTTCTCCCTGTCCTCTGCAAGTAATCGCAATATGTTTAAAAGATGATAGATTCAAGTTGGTTGGAGTTCTAACGCCAGCGAATCCTGCTCCATTTGGTTGTGGATTTAGAAGAGTAAAAAGAACAGCCCTTTGAAAGACCTGAGTTTTTTGCAAAACCAATGTAGCTTTTGATTTCCCAACAGTTCTGACAGTGTCCGAAATTTCCATCCAATTGTCGACATTCTTGAGAGTTTTGAAATCGAACAAGGTCATTGTTTCCCTAAGATGCAGTTAAAAAAATTAAGAACACTTGACAATAATTAAATTAACCATCATTTTAATTCTTTTGAACTCAAAGAAGTTAAAGAATGTTTTTTCTCATCAGTGTTTAAAAATTATTTAAAGTTCTAAATATATTCTCTCAAAACAAATACTTTATTCAATGAATTATTCAAACTAAGAATGGGTGCATTGAACTTCATGATTAATCTGTGCATAGAGATAATGAGAGTGCAGCTAGTCTATTTGCGTTTCTCATAAAATGCTGTTAATTACTGCATAATAATATTCTTATGATCCTCCTCCGCAACACTTGCGTAGAATTCAAACTCTCTGATCACGTTTTTGGCGTTCATATTGGTCATAATAAACGATTTGGCACCCCTCCCTAAACTGCGCGCAAAAGAAGAAAGTGAAATCTTAAAAATATCTACGAAATATGAATACACTGGAACCTGGATTTGCGTAAACTGGATTTATGCGTTTCTAGAACTGATTGCCTCCGCAATCTCTTGTTGAGAGGCGCCGCGGAGCTGGAAGGGAGAATATGCTCAGTCAAGCGTCATGCCTCCAAATCGAACAGAAATTGTTGAGGCGGCCCTGTCTGTTTACGTTCAGAGTCCCTGGATTTGTGTCGAAGGCCAATTGAGGACATGTCCGAAACCGTGCACAAATCCAGGTACCAGTGTACATTTAAAGTTTCTCAAATCTCTTATGAAATAAAGGAAAACAGTTTTATAACTATAATTATATTCTATGTAAATATATATTATTAATTGAAATAAATGATAAATCTTACCCGTTTACTGGTCGCATCAAAGTAATTCCTGCAACGAAACTACTTAGAACTTGAAAAAGTCTCATTGCTGATACCATTGTTAAATGTATTTCTGAAAATTTATAGATATTTCTTAAACAACAGTTTTTTAGACCGAAAATAACAAATTTCATATTTTTTTCAAACATTAATATTTTAAAACATAAAATATTTTAAGCCAAACATGAACCAGTAGGAATTTTATCTTACCTTAATTACTTCTAACGGAATGTTCTGAAAAAAATGAAAAAACTATTAACATATTAATTAATTTCAAACACAAAATGTTGAGAAGTACATAGTTTTCCAGTCAAAAATATTCAAACCAGGATTCAATGCATGAAAACGGGAATATTTGTTATCTCGTCTTATCTCTTTCAAACAGATTGTACACATCAAACGTACGTCATGTCAAATTCAGCTGAAACATTATTTTGAGAAAATATTGTAACAAGTCACCCGATGTGAAAGTTGGCGTTTTATTATAGATATATGTATAATTTTGATATCATACAAGAATAATAAAAAATTATTTCAGTTAAAAAATGAAATCATACTTATCTAAAAAAATAACGTACAGGTAAAAAAGAATTTTTTTATTTCATGGCTTGATATTCGCAAAATCATTATAAATAAAATCATCTTTCATTACTTGAAGTTGTTTTATGTCTTAAGTTGGACTTGTTTAAAATTAAAATAACAAATATAATCTCTATTGTGCATTCAAATTAAAGCTGTAAAATTATTTAATGAATTATTGATAATATCATATATGTTCTATATTAGTGAGAAAAATAATTTTAATATAAAATCAAAAAATTTCGAACAAGACTAAAAATTTCTAATTTTGTTGTGTTAGCTTTCTTTGCCAGAAATTAAAATCTATAAAAATAATCATCACCAGGATTTTAAAATTTTATCAATTTTAACCAGAAATTGATATTTTAGAAAAAAATTATTAGTTTTCAAAGATTAAAAATGTGTAATTAATTAACTTTTTTTCGGTTTTGTTAGCATTTTTGATCGGAAATTGAAATTTAAAACAAAAGTCAATATATGTCAAGGTTTACAAGATTTTAACGGTTTTCGAGAGAAATCGGCCATTTTAAACGAAAAACAGTAAATCTGAAAGAATATTAATGTTTTTTTTTTTAATTTTCATATTTTTAGTTTTACTGGTGTTTCATACCGGAAATCGGTCGTTTCATTACAAAATAATTGAATTTCAAATACGTTGATAAATTCTTCAACAATTTTAGGTATTTCAAATGAATCAAATGAAATCATAAAATAATTATTTATACAAAAAACATAATGTTTGAAATAAACTTTATAAATGTACACCTTTTTTGTTATTTTATATCAGTGTTTTTCGTCTGAAATTTTTATTTTTAATAAAAAATCATTAGGTTTCAAAAAATCTTTACAATATTGACACAATAACGGGGTATGTTGACGTTTCTCACAGGAAATCGATTATTTCAAACTAAAAAATTAGGTAGGAAGGAAAATTTACAATCTTAAACAATTTTTTATTATACTTTATTACTGTTTTGTCTAAAGTTGCTAATGTTAAAAACAATCATTATATTTTAAAGCATATTTACAATATTTAAACAATAATGAAGTATATTGGCATTTTTCACCCGAAAAAGATTATTTTAAACAAAAATAATTCAAATTCAAAAATCGAACTTACAATTTTTAACAACAACGGTTTGATTGTCTACATATTGTATACAAATATTTTACATTAAATGTGAATTTAAGATATCTTTTTTTATTCATTACCAAAAATATTCTTCATGCTTTTCTATTCTTTCAGGCAACAGATATTATAAAATACAAAAACTTTGGTATCAATATTAGTTTTATATTATAATTTAACAATTGCGTGAGCCACCAAACAAATCGCGCTTGCAGCGCGCATGTTTGTTTTCTAGTAAAATAAAGAATTCTTTTAGATTTTATTTAAATTGGAGGTGTTCATGTGTTTTAGGTATTTAAATAATTTTTTTAAAAGATAAGAAAATGTTAAAGTTAGACTAATGGATTTAAAAATTACAAATAATATCAGGACCACTATTTTTCTACTTTTTATTTTGATTTTTTATATAACTGAAAATTCACACTCGCTTACTTGATGAATAATTTACAGATTTAAAAGAACTATTACTTTCTTTAATGTTTTTAAAATATCTCAACCAATTGCAAACTTTCAGTTGTAAAAAGTGAAAATAAATCATTTTTAATTATACACTCACTGATTTAACTCTTCTTTACTCTTTCGCTTTGCCTGATATAGTTTGAATGAATTACTGTTTACGACTTATTCAAGCTACAGCAATTATGCCCTCTCCTGGGAACAACTAGTATTTTAAAAGTCATTATGTACACTCTTCATGCATAAGTACGCATTGCGTAATCAACCAGCTATATAAACTGTCACAGTAAAATCTTTTTACTTTTTTAAATTTAAAACATCAGTTTTTTTTCAAAAGTTAATTATCATAAAATTATGTAGAATTTCTTTAACTTTTAAAATATTCTAATAAAAAAAAAGAAATGTAAGATTCGATTTGGCTCAAAATTCAAATAATTGTTTTCCGAACGTTTCGAACGAAATCAGATATTCTACGCATGCGTGGTTCGATTACGCACGTTCCTTTCAATTAGCACTTCCGTAGCATGGTTCACACCAGATTACATTGTTGTCATTTTTGTGCTATGTACTGATTTTGAAAAAGTTTTACTTACTTTTGCCAAAAATGGAGTTTAAAAAGGAATCTGGTTCATTTTCAATTGCACCAGGTTTCTGTCCGGATTGTGGAACAATTTTACCATTATGCCCTGAAACAGGAGCAGTTACTTGTTATTCCTGTGAGAGATCATGGGACCCCGAAAAAGGTTAGTATTTACAGGTTACGTTATCTACTCTAAAAAGCTAAAAAGGCTCAAAAGTTTCTAGTTAATTGGCTCAGTTATTTTAATCAACTCCTGTAAAAAAGTTAATATAATTACTACGTCCTATGATATATTATTTGATTTGTATACACGAATGCAACGCAAATATCAAATATGAAATCAAATATAAAAAAAATCTATGCAGAATGTTGTAAAAATTCGTTCGATACGAAACATGACAGTTCAAACGAAATTAATAATAAAATTATAATTTTTACTTTTTCATTACTAGTTTTTCAACCAAATCTCACAGCACGTGTATTTCAGAATTAGAATACGGACTTACTAACCTTCCTGACAATCCCACCTAACTTAAAATAAATTTAAAAGCGCGAATTTTCAAACCAAAAATCAGAACACAATGTTTTGCTGCCGTTTTTATTGTGTTATCTATTTTGAATCAACATGAAATTGAAAACATCATTGGAAAAATATTGAAACCTCGTTTTTGTTGCTTGAAAATAATCTTTCAAGACATTTCTGTCGACCAATTCATAAAGTAGAAACTATTTTCAGCTAAAAAAATCAATACTTTTGTACATTTTAAAACCGCTTTAATAATTTGACCGGAAACTCGGTACTGACTGGTAATTTCTTTTGGCGCAAGGCTACAGAAAATGTGTCAATGTCGAATTAGTAAATGCTGTGTCACTCTACAATTTGTGTTTACATTGCAAAACCTAAAGAAATAGATTTTAAATTGAAAAACACTTGATAAAATAGGTTTGATAAAACTTGATTATATTTCTACATTTTTATGCTATATTTTAATCGAAGAAATTTATCCCAAGAACTTTATTCTAATTGCAGAGTGGCTAAAAAAATTCATTTTCAGAACTCCCTGACCAACTTTTTACTTTACCTCACCATTAATATTTAATGACTAGAATTTTAATCTTTTAACTAACATTTTCGTACATCAGCCCAAAATGCAAAATAATTTAATTTTCAACATTCAAGCAGAAAATAAGAATTTTCAAACAAAATAGTTTAACTTTTTATCGAATAGTTGGATGTTCAATATACAAAGATGAATTTTCAATCGAAAACAGTTATATTTACAACCAAATAGTTTTTACCTTTAAGCAAAAGTGATTAATTTTCAAGCAAAATAGTTCAACTTTTAGTCAAGTAATTGAAATTTCAATCTACAAATTTAAATTTTCAACAAAAAAGTACATTTCGGACCAAAAAAGCAGCCTTTAATAAAATAGGTTGAATTTTAAAAAATTATTAAATTTTTAACCAAGTAGCTATATTTTCAATCTAGAATAATGAATTTTCAACAAAATAATTACATTTTTAGAAAATTATAAGAATTTTTAACTAAAAAGATGATTTTTGAACAAAGAAGATTAATTTTCTACGCAGGACAATATTTCAACTAAATACATGAATTGCCAACCAAATAATGGAATTTTTAAATTATAAAAAATAACTTTAACCAAAAACATAATAGGCTCATTTTTAGATAACAAAATTAAGTTTAATTTTAAAATATCATAATTTTCAACCAAACAGATGAATTTTTAAGAAAAATTCTCAACTTTTAGCTAAGTTGTTAAATTTTCAACAAAAATAAATTTTTATGAAAATAATTTATATTTAAACAAAGACATATTTTAATTTTAATAAAAAAACTTTTGCATTTAACAAAAAAGACCAATTTTGAACAAAATAGTTTAATTTTCGACTAAATAATAGAAATTCCCTGACTTATATTTTTACATTCTCATTCATGAGTGTAATGTAATCGTCCAAATTTCCGATCTCTGCTTTTTAACGGATCTTTACGTTTCTGCACTCACAGAGTCCGAAAATCATAAAATTTTCTCGATGTCTGTCTGTATGTTTGGTTATCTGAAAGTTGTAGCCGCCCTAACTTTTATAGAATTAGTCCAGTTGAGTCAGCCTTTGATCCACTTTTTAAGATTTCCAAAATGAAGGCTAAGTTCGTTAAGCAGATATTTCCAACAAAAATGAAAAAATGTAGAGCATTTTCAAAATTAAAAAATTTTTTTTCATCAAATTTTAGAAATTTGCGTAAAAGTTTCTGATAGATGGGTAGAAGACTTGCAGATTATCCAGATAAAATGTTCCATTTCGATAAAAAAATAGAAAAGTTATATAATTTTGAAAATTTTTTTCTGATAGATTAGGAATTTTCATTTAAATTCTTCACTATATATCAAATATATTTAGAAACTATCTCCGTTAAATATTTCTATCAGAAAAATTCAAATATTAGAGCTTTTTCAAAACTTGAACACAATTTTTTTGTGAGTTTTAAATTTTTTTGTCAAATTTTCTTGTACATGGCAAAAAGAATTGCAAATTATCCTTTTGACATATTTAAATTAGAGAAAATTAAAAAAGTGACATGCTGTTCAACATTTTAAACATTTTCAAAAAAAGGAACAAAAAATTCTTTTTAAAAGGATGAAAAATATCAATCCAAAACCTTCTTTAAAAACAAATAAACAAAAATTGTACTTAAAATTTATGGCTGTAATTCTTTATAAGTTAAAATCACAGTTTTCATTTTTAGTTCTAATATTTATGATATTTGAAAAAATGTAGTTACAGCAGACCCTCGATTATCCGAGCTAATGAGGAGAGGAAATACCTCGGATAAGCGAGAACTCGGATAATGCGGAAGAAGTACAAAATTTGGAAGTTCTCTATTTTTGATATATTTGAAATAGAAAAATAAATATAAACATTTAGGAAATAAAAGTAAAAAACTTACTAATGTTGTCATTTATTAATTTATTTAAGTTTTATTAATGATTCTCCGTATTATCCGAGCATACACCTCGATTAATGCGGAGTGCTTGGATGAGTCCCGTTGCCTCGGATAATACGGAGCCTCGGATAATCGAAGGCCGGATAATCGAGGTTCTACTGTAAAGTATACACATGAAACGTACGAAAACGAGCGCGAAGCGCGAGAACGTCTCCGCGCGCCCTAGGCGGTCACCCTTTAATTATTTCTTTCCCTTTTACAGTTTTTGGGTCAATGGAAATGTCTTATAGGATTCCATTTATAGACAGAAAAACTTGCGAAACTTCAAAACGTGGTGAGGGTGAAAATGAGGAAAAACCGGATGGCCCAATAGTGGAGCGACAATGTCCACAGTGTAAAAACGACAAAATGTCTTATGCCACTTTGCAACTGCGATCAGCAGATGAAGGGCAGACCGTTTTTTTCACCTGCACGAAATGCAAGTAAGTATTAAATTCCCAACTGTAAAATTAAAAAAAAAATTATTAACAATTTGAATTTAAAATAAGTTCTGAATTTTAAAGGTTTTTGAGAAACTTACTATTTCTCTAGCAGGGCATAGCGTAAAAAAGAAAATGTTAAAAAATGAAAGACTTAGGGAAATACAAACAAATCAAATAAATTACAAGAAAAATTTCAGCTAATTACAACTTTTGTCTATTATTTGGATGAATTTAAAATATTTTTTTATTACTAAAATATAAAAAAGTATTAAAATCATCTAAATAATGGATACAAGTTATAATTTTCTGTAATATTATTTTTGAACAAATTTTAACGAGAGATTAAAAAAAAATTCGATTTTTGTCTTAATTTTTGTGAAGTGTTGAATAAAAAAACTATCAAGTTAGGTGTCGAAAATGGTGTTTTATATTTTTCAAAAAATACACCCTGAATTTTCAGAATGAGAATTGTTACAAACCACAATAAAATTCCGTATAATAAATTTAATTAAGCAATTGATTTTGTTTTTCACTCGATTTTTTTTTCAATTTGATAGGAAGTTTTATAAACTTATTCAGTCCTTTCTAAAAATAATAATAACACATAAACATTTCTTTGATTGGGATCGAGTGAAAGTTTTTATATAATTAAAGAAACCAAAGAGAGGACATTTATGGAGTTTGTACATAAAAGAGAGAGGAAAATAAAACAGGTAATTAAAAAACAAATCTTTCAAAATATAATAAAGGATTTGATAGTTTTATTAAGTTTTCATAAGAAAAAGTATCTCGGAATTTGTGGGTATTGTTGTTTAAATAATTAAAATCATGTATAAAAATATATGCAGTTCTAATTAATACTAAACATAAGATAAAAATATTAAATTAAATTTAAATATACTCTTTTTGTTTGAAAATTTATCGTTTTCAGTTGAAAATTCATGTATTTTGATGAGAAATTTCGTACCTATTGTTAGAAAATTAATTTTATTGGTTGAAAATTCATCTTTTAGCTTAAGAATTCAAACGTTTTTTTGCAATTTCTTCACTCCCTTGACTGAACATTTTTTCTTATTTGAAAATTCAACTCATGTTAAGAAGTTGTATTTTTTGGTTGAATTCAACTGATGTTGATTAAAGATTAAAATGTGTTTTTTTTTTTAATACGAACTGCTACATTTTTCGTGTAGAGTTCATCTTTCTTTAGAATGCAAATTTAATTAATTAGTTGGAAGTGAAATTCTTTTGAAAAAATTAACTTTTTTATTGAAGATCCATTATTTTAATTGAAAATTCATCTCTTTCATGGAAAATTAGGTATTTTACGGAAAATTTATTTATTTTTTTTGCTGGAAATGTAATTAATTTAGTTGGAAATATAATTGTTTTAGTTAAAAATTCATATTTTTCGTTAAAATTATTTTTTTAAATAAAAAGTTAACTATTCAATTTCAGACTGAAGAATTATATTTTTGGTCGAAAAATTCGTATTTTTTGGTAAAGATAATTTTTATTGGTTTAAAGATCAATTATTGCAGTTGATAATTCATATTTTTGGTTTAAAATTCATCATTTTTTTTGTCGGAAACTCAAATATTTGATTGAGAATTCATGTATTTGTTGAAAATAGTATTTTTGTAGAAAATTACGCTTATCGTTTAAAAATCCAAGTATTCCAGTTAAATATTCATCATTTTTGTTGGAAATTCATTCTTACGGTCGAAAATAAAAGTACTTAGTTCAAAGTTAAACTTTTTTGTTAGAAATTCATCTTTTTGACTTGAAATTAGTCTATGCTAGTTCATGATTCCTCATTTTAGTTGAGAATTCATCACTTTGGTTATAAATTCGTTGTTTTGTTTGGCAAATTAATATTTCTTCACTGAAAATTTGTTTATTCCATTTTTGGTTTTAAGTTTATCCTTTTTTAGTTCGAAATTCAAGTATTTGGATGAAAATGAATACTTTTTAGTTGAAAATTCAACTATTTGGTTAAAAGCATTACATCTATTCGGTTAAAAATGCGAAATTTGCGATAATGATTAAATAATGGGTGTTAGCTCGGAATTGATGTTAACCTTGAATTCTATTTTCAAGGTTAATTGAAGGTCAACGTTATTTTTAAAAATAGGAATCCCTACTTTTGAGCCCAGATTTAAAAAGAGCGAGAAATTTTTCGTTCAGAATTATAATTTTTATCAACGTCATGGCAAGGTCGAATGAAGGTCAATTTACTGTGTATTACAGCTAAATATAGGAAGTTCAAGTATTTGAAAAATTCGTAGTGACTGATGATTGGCTAGTTTTCTATCTTTGAAAAGTTTTTTTAGCAATAAAAATAAAAATTGGCATTTTAAACAAGTGGATTTCAATGACTAAGGTCTTCGATGTCTTTCGACGTTGAAAAATTTATTTGTAACTCTTGTAATACACAGGAAATTGACCTTCATCCGACCTTACCGTGACTTTGATGAAAATTATCATTTTGAACGTAAAGTGTCTCGCTCTTTTCAAATCTGGGGTCAAAAGTGGAAGTTCCCATTTTCAAAAATCATTTAGACAGTCAAATAACCTTGACAATCGAATTCAAGGTCAATGTCATTGGTACCAGTAGTTGGCCCCTCTCTGTCCCTCCTCTCTGTCTGATCTTGTAACATAATTTTTCAAAGCTTTCTAAAATAAAAATATTAATAGAATTCCTAGAAACTAATAAAAAAGAACATTATAGTAAACTCGCGAAACTTATATTCATACGAAATTGAAGGGCTTTTTTTTATATTTTCCTATTATTCCGATAATTTTAAAATAATTTGGCTAAAAACTAAGCTCAGTTTAAAAAAGTATCAAAATATAATGAGACCATGCACAGATAATGTCAAACTTATGTAGTAATTATGTTTCATATAGAAAAAAACAAAAAAAAAAGAAAAGAAACGTAACGAAACATTCGACTTTCGTTACATTTCTTTTTCTTTCTTTGGGCACAAAACTTGGAAGATAATTTTGAAATTTTGCCTACGTAACTGTATTGCTTTTACTCATTTTTCATACTTTGGATAGTTTACAGATCAATTATATTGAATTTACAGAAATAATTGGCAAATATCAGAAAAGCCCTCTTAATTTCGTTCGAATCTTTGATTCCGAATCAAATGTTTAAAAAAAAGGAAAGATTTTAATAGCTCCTTACTATGAAAAATCATACCTGGAGAAAACTTGATACCTGAAAAAAATCTGGAATTGTCAGGGAATTTTTTTCCAGGTTATATAACTGTCTCTAATGAGCCGATTAGACTTTTTTTGGAAATATGCTTCTTGCATTTGAAGTCTTTTTCAGTTAATGTTTTTTTTAAGACTGATTTTTCGAAACTTTCCGCCCTTTATTATTCCAGGGTCTTTAATTTTCTGAAATTTGCAATTTACGCTACGCCGTATTCTGTACAAAAAAAAGCTGTTATAAATTTTCTTTTTTTTCAGATTCAAAGAAACGGAAAATTCATAATGGGCTTCTAGATTTGGAAGCTTTGTGTACATACTTGTGACTGTGTCGTTCCTTTCCTTTGGAAATCGACTAACGGAATCGAGAAAGTGGGGAATAAGAGCAGAGGGAGTTTTTATTAAAACATAGACCTTTATTTGAATACACTCAACAAATAATCGGTAGTGAATTTCCAAGCAACTTTGAAAAACTACGGGTTAGTCCGCACAGTTTTGTCGCAACAGTATTTTCTCTACTTCAGTTATACGTTAATTAAGTAATCTTGTATGTACAACGAGTTCGAGATAAGAATTAACAATTATTTTAATAAATTCACTTTGATCCACCCTCAAAAATGCATGCAGTGGTCCTTGATTTAAAAAACTTTAATATTTTAAACGTGATAGTCGCTTATTTACACTACTGTGCATTTTGTTTCGTTACATCTCTGATTAGATTGAATGTCGTCGTCGGCTTAACGATAACAATTTGTAGATATGCTATCTTAAAGTTGATAAAAATAAATGAATGATTAATTGAGAAATTATTGTTAACTTCTAACCGCTACTAACTTAGATTTGACAAAAGTTAGACCTTATAAAATTAGGTCTTATGAAATAATCTCTAGTAGATGATAAATGGGATAATATCTCAAGAATCATTCAATTACATTCATACCTCAGTTTATACATATCACTTTTTACATATAAACAAATGTATTTCTAATGACAAAGTGAAAAATATTTCCATCAGGAATCGTTAATCATTGTTCTTCATTTTATGCCGAGAACTGAACATAACTGAGGTACTCTAATGAAAATTGTTGGTGAAAGTATCCATAAAACGAGCTCAAGTAAGTCTATGTATTGAGTTATTCAGAAGTTTACAAGTTTATATCCTTACTCTCGTGTGTGCCCCTGTATATATATAAAATTACTTCTTAAGTAACAAAGTTTTCTCTTAAAATAGCTGGCTTTAAAAAACTTGTTCATGTACTAAGAAGAGTCTAACTCGTAAATAAGTACAAACTCTAATATTTTTAGGTCGCTGAATCAGGTATTGCAGGTTGAAATCGTCTGATTTCTTCAAACCTTTGGGAGTGTAACAAACGAAATTTTTTATATATGTAACACAATTTATAAACCGATTGTTACACCCAACTTGGCACATTGATTCGCCAAAGATATTTGCGGGATTCGAGTACTCCTTCAGTCCTTATTTACATGAACACTCATGTTACATATTGTACATAGACTATGTACATTTGAAAATTTATTTACAGGAAGTGATTGAGATTGTGTTTCACTGCTCCTCCACAGATCCTCAATGAAAAAACTTCGATCAGGAAGATGGTTCGAAGCATTCGTCTAGAAAGTTTTCGAGAGAGTGATAAAGATGGCTGCGAGATTGGACGATACCGTGATCTTCGTCAGTGTAAGTCTGGAAATTTTTAATTTATAATTATTAAAATTTTATTCCAATGACTTTTTAATATTTTTTAAATATTTATAAATTAAAAACGTAAAGGCAGCAGTTTTATACTTTACATTGGTAATAAGGACGTTCGGACAATTTCAGGAAATAATATAAATTGTACGATTTTAAATAGAATTCCCAAAACTGAATTATTTTGAAATAAGTCTAAAAACCGGGAAATGACGGATTTATTCTTTGATCATGGTTTTTACTTTTTAGAAGAAAAATATTTGAAATAGGTTCGATTTCATTTTTTTAAATATTAAGTTCAATGGTTATCTTTTTCAATTAAAAATGTCCATCCTAGGCCATTATTTTAAAGCGTTATGTAATAAAAAGTAAACAATAATTGATTTTACAACACTCTTTCCGTTAAAAATGATTGAATTTTCTGATTTTAACAAAAAAATTGAACGTTTGAATTCATAATTCTGAGTAGTCAAATAAATTTAAATGCAGGACTAAAAGTTTATAAACTATTTTCAATTTTAAATCCTATTTAAATATTTTTTCAGTCTAAAATATTTAATTTTTAACCCATTTAATTTAAGATTTTTCAATTAAGAAGAAGACTAATTATTTAATTAGTTGCAATATTTGATTGTTCATCTAAAGCGAGCAATTAAAAATAAAATATTCTAAATTAAAAATGTTAAAACTGCATTTTTTGAAACAGAAATCCTTGAATCGTTAAAATGTCAGATTTAAACTTTGAACGTTACAACTTTAATCGTTCCATTCAAAAAATTTTAATTTGTAATTGAAACTGTTAAATTTTGACAGAAATGATCATTTAATATTAAATAAATTTAGAACCTTTTTAAGAATTGTAAAAGGTTTCATAAGAATATTTTCTTGAGATTCCTAGGAAGAATTTGTTTAAAAAATAATGTGTTAAACAACTTCTAAAGAACTCCAAAATTGTCAAAAAAGAATCTGGAAGATTTTAAGGCATTTTTTTCTAATTTTGCAAGATTTTCAAGAAAAATGCAACAACAAAAAAAGTTGTACAATTTCAGTTTAGAACCTTTTAAATATATACAACTTAAATTGCTAGGTTGAATAGTAGAGAATTTATTTATAAACATTGAAATCGAAGAATTCTAGAAGGAAATTAAAATACTTCTGCACTTTCCTAATTAAATATTAAAAATGATACAATTTCAGATTATAAACAATTTCAGTTTAAAGTTCGTATAACTGAACAATTATTGACAGACAATAAAAAATAAAAAATTTCAGAATGCAATTTAAATCATTCAACACTTTCTCAATGAAATATCACAGCTTTTGAAAATTCTTTAGAATAAAAAAATACTCTATAATGTTTCAAATCCTTTCAAATCTTTTAAAATCCTTTGACACTTTTTAAAGCTCTTCAAATTTCTTGGAACTTATCAAAATACCCTAAAATTTTTAAAATCTTTTGGAATCACTGCAAATTTTTGAAATCGATTAAACATTTCCTACGTCATTTTAAAGCCTGTAAAGTCTTTTAAAATCCCTTTAAAAATTTTGTAAAGCTCTTGCAAATTTCTTAGAATTAGAAGAAAACTATATAACGTTTTTTTGTTAAATACCCTAAAATCTATTAAAAATGCCCTGAGATATTTTATAACTTTTAAAATATTTTTAAATCCTTCAAAATTTGGAAAGCTATTGGGAATTCCTTGGAATTAAAAAAAAAACTCTATAATGTTTCAAATCGTTAAAAATACCTTAACATTTTTTAAAGCTCTTGAAAATTGTTTGAAATTTTTTTAAATACCCTAAATATTAATTCTTTTAAAATGTTTTAAAACTATTGAACTTTTTCAATTTTAAGTCGAACAATTTTGAAATTAAAACTTCGAAATTTTAATATTTAAACAGCCCCGAATTTAGATTTTTCAAATTTAAAGTTGTCTTAACTTTAAGTATAGAAACCGTTGATGCTTAATTTCACAGATAAATAATGAGAAAATAATTATTCTTTTACAAAAACAAATTACAGGTACTTTTTAATCAAAAATGCGGAATGTAATATTCTTCAAAGTAATGCTTTATTTTAGATGACTATACGACTATTAAATTTTTAAAGAAATATACTTGATGAAGACTTTATTATGATGAAGAAAGTTTGCAGTATAACTGGAATGGAAACAGCTTTATGTCATTTTCATTAATGAAAATTCTTATCTTTGCACCATTTTCTGCAAAATATCTTTGCAAAAAAACTAAGGTAAATTTGAAACTTCAAAAAAGCTTTCCAGTTTCCATAAACTGAAAAAAAAACATCTGGAAAAATTATCATAAAATCTGACCTGCTGTCTAAATAAGATGTCTTTTTGCTCTAGAACTTTGGCCAGCATCAGGGACTGTTGATAGTGAACATTGTCGTCAAGAGTTCCATGAATTAAATAATATGCCTTTTTTCTGAATCCGCTTTCCTTGTCCACATCCACCTTTTTAAGAAGCTGAGCTTCCTCGTAACCTTTGAGATTGTCAGACGACGTCGGCAAACCCATAAACCTCTCCGTGTAAATTGAATCTGTAATTAAAACAAGTTATTAATTACAACCCAGCAAGCAGAACAGTGGACGAGCTATGCTGTGAAAGAGCGAGATTAATGAGTTTTGCGAGAAACAAAGGGTAAAATTCGCTTTTGACATACTGTGAGCGTCTGGTAATTATCACGAATACAAGGCATAGTTCAAAAAGCTCCTCTTTTGCTACCCACAATTAATATCTAAAAAGGAGAAGATAATTATGTTTCGCTAAAGAAATTCAACTAATTATGGATATATCCGAACTTTTCCTAAAGTAGATTGCAATCAACTGTTTAGCGCATATTTTACGAAAAGGATATGCGTCTTGCTTTTATTTTTTTATATGGTGTTTGAAGTCTCCAAAGACGCAATTTAAAACCGGCCTGAATGGGCCGTTAAGTGTGTTTGCTTTTTGGTCTCAAAAGTTTTCCTCAACTAAAATTTATTTTATTTTTTGATATTTTATTTGAGGTTTCTAAAGGAGCATTTTCAGACTGATCTTAATGTGTACACTCAATTAGGGCGATTTTTTCTAACACTTTTCGTTAAGTGTGTTTTTATTTTTTGGCCCCGAAACTTTTTGTCGTCGACATTTATTTTTTTACTTTTTGATATGTTTTTTATTGTGTCTAAGGACGTATTTTAAGACCGGGTTTGATACTCTTTCCATCCCGCATTTTATCACTTTTGAAAATTAAAATTTATTTTATTCTTAAATTATTTTGTTCTTTTCTCTAAATATTCTTAATAAATTAGCAATTCTATTGATCTATATCTAGTTAAATTATTTTAAGATTTTTCGTTCCTAAAATTAACAATATCTTCCTCCATCATGGATTAGTACTTTTTTCTATTTATCTAATATCATATTTGATCAAAGTTGATAAGAAATTGCATTTTTGAAATTCGCTGATTTTTGCTTGGCTAATTTTTAATTTGTTCTGAAATAGTGATCAAAAGTGGGCAATTTGTAACCCAATAAGTGTCTAATGTGCATTCGTAATTTAACTAATGTGCTTCTAAACTTTAAAAAATTCAAAAGAATTCAAGAAAAATTATAAGAATTCCACGAGAATTTGAATGAATTCAGGATAAATTTAAAAAACGTTCGAATGAATTCAAAGGAATTTAAAGGAAATGAGAAGAATTCGATGAAATTCATCAAAATCCATGGTGAATTTATTTAAAAAAAATGTGAATTAAGTGAATTAAAGAGAATTTACAAAAATTTAAGGTGACTTTCAAATGTATTCAAATAAATTACAAGACATTTGAAAATGTCTTCAAATGTGTCAAAATTTATCAAGTGGGCCACTTTTTTTATGGGTTGTGATTTTTCTTCGGGAATGCGTGATAAGTTAGAGTTTCACATAAATAAAATAACCCTACCAGGTGTATACATATGAAACCGGTATTGCCATTTAGCGGCCAGTAGGCACACTTGTAGGCACTGTCGGAACTTACCATTTGTGCTAATTGGCGTA
>NC_046665.1:80116511-80121941 GCF_010883055.1 Belonocnema kinseyi | reverse complement strand
GGCGCATACTTTGAATAAAATATTTGTTATCATTCTCTTGAAATAAATGTGTTTTTTTCTTGAAAAAATACCGGTTTCATATGTATACACCTGGTAAAACATCTTTGCAAAATTTTCATTTTTTGAGTCATTATTGTTATTTAACTTTTTTAACATTGTTCTTGTAATTTATTTTTTTCTCCCGACGTTCCGCGCTCCATGCCGCGCGACGTACGATATTCACGACGTTGAAGTTTGCCACATATATGTATTTCAAAGTTGTGTAATCAATTTAGAAAAAAAACTAAGAGTCATATCAAAAAAGTAAAAACATCTCTAGATTCGTCTCCGGAATATCTAGATGTGCATTTTTTTTAAATCCATTTTTAAATAATTAGAGCATTTGTTGTTTAGCGCACTGCTGCTCCGTGCCCGTAGATGTGGATTTCAAAGTAAAAAAACTAAGAGTCATGTCAAAAAAGTAAAAACAAATCTGGATTCGTTTCGGAAATATCTCGTTGTGCATTTTGTTTGTTTAAACAATTTGTTAAATAATTACACCATTTGTTATCTTTATGCAATTGATATAAACAGGAATGCAATGGTGCACTTGGTAGATAACAAATGCTCTAATTGTTTAAAAATGGGTTTAAAAAAAACAAAAAAATGCACACCGAGATATTTCCGAGATGAATCCAGAGGTGTTTTTACTTTTTTGATATGACTCTTAGTTTTTTTTAATTAATTACACAACTTAGATATCCATATCTATGACAAACTTCAACGTCGTGAGCATCGTACGTCGCGCGGCATGGAGCGCGGAACGTCAACACGAAAACACGCACAACTTTTGATGATATGCGAGTTCCCTCATTTTTTTTTAATCAAAATATTCGTAATTAAACGAGCTATCGTAATTAGTCAACTAAAGCATTAAAGTCAATTGAGAAGTTGGAACTGATTCATTTAACGAAACATGCCAAAAGTTATGGCAATTGTTTGTACCGATCGGGAGAAAAAAATTAATTACGAGAATAATGCTAAAAAGTTAAATAACAACGACTCAAAAAATGAAAATTTTGCAAAAATGTTTTAGAGCCATTTGATTTATGCAAAACTCTAACTTATCACGCATTCCCGAAGAAAAATTACATCCCATAAAAAAAAGTAGCCCACTTGATAAATTTTGACACAATATGAAAATTTATTAAAATACCTTTAGACTAGAGAGATTTTAAATCTTCAAAATCAGCGAAATACTCAGAAGTCTGGTCAAATCCCTTGGAATATTTTTAAATATATTAAAACTTTATAGGTCCTGTAAAATTGTTCCACATCTTTGGAAATTCTAGGAAATTCTTCACAAAAGCATTAAAATTGGTTTAAATCCCATAAAATTGTTAAAATCTCTGGAGATTCTTTACAAATGTAAAAATAATATTAATGAAGATCTTAAACTTTGAATTAAAAAATATTTTATTGATGAACAATTAAAATTTTTATTTAAAAATAAAATTATAGGAATAAATGATATTATATTAATTAAATATTTTAAGGGGGAATGGGGGATAATGCATGAAAAAAAGGCTTTTTATGAATTTTTTTAGAGATCTGGTTGAAGTGAATATATTTAAATGTTTTTCAGGCTAAAAAGTATTATTTTAAAAATAATTAGTAATTGTTTTGTAGAAAAATATCGTGAAATAAGCCAGTGACAGGGCATTTTCGAGTACGTCTCTTGAAAAAGACGATTTGCGGTTCCAGCGATATATCTCAACGTAGATTAATCGGAAATAAAAAAAGTTGCAAAATTTAGTTAAAATATAAGTTTTTCCTCCCCACCCTCCCCACGATTATTTTTAGGAATTTTATTTTTTTTATTTTTGTGATCATTTGAAGTAAAATATGCGATTTTGTACGAAAAATTTCGTGATTTTTAAAGTGAAAAACAACATTAATATAAAAAAATTTAAACGAAAATATCGTTAAGGGAGGATTTTTACATGTAGAAAAAGTTTACCAAGTTTGAGAAGGATCGGTTCAGTAGTTTTTATAAAATCGCTGGAACGGACTTTTAAAAAGTGGTTTAGAGAAAAACTCGTTTAAAGTTTTAAACATTGAAAAAGTGAAGAAAAAAAAATTAATTTTTCAACGATTTCAGCTCCTTCTTTTTTTCATTACACTGTGCACACTTCAAGAATGTAGAAAGTCTAGTGAGAACTATTAAAAATTCTATTATTTTATATTATTTTTTATTGTTTTCTGGCACATTCCTATATTTTCAAGCGCAGCTGCGGTCTATGAGGAGGGTCGGCTTTAAATCTATAACTTCAAGAGTTCTGCTCCGATTGACTTAAAATTTAAAAAATATATTACAACAACAAAAAATTTTTGCAAGTGCTTATCCCCCATGCCCCCCTTAAAATAATCTAAAATATTTCGAATCCTTTGAAATCCCATTAAATTACTAAAATCAATGGAGAATTTCTGTGAATCTTTTAAAAATCTTAAACTATTAGAAATGTTTTAAAATCTCTTGATATTTTTTAAAGTTCTTGCAAATAATTATTTACAAAATTTAAAATACCGTAAGATATTTCAAATCCTGCAAAATCTGTTTAAAAACTTCGAAATTGTATAAGACTCAAATCCCTCGGAATTAGAAAAAATTTAGAATGTTTAAGATTCTTTAAAAATCTCTTAAAATTCATTTATATTTATAAGAGGTCCTAGAAATTACTTGGAATTTTTTGAAAGACCCTAAAAGCTATTTAGCTTCTTTGGAATCACTTTAAATTATTGAAATCTATTAAAAATATTCTGAAAAAATATTTCAAAAGAGTTTAAGAAAATTCAGAAAATTATTGAATGAAAAATGACTAAAGTTATATTTAAAAAAAATGACTATAGTGAATCTATCTTAAAAAAGTTTGTTGCAATAAATTGACGATTATAAATAATTAACATTTTTGGAATATGCTTACCATAAAGAGCCCAATCTGTTACGGGAGCTACCGACATTCCACATTTGAAAACATCATTCGGATCAGTTGCTAGAATCATTCCTGCCGCATAACCACCGTAGCTCCAACCCCACACTGCAGTTCTGGTTCGATCAATGAAAGGGAACTTGTCTTTGAGATACCTTAAAGCAGAAAATTTTCTATATCCATTGAAATTCCACACAATATATATTTTTATTGAAAAGGATTTCGATAGCAATGAAGGAAGTATATAATATTACATTTTTATTACATTTTCAAAAAAATGCAAGACTTTTATCTTTTTTAATTTAATTCACTATTTATAGTTTTTTTTTAAGCTGCAACACCTTGCCGGTCTGTTAAACAAGTTTTCTTATATTCAATAAAATCTATATTTCATCAAGACAAGTAAACGTGATTTCAATTTTTATGGTGAATGTTCGCAAACAATTCAGAAGCTTTTACAGCCTACGGCAATAAAGAATTGTTCTCCTTAAATATTTACGTAATTCGATTTTTGATTTAGTGTGTGGAGTGAGAGGAATCTTGAAAAACTCGACTAACATTAAATGGGGGAAAGTTTCATAAACTTGTTTTCGATGTTGCTGTTATAAAACTTTGCACTTAACTCTGTTTTACTTTTTTTCGATACGTCTATCGTTTTGAAAGTATTACACTCCAGCGTATTTTTTATTTTACGAAATTATTTTGAGCATTTCTAGTGAATTCTTCTCAAAGGGTACATGAATATCTTTTATGATAATTCTTGACCTTCCTTAATTCCAGATGTAGTCAAATTTTTAATTATACTTGATAAGTTTCAATTTTAAATTGAATTTTACATTAGATTCACAACTAAACCTTGGATATGAGTTGTTTTATACTTTCTAGTTAATAATTTTACATAATAATATAAGGGAATCGACCTTAACATGAAGAGTGGAGCCTGCGACCTTAACATATTAATTTCAGTAATTTTTTGAATTGTAATCTTAAAAAATATTTTTGAGTCAAGTTTGAAAAAATTTAATTTAGGGGTGTCATTTATATCCCATTCATCTTCTTTTCCACCCTAATGAAAAAGCTATCTAGGGTGGCCGCTGGTCTGGAAAATGTGAGTGGATTTATTTTTTCATCAACTAAAAAAAAGTTAGTATAAAAAGATTTCAAGTGAAATTATGCAATTTTTAAAAAGTTTTGTTTGAAATTCTTTCGTGTTTGACAAGTTTAGTTTGTAACATATTCATTTCTAAAGACCGTCAGCCATCAATGCGTGATTCTGAATTCCTTTATACTTAAAAAAGTTTCTATTTTTTGTGTTTCAATTTCTAATGGTTCATTATTAAATAAAACTTTTTGGAATAATGTTATGAAGAAAGTAGCACTTTTTAAGTCAATTAACTGTGACAATAATCACATTAAATATATTAAAAATTGAAGTAAAATATAAAAATTAAAATAATAATTTACTGTGTAAAACTTTAGGAATGAACATTTACAAATCTGTTCAGAATTATGTGAAATATTTTCAAATTAAAACGTTAAAAATTACAATATTTAAAAATGGTACTGTTTTAACTCGACAGTTTTATAGCTAATTAAATGTAAATTTCGATCCAAAGCTTTTTTTATTAGCTTTCTATTATTTTCCACTTTCAAACAATTTAAAATTCGTTTTATATTTAGCGTTAGACGACATTTTTAAACTGAAGATGTTTCAAATAGAACAAATTCCGATTAAAGACTTCAAAAAATTAATCTTTTAGATTTAAATATTATTTGACTGTTTATTTAGAATGGACAATTTTAAATAAAGTGTGAAAAAATAAACACCATGAACTTTGAGAGTAAAATTGTATGGCTTGAAACTGCTCAAAATTATTGAACTTATTTTTTTCAAATTGGAAGTAAAAAGTTTTTCAATTTCAAAATTCTAATTTAAAAAGCTTTCAGATCGAAATAAGGTATACAATCGTTCTATTTTGAATGTTTATAATGTAAATGCCATGTAATTTTGAACGTTTTTTCCAAATAGTTAAATTTCAAAACTTTCTATTTGAGATTTATTAAATTTTGAACGGTAAAAATAATTGCGTAGGTTTTTTGAACAGAAATCGTATAAAGTCTCATCTTGATATAAATATAATGTTAAATATCCTTAAAATTTCCAAGAGTCCAAATTAACATTTTTGAATTTTGAAAGTTTTTCACTCGAAACCTCGTTTAAAATGTTCGATTTATCAATTTTTCAAATTTAAGATCGTGCAGTTTGTTTTCAAGGCCTTAAAATTAAAATCATTCTATTTTAAAGTCTGAATTTGAAAATGTTAGTTTTTAAGTCACATAGCATTTAATTTTTCAAAATAGTTTTTCTTGAAGTTATACCATTCTTAATACTTGTTTCTGGAAATGAAGAACAAAAAAAAGAATTTCGAGAAAAATAAAAAGACAATAAACAAATAAGAAT
>NC_046665.1:80099445-80116411 GCF_010883055.1 Belonocnema kinseyi | reverse complement strand
TACATCATTTTAAAAAAATATTTTTAATCAAAATTGACTAAAACATTCCGTACAGAGGAAAAGAGATTTTATTTTCCATGATGCATATAATACTTGAATTTTTGAAAAATTAAATACAATTTTTTAGTTGATTTTATTTATGTATAATATTTCAATTTTCCTGAATCCTTTTTGTCTTCAGAACTTTCACTTTAGAACGGTACCGAAAATTTTTTACTTTATTTTAATCTCTTTCACTAGTGACATTCATTGAATTTTTTGGAGAGTATGATGATTATCGAATAGGGATCAAATCAATTTTTGAAATGCCCGCTGATATCTGAGGTTAAAATATGAAATATAATGGAGGTTGCGCCAATATAAACAAAAAAATGAAAATGATATCGTGTATATGAAAGGAAGATAATTTAATAAAAATAAAGTTTTGTTTTGTAATACTTAAACCCGTTTTTGACAATGGGATAACAGTTTATTATTTAGTCTGTACTTTTGTTTACTTACGGTCTTGTTACTTACTTTATTTTTCAATTTTATTAAATTCTCCTTTCACCTCGATGAAATCATTTCCGTTTTTAGGGTTTCGTAGCCCCGGGCAGAAACCCTTGTAGCTTCGGTCGATTGTTCGCACGTCACACTTTTTCGGGGGGGGGGGGGGGGGGGGGTAGGAAAAATAGGGGAGGGACCGTATGGGAAGTTAGAGATCTTCTAGGAAGAGTTGAGACACGTTTCCCCTTCGTATTATACGTGTTTCAAAGTAAACATTATTCTTCCCTAACCTTAATAATCAACCTCCTCAATAATTTATAATCTTCGCGAGATGAGTGTTGTTTTTATTCTGTATTAAATTCTCTTGCAAATAAAATTGTGATTTGATAATTGCACCAACCCAAGCCAATAAAAATTCGTAAACTAAGGAAATGAGGGAAAGGATAGTAGGTGAAGTAAGAGAAGGGATATTAGGCAAAGTTAGAGGAGAGGAATTATTGGAGGGGAAGTAAAGGAAGCCAAAGAAGGGGAGTAGGTGAGGGTATGAACAAGGAGAGGCAATGAAGAGGGTAAGAAATGGTAGGGATAAAATGGGAAGTGAGTGGAGGGAGTTTATTTTTGCTTAGATTGACGCAGTTTTGATTGTACTTTAGATTTTAACCTCTGATGTCAAGGGATATTTAAAAACCTAGTTTGATCCCTATTCGATAATCATCATAAATTGTAATCAGATTTAAGATTAATTACAGACATTACTAATATATCACTGAGGCCTCTTTGTGATAAACGGCTTCAATTTCTGAAGTGACACGGCATATAATTTACAATTGTTCAATTGTTCAGGTGTAAAATTAAAGAATATTCAAAGGTCTCTAATTTGATATTTTTTACCATTTCTATTATTTCACTGTGAGCTAATGCCCAATTTCGAAGTCCTTACAATCAACAAAGAGTCTAGTTTACTTTAAATTGATGAATTTTAAATGTTTTAAATATACCCCTTTGACTTTTTAATTTGCAGTTTAGTATCGATTACTTTGAAATAATTGTTTTTCAATTCAGCTTCGAAAGCCACCCCCCTTCCCTGTGAGAAAACTAAAACATTCTCGCCAGTTATTCAAGATAATATCTGTCTGATTAGAAAAAATCTTCTGGATTGAATTAATCTTTGACCGGAGTGTATTAAAGTGCAAGGGTGCGAAAGGGAAGGCGACATTGAACGGGGCAAAGGTGAAGCCGACTCGCGATTCCGCAATCGCTTGGCTGGGTTCCAATTTCGCGACTGGCTTTTTACACAGTGGACACGACGCGCCAGCAAAACACCCAGCAACGGATACGCCCAGTCATTGCTCCTGCACCAAAAGCTACTTCGAACTACCCGAAACTACCCGAAACTACCCGGACCCTGGCCGGTGCGGTGCTGTGCGGTGATTGAACTCAGTCCAGAATCGTGGATCCAGACTATGCCGAGAATTGGAGATTCGCCCGGCAAATTCGTCGACCTGTCGATTTGTGAACCTAATAAATTACTTCAAGAGACACAGCCGCCCGTTTCTCCATCGCGTCGTCTCTTCCTTTGCTGGAAAACCAAGTCGCTACGCGAGTAAGGGTCCAATACGAGTTAAGCCAACGAGAACAGGACGATTCGCTCGATTCCGATGCCGCAGGATATTGAACATGAAAGGAGGATGTTGGCATTCAGGGTCGGTTCTTGAATCAACCCTTTCAGCAAAAATCGCGTTTGGACTATGCAAATCTAGGTTTTCTGTTTCCCGTCGATTCAGACTGTTTGCTTGAGCGCGGTCTTGAAAATCAATTTTTCAAGTTAGAATTTTATTCTGGAACAGAAGGTGACCAATAGGGGGGAGAGAACATAATTATTGTTTGAAATCATTTTAAGCAACCACAGAGGGGTTGAAATTCATTAAATTATTAAGAATTTAGTATGCGTACCGTTATCAATACAAGAATAATAATATAAAAGTATACTTGAGAAAAAATAATTTTTGATCAAGCATTAGAATGTTGTTTTTCTTAACATAAATTATATTTGTGTGTTTATTTGCTTGATTTTCCTAAATTAAATGAATATATTTTGAATATTTTGAACTGACTCACAGTGAAAGAAAATTCACTTTTTTCGTTTAAAAAAGTCGAAAAGCCTTCAATTTCGGTTGGATAATTAATTTCAAAAATAAAATAAACTACATTAAATTCTGAAGATCTTCAAGGTCGGAAGTTTTGTCTTCTTTATTTGTCTATTTACAAAATCTTCACCTAATGTACCAAAAAAGTGCGATTTCTTAATAAACATTTTATTATACTCCAATAAGTGTTTAGATAAACTTCATATTATCTTGAATCCATGCATGTGGACTGTCAACAAAAACAAATAATTTGCTTATTGGTCGATTGATTGGTTATAAACAAATTTTATAAATAAATGGGCTAAAAATGCTTCCTATCAATGTAAGAATGACATTTTATCCCAAAAAATAATTCAAAAGTTAACAATAACAATTGTTACAAACAGTTTTTGTGGCGACATAATTAAATTTAAGGATTTTTAGATTAAGATTTCCCTTAATCGTCCGATTGCTAAAAATATTCCTAAAAATACTATGGGTTTGATCTCAGGTTTGATAATATTGGATAAAACTTAGCAATTACAATTTATATTGAAAAATTCAAAATTTTGGGACTTTCGGGTAGAAAAAAAATATTTTTTGCACTGAAGATGTTGAAAATTATTGTAAAAATTACTTCCAGTTGCAAAAGTAGTTAAACAGTTGAGAATAACTATTATTATAAACAATTCCTGTGTAAAAATAATTAAATTTTAGATTTTTTTCTAATTTTAATTTTCTTTAATCGCTGGAATGGTTACAGATATTCCTAGAAAAAATATATTTGCTAATATTTGATGAAATATAACAATTTAAATGTTTGTAATCTAAGATAAAAAAATTAAAAGTTTGGCAGTGTAACTTTGTAAAGAGTTGGTTTTAGATAAATAAAGCTTGATTAGCTGCATGATAAGATTCGCTAAAACTATTTTCTTCTACGTTAAACTGACAAAATTTTGAATTTGTATACCTTAATTTTTAATGAATATTTAAATTGTTGTAATTCACCAAGTATTATGAAATATGCATTATTTTTAGAAATATTTGTAGGAATTTCGGCGATTAAAGGAAATTAAAATGTTAAAAAAACCTCATATTAAAATATTTTGTCACAAGAATTGTTTACAACAATTGTATTTGTTAACGTGCTAATTATTTTAATTAACATGCTAGACTCTTTAAAATGCAATGCACGTTGAATAAAAAATTAACAATAGCACACAAACTGAAGGCCCTAGACATTTCTAAACCAAAAAAGAGCATTTCCTTCTATTGGGACGCCTAAGTTTTAACCTAAAAAATATCGTTTATATTAAAAAAAAATAATGGTGTGTTTCTTTTATTCAAACATTTGGATGTGTTCCATTTGAAATTCTTTAAAAGTTAAATTCGATCATGTAAAATTTAAACACATCTTTTGAAGCTTTGGATTACTCTTTTTCAATTTGTAACATCTTCGAATTTGAAATAATTTAATTTTAAAAGCTTTCCTTTTAAAAAGCTCATTTTTAAATCTCTTCATTTTCAATTATTCATCTTCAAATCAATAAATTTGGAAACCGAGTTAGGAATGCTTAGTCAATTTAAAATTAAATGCTTTTGAACTTGAAGAACTTTGAATGGCCAACGTTACAAATCAAACCATTAAAAATTGAAACCTTTTTAAATAAATATTTTTAATGTGCAAGTGTATATCAAGAAAGCACAACATTCTAAATGTGAAGTGTTCAAAATTAAATGATTCCTAACAGAAGCGTTCAAAATTGTTTGGTTTTTAAATTAAAATAGCTAAACATTCAACTACATATTTAAAAATAAAACCCTCAATTCTTTAAACAATATTGGCATTTTTAACGCTTCGCAGTTAACATTTGTGAAGTTAAAAGTTGAAAGGGTAAATAGTAAAGTGAACAGTGAATTAAAATTGTCATAAAAAATCTGATCAATTCTTGGTTATTACGTGTGATTACATCAAAGTAATAATTTCTAAAAAACAGTATTCTTTTAATTTTACAGGATTAAATTACAAATTTTGTATTGTTAATGTTTTCAGTTTAAATTTTCGAATTAGACAATTTGAAAATTTTTTATTAAAATATTATTCAATTTGTAATGCTATGCATTTGAAAATTATAATGGGTTTTAGTTTAAAAAAGAAAATGTTAATGATTGCCATTTGAAAGTTGTATAATTTTTAAGCCTTCAAATTTTAGTTTATTTCATTTTGTAAGGCGTTGAACCTAAAAATATTGAATTTTAATGCTTTAATGAAATATTGGAAATGCTTCAAACGCATAATTCCCCTGCTTCAGTATTTTAAGAGAGTAGGTACATACAAAAATGCCCTGCAGTGACTGAATAAAAACAATTAAAAATCTGTTTAAAGGTCGAATGGAACTTCTGGCATGCTTGCAATTACTAATCGGCATTGCCACAGGCAATATACTAAAGAGTTTCAAATTGCCGAACAAGCAAGATTTTTTGAATGAAAACTAAAGTGTTAATTTCAGAATGAAGCATTGTCAGCTCCTCATAATTCCGGGGGTTTTCTATCGAATCCCAAGCCATCGATTTATCGCAGAGCTGCCCAGAGGATGTATATAAATGGAAGAGTCAAAGGTTTAACAGTCTTCTCACACCTGTCACACTAAATTACCCAAGTTCGTTAAAAAAGAAAAAGAAAAAAGTGAAAATAGGCGAAAAAGATAAGGGTGAAAAGTGAAGTTCTTAAACAAACTACTGAAAAGAGGGTCATACGATAAATTTAGATAAAGTTAGGAGCCAATCTTCTTCTTGTTAACGTTCCTTATCCGCAGGAAGGAAAAGAAGTTAATTTAACGGATACGGTCTTGGGATTAGGTGTTACAAGTTAGTTACAGCACCGCGAGATTACCAGATTACTGTTCTTTGGTCTCAATCTGTTATTTTCAAGTAGGAGGATGCAAGAGGAATTCCCTTTTCGAGAAAGTACGACTTTTACTACGCTTAAAATATGTTTCCATTTCATTAGATTCTCTCCTTTTAATAGTAAAAAAATTATTGAAAAAAATGAATACGGCAGGTTTAAAAAAGTCACTCGAATACAAAAAAAAATATGTTTCGACATTACTAGGATAGTATATTCTACATTATTCTATATAAATAGCATACTAGTGAAATATAATCACAAAATTGATAATTCTTTAAATTTTATAATAAACTCAGCCCTATACTTTTTTGAAATATGGCCTTTTTAGCTAATCAGGCTACACCCCCTGGTCCCTAAAATGCCTTTTTCTGCATTTTTATATTTAGAAAGTAGTTTTGTTAAAGCTTTGCCCTTGAAAATTAATATTTTCCGGTATTTTTGTTACCATTTTATAATCAATATAAGAAAATACATTCATTTACGTATACATACTATTTTTGATTGTGTTTTAATTGCTCGTAAATCATTAAATGCATTTTAGAAAATCATGCCAATAATATGTTAATTCTATAAAAGGTTACAGTGGAATATGAAGATCAAAAAATATGTAAGTCTTTTTTTTTGCTGCACGTATTCAACTAAAAATATTTAATATTCTCATGCAAGTTTTAGGGAATTTTGGAAATTGGAATAAATTGGTCAAAATATAAATGCTTAATTCATGCTTTTGAAGGGTTTTAACAGTCAATCAATTAAACGGACATTCGGCAATTTATTCATCTGTGCTGAACCAATTTGCTGTGGAATTAATTTAATAATAAAGGGAATTTAATTAAATCGCTTTAATCAAATATGCTGCTTCAATCGGTTCTCATTTTTTTGATTAATTTCCCGATCAAAACTATTTTTTTAAATACACATATACTCAGGTTTGACGTGAATTTCATTTTATAGTCAAAGCTTTAATAAATTAGGGCACATTAAGAATTTGAAATAATTCTTATGTTTCACCTTGTTTCTATTAAAAATCCTTTTGATACTTCAAAAGATTTGGATTTTAATTTCAGTTGGCATTTACTAATTATTAAATATTGCGACATGATTTGGGAAAATGTTTGAAATTTTGAAACCGATCAGATGCAGTATATTTGTTTAATTTAAATATAAATTAAATGCTAAATTCTTAGTATTTCATATACTTGCATATTTAAAAAATTCAAAATTTATATATTCTTTGAAAATGAATATACTATATAACATATTTGGGAAAATACAAGTGGAAATAAATGATAAAATACAATAGAAGAAGAAGAAAATACAACTCTGCACAATCTTAATTTTTTTTTAAATTATGAAAACGGGGTGGCCGTTTTAATCGAAGAAAAAAATTCCTGGTAATTTCCCGGGTTTTTCCCGCTTCGAAAACGTTTTTCACGGCCAATGAAATTAAAAAATCAAACTGTATTCTAAACATTTTTCCATATGAAGCATTAAATAATAAACAACAAAATAAAGCATTCAAAGTGGAACCTTTGATGTCCAAACTTTTAAAATTGAAGTTTAAAAGTTTTCAATTCAAAAATTATGTATTCAAATACTCAATAACTTACACGTATAAACTGGAAGGTACTAACACTTTTAAATTAAACAATGTTAAAGGGTACTTCTCTACTATTAGGAAAATCATTGTCCCGGGCAAATAAAACATATAATATAAAACGTTTTCTTGTAAACTGATATTAGAAATAGAAGGTTATTAATGGTTCTTAATAAACCACTGCGTAAAACGTGAAAATTAAGAATACACATTGTGCAATCTCCTTTTTAGTATACATTAAAAATCAGTCCCCTGGCGTGTCACAAGCTAAGAATCACAATCAAAGCTAAATATTTCACAATAAATTAAAAGAAAAATGTCATTTATTTTACAATTTATAAATGGTGTGATAATGGAAGATAAATTTCTGTGGCACATATTTTTAAAATTTAATATTAAATATTTAAAAACTTGAGCTTAATTTTGTCCCTCAGTTTTTGCAGTCAGTCCCCTGGTTCAACTTGAAAATTATTTTAATCGATCTATGTGCAACAAAAAGTCATCCAACTTGAAGTTTGTCCTGGTGTACAATAGATAGCGTTCATATGCTATTCTGTTAGGTTATTTCTCGACGTTAACGCTGAAACAAGTGCTTCAGCCGGCTGTTAAGACAGTCCCCTGGCGAGTAAATTTATACTTTCTTTTCTAAATTAAATTAACAGCTTTCGGTATTTCATATAATAAAGGTGAACAGATAATTATTCCTGCAAGTCAATTAATAATACTTTATTAGTATTTGTGATAGCCTCGACGTTTGTGGAATTTCTCAGTCCCCTGGCGTGAGTTCCTGTCACAGAATGAGGCAGGGGACTGATGGAACTACCAGGGGACTGAAAAAATAATAATTTCCAAGGGACCTGATGGTCAACAATGCATCCGACAAATAAAAAACAATTAACAAGGAAGTCAATCTTACAATGAAAGAGAGAATAGCCATCAATAGCTATCAGAAACTGTTGATTGAGATGTGCTGTGATCGCTACAGTGAACACTGCTTATCCAGACAGTGTCAAAAGTGTATCAACAAACTTCTGTTAACAAAAAATTTGACAACGAACCCTTGCATTTCCAAAATTGAATGGCTCAAAAACAACAGTTCATAGACCCCAAAGCTAAAATACCACTTCAATTAACAAAATATCTGAAAAAGACGTTGATCATCCAGCCACGTCAACTCATATGAAAACTGAATGAGGATTTAGATACATTTTTGTTCCGCGAAAGAAACATTGTCCATCAGTTTAATGTAATAAATACTCTAAAGAAAAACATTCCTAATGATGATGCTTTAATACACATGGATTTTTCTCAAAATTATGCCGCCGAATACATCTCAAGAAATTCAACCCGTTCATTTTGGAGGTTATCTCGTATAAATTAGTCTTCACACTGTTATAGTCTACTTAGAAAATGTGACTAAGTCGTATAGCACAGCATTCTTAAACACATCTCATTTCATAACTGCTATTTTGGCACATTTGCTCCCCATTTTGAAAGCTTTGTCCCCGATATCACGTGCCTTCACTTTTCAAGCACTGGACCCGTAGCCCAATGTCGCAACAAACTCATGTTTCATATCTTGGCTACAAAGCTACCAAAACAACTTCCAAATATAAAAAAATGTTGCTACATTAGTTTACGTCGATAAATAACGTATAGAAAAACTCTTAGAGCGATTCAGGAAAAGTGTCCTGGAATTATTATAAGCACTATTGACTATAAAGCTATTAAGACAATGAGAAGTATTTAACACAAAGATTTTAAATGGCACCCTTAAAGTTCATCAAATGAGTGGAAAAGTTCGTTTAACAATACTAACAATGAGCAGTTTGAGCTGTTTCTGCGATTCTGATACGTGCGAACATTTCAAAATAGGAGGCTTGACATATCAAGAGAACAAACTCAAGGTCGAAGATGTTTTCACAGATTTTGAATGTGAAAATGAAAAAGAATCTACGCATAGTTATGTAACTTCTAAACAAATTATTAGGTTGGATCACAAGGATGTGTCCGACGTATCTAAGGAAGAAATTGTAGAGTAGTTACCTAGCCCCAACTTGTTAACGAAAGGGGATAGAATATTTTATAAATTAAGGTTCCCCATAAATATGTTTGAGAAGTAATTTAAGGTAAGGTTTAAAGGCAATTAATGTTCCTTTAAAAAAAATGTGACTGATATTATGTAGACTAATAATTATTCTAAATAGTTTGTATTATTATGTGTCTAAAATGTACGTGATTCGAACTGTTGGATCCTCAAAGTAGGAACGGTAATTTTCAAATGTTTCATGTGCTTGAAGTTCGGAACGTTCAAATGAACGATTTTTATTTACTGATGACTTTGTAAACTATAAATTGTTAATTTATATTAGAAATAATACTTTTACTAAAACAAAATCATAATGCATTTTTTTATTGTAGTTGGAACAACATTGATGGATAAAATAGAATTGGGAAAAAATATTTCGTTCACTTGAACCTTTAGAACTTCAGGAACATAAATGTTTTTTATTCCAACATAAAAAACAATGAAAATAGTCAATCAGTAATAACATGTAGTTTTTACTTCACAAAGACAGTGGTCCTGGTACATGCGTCCTGGTACAACTTTTCACAAAATCGTTTATAAATCGTGATCTTACGCAAAATTTATGCGGCCGTTTGCAGTTTACGTTGAAACAAACCATCATCTTTACCTTAGACCAGCTTTGTTTTTTATTTGAAAAAAAATGCTCGGATAGTTTTGTACAGGCTTTTATAAATTATAGAGTTCAAAGATTCAGATTAAGTTCCAAAAATATAAATCCACGTTAACATTTTCCATAGTCTAAATTAAAGAATCAAGCACTGAACATAAAAAATTTTCAAAATTATATTATTTTAAGTAATTTTAAGCTAGACACATTAAAAATTGAAAAATAATGTTTTCAACTTAACAGTTCTTAAATTAGAAGTTAAATTATTTTTATATTAAATAGTCTAGGCATCCTTCAAATCCAAATTCAAAATGATTTTTGAATTTTTTGTCAGAACTTTGAAATATATTTCAAAATGAATTGAATTTTTTCTATAACTTTTATAAAATCTTGCAAATTAAAAAGAAATTGAATTTGAATATATAAATAACAATAGAACATTTATTATTTGTAGAAATATTAGAGTAAAATAAAATTTTGATTTTTGCAAATTTCAAACAAAAATTTGGAATTTTTTTAAGAATTGTAAAATACTACAAAAAAAAAATAAAAATTTTATTAAGATTCTTAGGAAAATTGAAAATGATTTTTCACTTTGGATAATTATTATAACAGAAAGTTTAAGAAGATTTTAAGAGATTTAAAAAATGATCAAAGAAGAACATGGAAGATTTTAAGGATTTTAGTTAATTTGCTGGATTTTCAAAAATTTGAAGAAAATTTCGATTAATTTAAAAATATATTTAGAAGTTCTGAAAAAAAAGTTAAAACACTTTGTTTAAGTTACTTGAAATTATTTCAAGTTCTCAATTAATTTTGAATTATAAGTGAAATTTTCACTTATAATTTAAACAATTTTTAAATAGAACAATTAAAATTATAACGCTAAAAGATTAAAAGTTCTACGAAAATCTAAAGGTTCAAATCTTTCTATGTAAAACAATTTAGTTTCAAATTTTTTTCTTTTAAATATTTGGTTAAATTTACTCGTCTTAAATGAACAGTGAAATATTACGAAATATTACTCATTCTTTTTCTACATTAAGAAATTTCAAATTAAATGGGATAAAAATTAAATAATTTAGACTCACAATATTTTAAATTTAATAAAAACCTTTAAGTTGAAAATAGTAAAACGCACATTTACATTTTTTAATAGCTGAAAAATTAATAGAAATAATATATTAATAAATTTATTTATTAAATTTAATATAAAAAAATAATATAAAGGAATTCCTGAAACTCTAAATTAAAAATATATTATTAATGAATCATGAAAATTTTTATTTAAAAATAAAATTATCCCAATAAATGATATATTAATTTCAATTCTTTTCAAGACTTTTGGATTGAGACAGTTACAATCCGGAAATTCTCAAATTTTGAACGGATCTAGAATTGTTTGGTAAAATAAATTATTTTTCAGATTTCTATACTTAAGAGTACAGATCTATTTTAAAAATAATTTATTTATTTATATTTGCAGTTGATAAAATAGAATTGTTTTTTTATAAAAAATTTCAAATTAAAATGCTTTTAATTTGTAATTGTTTACCTCAACAAAACTGCACTTCAATTATTTTAAAAACTATTAAAATCGACCTTGGGCAGATTTTTCTTCTGAAAATTCGTAAAATTCCCAGTTTCCCGGTCCGGCGGCCACCCTGTTTTTTATAAAACAATCTTCGATTTTAAAATATTCTAATTTTTGTAACCTTTAAAACTGCATTTTAAAATTCTTTTTCCAGGTTTTGAAGTCGAACTCGTAGCACAATTTTGCCGTTGTTATCAAAATGTTCTAAGTCAAAATTAACAACTTAAATTTTGTTAAATTCTTGATAGTAGCGCAAATATCAGGATGTTCTTTAAAACTTTTACAAATATTTAGCTTAACTCTTTTTAAATGGGTTTTTACTTAATAAAAGTGGAACTTACTTTGTCACGCCTATTTGGTCTTCGATTTCCACCGTTCCCAAATGCCGATATCCTGAAAAAAGCATTTTGTTTCCTTTCACTCCGGAACCTCTTCCGTCTATGGCTGCATAAATGATGCTTTTATTTGTCACTAAATATGTTCCCCAATCGATGTTGAATTTTTCTGTCACTTGATTCGAATCTGGCCCACCGTATCTGAAAATATAATTAAAAACAAATATTATTTTGTTGAGCTGAATCAAAATAATAATTTTCTATAATATTTGAAAAAATATCTTACAATTAATTACAAGAAGAAAAAAATATATAAATTAGAATGAATAATTTATGCGGAAAATTTTTCCCAATATAGCTAATGGACGTGTATGTGGTTTCACCAATGTTGAAGTACCTCTAGTCAGTGGTATTAGCCAGTGAAATGTATACGTTAAAGGATTTTCGCTACGCTCAGAATTCTCTCAGAAACCCTTTTCTTCCATGCTTTTAGATTTAGACCTTCAACTCAACATTTTCCTATTTGAAAGAATACTCTGGCAAACAGCGAGTATTTGTAGTTGAGATGAATTTTAGGAGAAGCTTTTATTTCAGTTGAACTTCCTGATTTAAATAAATAAATTTTCAGCCCATGAAAGAGATAAACTTATTTTTGAGTGAAAAAGAACAGTTGAAAATGTTACACACAGATACGGAAAAGAAATTAATTACAGAGATGTAGTTGAATTTAGCAAAAAATATCTTAATATCTATATTTAATCATATGTTTTCTTAAATTAGGAATTTACTATTCAAAATCGGATAAAGCTTATAGTTCTTAACGAAGTTCGATGACTTTCTTTTGGAGATGCTTATTATTAAATAAACTATAAAGGCCATAATTTGATTTAAATTTTTCCTTATTTCATGTATTGTATAAATAATTTAACTTAAAAATTAGACTTTCTGAGAATATTATTTTTTATCGCCGAGGAAAATAAATATATAAATTTTATGTGTATGAGAATCAGTGCAGGTGCACTAAAGGGGCATAAATAATTAGTTTAGAATTCAAGCTATGTTATAACAAATAATATGAACAAATACTTGGAGCTGAATGGGAAAAAAGCTTTCTCACGAAAAGTGCTCAAGTACCTTATAGAAATAATACCTGTAACAACTGATTTTCCAATAATAACAATAAAAATTGTTATAAACATTTTAATAAACAAACAGTACATTTTTGTATATTTCTGTAGGTATACATTGTTTTTTCATCTAACCAGTTCCAAATCTCATACAATTATGAATATTAAATATCTCTGATTGTTAATAGTGAAAATTATGGGGGGATCCAAAATAATTCACTTTCACATAGAAACAAAATTCTACTGAACATTATTCCAGATAAAGAAGTAGTAATATTCCCTTATGAAAATATATAGCTGTCCCTTAATATTTATTTTTATTAAAAATGATTAAATGTATATTCATTTTTGCATTTACTGAATAGATAAACACTATTCTTTTCATAAAAGAAATTCGAAACATGATTTAAAGTAATTGATAATCACCGAAGACTATAAACACTAAACCTTTTTTATTTTCAATAAAAAAACTATAAGAAAATTTAAAAACTATAAACTGTCGCTATTCATTTATAAAAAGAACAGCCTTTTAAAATTTGAATTAATTTATCATTAAATTTACTGCATACTGATTCTTAAATTCTTAAATAATTTGATGCTTTAAATGCTCTGGGATTATTAATCACTCTATAACATATCATTTATTGTTATTATGCTGAAATATTCAAAAAAATCTTCAACTTCAAATTAATATGTATTTAATAATTATTTAATAAGAATAATAGTGAAAAGTTATAAGAAAATGGCTTATTTTGGAATTTGTTTATCATTCGTATAATTAAATATAAAAATGTTGTGTTATTTATAAATTTGTGATTATTATTCAATTCAAAGCATATTTAGAATAGTTTTGCTGAGGAAAACAATATATACCTACGAAAAAGATGCACAAATTTAATATTCGTTTATTAAAATGTTTAAGACAATAGTAATTGTTAATATTTGGTAACTTTTTTCAATAGTGTTATTTCTATAAGGTACTTGAGCGCTTTCTGTTAACGAACTTTTTTGGTCGTTAAACTCATCCAATAATTTATTTATATCATTTGTTTATGACAATTAGCTTCAACTCTAAACTAATTGTCTATGTTCTTTAAGAGTAACTCTATTTATTCTGATGCACAGAACGTATTGAAGTCTTTTCTTCGGCGATAAGAAATAATGTTCTCAAAAAGTCTTATTTTTCCAGTTCTTTTATTTATACAATAAATAACATAAGGATAAGTGAAAAATTAGCAGTTCATAAAAATTTTCGAATTCAGTTAAGGATTATTGTAAGCTCCAACCGATTTTGAACAGTACATTCCTTATTTGAACTATTGTGTGGGTATCCATCGTACTTTTGCAAGAATGGGGATGTAAGAGGTGTGTATGAGTGATTTTGTGTTTTCCATTTGTCAAATTTTTTAAGGCCAGCCCTTATTTATTCTTCGATTTTTCGGTAAATCTTTTTTTTTATTTTTTCACTTACGTTGAGGGATGGCATTTTGCTTGTTTTTCCCATGAGTTCGTGTGCATGATTTTGAGCGCGAAATTTTCAAAATCGTTTTGTGCAGTATTCAGCTGCCATTTGTGCTCATAACATTGTAGTTTCGAATAAAAAATATTTATATATATATTTAATAAAATATAATCAGAAAAACAGTTTTTAAATTTTCTAAAAAACTGTTCTATTTAATCTAAAAGGTAAAAGAGCTAAATGTTGTATTGTTCCGCCTTTTTAAAAAATAATTCTTTGTAAAATCCAATTTACTTTACTGGTGCCTATAAAGTTGATAAATTTTTGTTGCAAGAAAAACACCATACCGGATAGGGTATTTTATCATCGTATTTTCCAGGTTTAGTGTTTCCTAGAGACAGAGAGGTATTTCGCGGTGGACAAGCTTAAGTAAAGAGTGCTGTGATTATGCTCAGTGTAGATGGTTTCACCGAAACGCAAGTAGAGACAAATTCAGAAGAGAGGAAGTGGCTCTACAAAGAAGCAGTTGGAATAATTACACTCTGAGAATATTTCAACTCTGAAAAGGTACTCATCCTTCCTACACAACTTTTCTTACCCAAAAGACGTTGCACGTTCAGAAAGAGAATTTTAATAAAGAATATAATTTTTCATTTACAACAGGTACGTTGCTTAACCCTCTACGGCATGGTGGGAATACCGTATTCCCACCTTTTTTTCATATAATTTTTTGCGATTTCAGAGTAGTTTTTATTGGATTTTACACAGATTTTTTTTTAATTTCATGCTTGCAAGATGATAGAAAATTGAAATTTTGCTGCGAAGGGTATAAATTTTTAAAATAATTTGTTAATACTTATAAACAAAGATGAAAAAATCCTTTTTTTCTGAAAAAATTCATTATTGAAAAAACTGTGCATTATATCCTTATGAAAATGGGTACTTAAGGGTTTTTGGGGTCGCTGAATACGAATATGGACTCAGATTTTGAAAATTCAAAATGGCGGACTCAATATGGCTGCCGACATTGGGAATATTTTTGGATTTTATCTGAAAATTGGTAAAGAGGGGTTTCTGGGATCAGTGATCACGAATATGAACACAGATTTTGTAAGTCTAAAATGGTGGATCCAAGATGGCGCCCAAAACTTGGAATATTTTTGGATTTTTTTCTGAAAATTGGTATGCACAGGTTTTCGGGGTCGCGGATCACGAATCTGAAATCAGACTTTGAAAATCCAAAATGACGGATCCAATATGGCGGTAAAAATAATAAAGATTTCTGGATTTAAAAAAAAATTAGTGTACAAGGGTTTTTGGAGTAACTGATCACGAATCTGAATTTAGATTTTGAAAATTCAGAAAATTGGTACTAATCCATGTTTTAGGTGAGTAGGTGTATGTTTTCTCAAACCTCAATATTCTAAATATTTTTCATTCTGAATACAGATTCAAGATCAGCGACCTCCTGCCTGTGCCAACTTTCAAAAAACAATTTAGAAATATTTTGAATTTTGGCCCGTCATTTTGAATGTTTAAAATCTATGTTCATATTCGTGATCAGAGATACCGAAAACCCCTGAACACCAATTTAAAAAAAAATCCAAATTTTGCCCGCCATATTGGATCCGCGATTTTGAATTTTCAAAATCTGAGTTCGTATTTGTGATTAGCGACTCCAAAAAACCCCTGTATACCAATTCTTTAAAAAAATCCAAAAATATTCCAAATTTAAATCGCCATATTGGATCCACCATTTTGAATGTTCTAAATCTGAGTTCAGATTCGAGATCAGTGATCCCCAAATCTCCGTATACCAATTTTCAGAAAAAATAAAAAAATATGCCAAACCTTCGCAGCCATATTGGACCCGCCATTTTGAATTTTCAAAATCTGAGTTCAGATTCGTAATCAGCGACCCCAAAAACCCCTACGTACCAATTTTAATGAAAACTCGTTTTCCTGAAAAATGTATGCCGGAAAGGGTTTAAAAAAGTACATTATTTTCATAGGTTAAAGATTTCAGCTGGTAGAAAATCGAACCTGTGTATTTTTTCCCTGGAGAATTTCATTTTTGTTTGTTTATAATAACTTGCAGAAGTTAATTCTTGACAATTGTAATATAAAACGAAATTTGCTGATCTTTCAAAATTAAAAAAATAGCCCGTAATTTGCAGATTTTTTTCACATTTTTAAAAACATTTTTCAATCATTATAAATTAGTTTAAAAAAATTAACAATCATTGAAAACTTTCCCAGGAATCTTTAAAATATTTTTTTTTCTTGATGCCTTTCAAAATTCTTAAAAAGCTTCGATTTTTTTCGAATTCTGCAAAAATCTATTTTTTTCTCAAAATCCATGTGTCAGTAAGCTCATCCTTTAATTTTAATTTACGGCATACACTGCTGGAGATGAATTATTAACCTTTTATGAGTGAACCTTAATTTCTGTAAATCTTTGGAGTTCTTGGAAATTCAAGCTGAAAAATATTCCGAAAACGAAAACTAATCTGCGGCATAAGTATTTTGCCAGAATGATTCAGGCTGCCCAAAAAGCAAAAAGAGAAGCGTACAAGAGAACTTTGAACATCGCAGGTCTTAGCAATGAGGAAATAAGTAGACGTAGAAATGATTATAG
>NC_046665.1:80089960-80099345 GCF_010883055.1 Belonocnema kinseyi | reverse complement strand
ACGAACGTGTTATTTACATAAATAGCACGAGAATTCTGGATCAATCTGAAAAATCTCTATCCCATCCACACACTACTCCTTTCCCCTGCCGAGTGAGTTACGTCTACCCCGAAAGGGAAATGGCTTAATGGTGTAATAATAATAATAATAATAATAAAAAAAATAGTCGAATAAAAAGAGAAGTTGACAAATTTATTTTTTAAATTCCTCAAATCAAAACCAATCGACTCAATGTAACATTTCACAACTAGGAATTTTTGATACAAAATCACAGTTTTTGAATTGTCGTAGTTTACTGTAATTTATTGCATTTCATTGCGAAAATATTATTTCATTAGCGTGGTTATGCGAAAAAATGAATT
Source organism: Belonocnema kinseyi (assembly GCF_010883055.1). Lineage (NCBI taxonomy): Eukaryota > Metazoa > Arthropoda > Insecta > Hymenoptera > Cynipidae > Belonocnema > Belonocnema kinseyi. The sequence continues at coordinate 80,098,983 of NC_046665.1, read as the reverse complement.
TTTTTTTGATAAAAAAATTTGAAACATTGCTTCAATGATAATAGTTCATTTTTTAATACATTATTGCAGTGGATTTGTCTTCGCAAAATATATATGCGTCGACATAATTTATGTATTGCTACCTTTTTCCCAACAGTAATCACGTAAGTCATAACCTTCTATATAAAGTACAGCCTCCACGCGCAGAACTTGAATTGCGAACACTTTTCATGCCGTAGTTATAGTCATATTTCACAAAAATGAGAACATTTTTATTTCTGTGTTCTTTAGTTTAGCTTATTTAAAACAATATTTTTGCGGTGAGTTTACAATGTAAATTCTATGTAAATCTTCATTCATAGCTTAATCCGGGAATATTTTGATATCTAAGGGCGGGGGGTTCCCGACGATAAGTTTTGCCCCCCCCCCCCCCCCCCCCCCCCCCCCCCCCCCCCGCGCACAGTATCGCGTGACTAACGTTACTGTTAGCCAAAGACGCAAAACAAAGAAAGGAGGGTGATTTTTTCCCTGAAAGAGAGGCAGAATTGGGGTAATAAATTCTTTCAAATAAAATTAATGTAGCTACCATATTGCATTCAATATGAAACTCTAAATTCCTAAGATTTCAAGTAGAAATATGTTGCATTTCCAACAAATTAGTTGAAGTTTCATCGCAAAAAATTTTCTACTAAAGGAGATTTATTTACAACCCATAGCGACGAATTTTTAACAAATTAACATTCATTTTTAACTAAAAAGTTGTATTAAAAACAACATATTTTCAACATCATATTTTTTAACGGGACTTGAATTTTCGACCGAAAAAGATTATTTGAACAAAACAGTTGAATTTTTAAGTTGCACATAAGAATTTTTAATTAACAAAATTGATTTTATATCAAAAAACGAAGTTAAAAAAAAAAAGAATTTTCAACCAAATAGTTAAATCCTAAACTGAAAAAGAAAAATATTTAATTAAAATTGGAACAGGTAAGTTTTAAGTTTAAGAAATTACTTTTCAAGAAATAAAAAAATAAATTTTGACATTTGAATTCAACGGAAAAAGAAGAATTTCTAACAAGATGGCTGAACCATCAATCAATAGATGAATTTTTAACAACTAAGATTCATTTTTGACTCAAAAAGATGAATTTTTAACAAAATATTTTAAAAATGTTTAACAAAATTTTAAACTTTTTAGGAAATGGTTGATTTTTAAACAGGATAAGATGAATTTTCAACTAGAAAGTTAATTTGCAATCAAGATAGATGAATTTTCAACATAAATAGTTGAATTTTTAACTAAAACCGATAAATTATCAAATAAAAATAGAATCCTTGAATTTTTAAAACAAAGTGGTTAATCTTAAAAAAAGAATTTTTAACAAATTAGTTTAACTTTCAAAAAGTATTTAACGTTTCAAAAACAAAAAAATGAATTTTTAACAAGATACATGATTTTTCATCAAAAAGGTAGTTTTGAAGCGAATAGTTTAGTCTCCAACCAAATTGTTGAATTTTCAAGTAAAAAAAAAAGTTTTCTACAAAACACTTGAACTTTAACCAAAAATGTTGATTTATAACTAAACAGTTCAATATTCATCTAAAATGATGAATCATAAACCGAAAAAGAGAGAAAGAGAGAGAGAGATCAAAGGGCGAGGTACAGCTTAAAGCTGCTTTCACACCGAACCCTCAAATACACGAATTTAAAAAAAAGTTGTTGTATTTTGTACTGAAAAAGATACATTCTTAACCAAATAGTACAAGTTTTAACTAAAAAAAGAAAAAAAGAAAAGAATTTCAACAACAAATGGAATAGTTCAATTTTTGGTTTAAGAAAATTAATTTTTAATTAAAAATGAAACGAATTTTCAACAAAATAGTTAAATTTACAACATGAGATGAATCGTCAACCAAAAAAAGAAATTTTTAGTGTATTGGTTCAACTTTTAAACATGTAGTCGAAGTTTTGACAAAAAAAGATAGATGAATTCCGAACTAAAAATATAATAATAGACTTTAGAACTAAAAAATTTGGCCTTTAAATTCTCTTATGGACTTCTATTAATTCAATTCACATAAAAAAAAAAACGAGAAAAGGTTAAGTTTCTTGAAAACAGTAAAGAAAAGAAAAATTCTTTCAAAAATTTGAGAAGAGTGAAGAGAGGAAAGAGTGTGAAGTCTGAAATATGAAAGTGCTTTTCTATCTTATTAAGTTATTATCGAACTGCACCGTTGAAGCGCTATCTTTCGCAAACTTTGTTAAAATTTATCATCAGGAAATGTAGCGTGGTTTATGGACGGCCCCTAACACAAAAGTTATTCGTAACGAGTAAAGTTAGTTGCAAAATGGAAAATAATTCATATTTCCCTTGTTTTTTAATTTAAAATTAATTTTAAATATATCTAAAGTAATATATTACTTTTCGTACAAAGTTTTACAAGATAAAAAGCTATTTTAAGCTAATTCCACGAACAGTTTAAAAAAATAAGAATTTTGTACTGGTAATTATTTGTTTAATTATTATGCATTATAAAAAAAAACAATAATAATTTACCCATAATTTTCATATTTTAATTTTCAATTTAAGCAGATATAGTTACATATAAATTGAAAGTATTTGATTATTTCAGGTGACTTTATTGTCTTATGCAGATTCTTCTATAGTAGAATGATTTCTAAAACAAAAAGAAAGCGAGGAATAACATAACAAAATTTCTACAAGGATATATGAAACTTCTTTATTTCCTCAGCATGCATTGGTATTCTAGAGTATATACTTTGAGTTTTTAAAGTTTTGTATATTTGAAAAAAATGTAACCCAATTTTTATTTTCTAACATTAAAAATACAAACAATTTTAAAATCCATTATTATCCAATTTTTTTAATACCAAGTTAAATCATTTCTCGCAAACAATAAATAATATTGAACAATTTTGATTTGAAAGTGTTTAAAGACTAAACAAATATATTAACTGATTTTTAATTGAAAACATTAAAAATGAAACAACTTTTCATTACGACAAATTTTGAAAAAGGACAATATTTCAAACAAGCTTTATTATAATGTGCTAAAAGAAACCGAATGTAATTCGGTAATCAATAAGAGCAGGAAATGGATAAAGTGGACGGAAAATTATGTTTGTAAAATTAAGTTTGGCTTAGATATGTGGGCATAACTGAAATACAACATTTGACTCGCACAAACTTATCCACATAGCAAGCCAAATAACAGCTAATAAAAAACGATTTTTCTCAATTTAAACGAAAATTTAATTTTGCTTTTCAACTTAAATTTGATAGAATTTTGTATTATCATCGGAAATACGTATGTTTGGAAAGTTTAGAGTCGAGTGGATATGAGGAATTTTATCAAAATTGAAATGCAATATTTGAATCTCACAAAAATATCCACAGAGCAAGTCAAATGAAAGCTTGTAAAAATGAATATCTTCATGTTGCAATTTTGAAAATTCGATCGTTTCAAATTCAAAGGAATTCAGATTGTATTATTTCTAAATCAAAGCGTTCAAAATTTAAAACTTACAAATATGAATAATTTTCAATTCGGACTGATTAAAATTTAGAAATTGAAAATTGAGAACTAAGTTGAATTTTTCAAAATCATTGTTTTAGAAATTCTAGAATTTCCAATTTTTTATTACATAAAAGAGTTGTTATTCTACATTGAAATTGATTAGAAAAATTCTTCGAAGATCAAAATATAACTTCTGCGTCATTTTTATCGTTAAAAATTGGCATTTTTTTCTATTCGTACCTAGGCGGAAATATTATGTATAGTTTATACGCAGTGTGAAGTTTTATATATTATATTTATTTGTTTTATATATTTGTTGTATGAAACAAATGAATATTATATATAATACTCCACACTATTTATTCAAAATATATAATATTTCCGCCGGCGTAAACTTTGAAAATTGGAGTATTCTTAAAAATATTCAAAATAAGAAATAATTTAAAATGGATTTTCATTTAAAACGTTTAAAACTAAAAAAAAATGTTTCGTCACTTAGAACTCAGATATTTAAACTTTCCCATACTCGCAAACCCTCTAAAATTTCAATTATTTTAAGTAAATGTAAATAGTTTAAAAATGAACAAGTTTGAAATGGCTTTCGATATGACACTTTTAATAATTGAAGGGAAATTGTACTGATTTCTGTGAAAGAATCACTGCCATTCGCTGTTGAAAATTGAAGAATTTAATTAATCATTCTGAACATTTTTAAAATTATATGCTTTATAATTAGAAACCATTTAAAATTAATAAAAGCAAACTTGAAGAAGTACAAATAAAAGATTCTAAACGTCGTTTAATTTTCAAATTGCGCACTACGATTTTTAAAAATCAATCATTGTAGTCGCGAGACAACAAACACGCGAAAAGCGAGTGGAAAGATAAGAGCTTAAATTTGGATTCTTCTGATATTATTTTTACCAACAATAAGAAAATAATGAACAGAGATTCTTCAAGTTTCCAGTAATGGGGGAAACTAGTTGAGAGCATAAAATAAAATAATTGGTTTAATTTTCTCTAAAAGTTTTAATATGAAACCCTCGTCAAATATTTTCGCGCACGAATGATACCCCCATTTTAATGTGAATACTATGGTTCACAAAAAATAGTTAGCACTCAAGTAATCCCTTTGAAGCATTTCTGTTTATTTATACAGGATGTCAATTTTAAAAGGACTTTCATTTAAGTAAAGAACATTGCTTTATTGTGAGTTTATTGATTTTACATGAATTCAGGTTTTAATTAAAAATAAACCAGAATGAGAGTAGCTTTTTGAGCACAAGAGATGAAAATTCGTGGGAGAAGCATGTACGAAATTTTTGGAATTTTATCTATGGGTCGAACATGATGTTGAAACTCGGTGTAAAATACCATTAGATATGCAAGGAGGTTTCCGTGTTTTTGGCATTTCGGTGAATTTACGCTTCTCATTCTCGCAAAGTCGACGCTAAGGTATGTATAAGTTTCTGCGTAAATCCTAATAATGTCTAATTTGTAGGCGACACGTCTTGGTAAACTTTTAAGAGTGCATAAAAAACCTTCGTCATTTTGGAGGAAGAGCATTTAAGACTTTGTGAGGGTTCGTTTAAAACTACGTAAATATTTAGCAACATATCTGATCCAAGTATTTAAAAAAATCTTCAGTTATAAGTAACCTTAAAAAATTATATTAATTTGTAAAAATAGTATTTACTGTGCAGTATCATATATAGTAGTAGATGCACACACACACACACATGAAAAATACGAACAATAAAAAAATTCATTATTGAACCGATTTTTAATTATAATGTTTACAATTTTCTTAAACAATTAATCATTCCGAACTGAAATCGTTTTAAACGTAAATAAAATATTGAGTATTCTAATATTACGTCACGCTCGGTCGGTGAACTGCAAGACATTGTTTAGATAGGAGTTTGACTAAAATTAATTAATTTCGGAAACATTAAGTAAAAAATCGTGATATAGCTTTTCTTTTAAGAAAGAAAAACCATTCATTTCATTATTGTTGGCAATTTGAAAAATATTCGATTAGGCAATCGATCACGAGAAATAATAATTTACCGTAATTGAGGTTATAACCTCAATTGCCGGCGACTTATGTCATTATACTTCTCGATAATTAGTGATTTTAAGTAGTTTCATATAAAGTAAGGTTATATCAAGGTTTTTAAAGAAATTATTTCAAGGATTTTCAGGAGATTTTAAGGAACCTAAGAAAATTTAAAGGATTTTGGATTTAAAAGATTTGAATTAATTTTAGTTTCCGAGGATTTCAAGGATTTTTAAGAAATCTTACGAGGTTGTTAAGAATTCAAGTGATTTCAAGGAATTACTAGGGACTTGGCAGAATCTTAAAGTTTCTTTTTAAAGGATCAAAAAAAATGCTTAAGTATTTACAAGTTATTTGTAAAATTTTATGACAGTTTTAGTAGTCTTAAAGAATGCCAATCGAGTTTTTGAAAAGTTATTTAAAGAGTTTTTAATGAATTTGAAAGAATGCAAAGATTTTATGGATTTTTAAGAGATTTAAAGGAATTTAAGAAAATTTCAAGGATTTTAATCGATTTGAATTAATTTCAGTCAATTTCGAGAAACTTTGAATGAATTTAAATGATTGTAAATAAGTTAAAGAGATTTCAAACAAAATTCAGAGGATTAAGAAATCTTACAGGATTTCTAAGAGTTCAAGTGATTTTGAGGAATAACTAGGAACTTAACGGGATATTAAAGTTTATTTTTAAAGAATTTAAAAATATTTCTAAAAGTTTTAGTGACTTTATAGAATGTTAGGCAATTAATCTAAAAGTTTTTTGAAAAGATTTTCAGTTATTTGCAAAAATTCAAAGATTCTAAGGATTGTCAAGAGATACTTCGAAAGATTTGAAATGATTGCACAAAATTCGAAGAAGTTTAAGGATTTTCAAGAAGTCTTATCGGATTTCTAATAAGGATCGCAGTCTTTGATCAATTTTGTTTTCTCAAAGTGCAAAAATGATTTCTTGACATCTTTGAAAAACACAATTGAACGAACTTCCAAAATTCAAAAATTTTTACCGCCAGCTATCATAACAATTCAACCTAACCTGAATCACGGCACATTATATTTTTTCTTGATGGATTGTCCAAATCGCACACTTCCCTAATTGCTAAAAATGATTAAAGAAATGGCTTTTCTATGTGAGAAGCAAAGCCATATCACGATTTTTCACTTGCTTTCGTCTACAAAAATTAATTTTAGTCAAACTCCTGTGTAATCAATGCTTTTCAGTCCACCAAGTGGTATGCCTCATAGATTTCGACGTTACCGACCAAGTATGTTGTAATGTTAGAATATTCAATATGAAACGATTTTGTTTTGAAATATAAGGGTTTAAAATTGAAAAATGACACATTAAAATATTAAGAATTGGACATTTTCGTAGGAGTTGATACTTTAATTTACAATTCAAAGCGTCAAAATTGAACAATTAGATTTGGAATAGAAGGAATATTTTCTAAGTCAAAACTTCTGAAATTCCAAAATATTACATTGTTATTACATAAAAATTGAATTATTCTAAAAGAACGTTCCAAATACAAAGTAATTTTAAATGGAAAACATTAAAAATGAACAAATGTGTACTACTGAACGTTGAAAATTAAAAGAATCCAAGCAGTGCAGTAGCAGATAAAAAAGGGAATTTTTCAAGAGAGCGAAAAACCATTGTTTAAAATCAAAATGGATATTTGAAGATAAAACAAATGTCCACTCCCGAACTGAAGTTTTGTCGAATTGAGGACAAAAGGTTTGATAAAAAAAAAGTAATCCATGTTAGTCTTGACTGCAAATCACTATACAAAATGTAATTTTCTGTCAAAAACGAAATAAAGCCATGCTTCCGATATATTAAGTTTCTGAATACAGGTAAATAAAATTTGATGTAAAAAAGTTTGTCAATTGTCGATCGACCTGACATCGTGATTCGAGAATGATAAGATTTTCAAAGAATGTCAATGTTGAAAGATGGAAAAATTATTATTACGTTTAAAATTATAACTAAATTGTAACTAAAATGTTTATTAATTTGACAAAATTAGGTATAAAAAATCATATTTAGATTTTTTTTACCACAATGTGTATTTGATTTTTTAGGCATTTTTTTAGGCATGAATTAGGAAACTTGTATAAAAAATATGGAATATATACCACACAAAAAATTAGATTATTAGTAGATAAGTACAGAATATGATTCGGACGTCTGAAATTGCACAATTTTAAGCCTTTCAATTCGAAATTGTTTTTCCATTGAATATTCTATTATTTAGAGGAATTTAGAGCAGACAACTTTGTATGTTTAAAATTTAAACCAAATAATTTTAAAGATTTGAAAATGTAAAACGATTAAATTTATAATTGACTAAAATTGAAACCAAACACTTTAGAATATTAAAATATAATATTATTAAATTGGAAACTGACGATCATAAGCTTTTATTACGAAACGTTGTAATTTAAAAAAAATTATTATCGAAATTGTCCTGAAATTTTTAATATTTAAATTTTAAACTACAACGTTCTGAAATTTTAAATTGGAAAACTTCATAAATTATAAAATTTCAAACAAACATTTTTTAATTTAAGCTTTTGAATAAAAAAAAATTAGTTTCGAGTCATAAAGTCCTAGAGAATGAAACCTTTTTTGAGATGCGCATTCAAAACTATATTTAAAATTAAAATGATAGAAATTTGAAGAATGACGAGTATATATTTGAAAATGATATAATTTCTAACTGGAAACTTTCAAAATTAATTAATTCAAATTTAAAGCGTTAAAAATGATAAAGTAACAAAGTTTGATTTAAAAATAAAGCATTATAAAAAATTCGAATACTGAAACTAAGTCGTTAAAAAAATTAATTTCCAAATTTTGCGTCACAATTTTTATAATTCAAATATTTTAATCTAGAGCGCAAAATTAACATCTTGCAAACCAACAATAAAGCATTTCCATGCAAGGGGAAAAACTTCATGTTGAAGATAATATTATCAGATCTTAAACTAGCGTAAACTAATTATTATTATAACTATATGTATATCAGTGTATAAGATGTAAAAAAAAAGTTAAACAGCCATCGCTGGGTCTTTGTGGACAAAGTGAATTAATGGATTTGAAGATTATTATACATAACAATATTAATGTATCTTTTAATTCTTTAGAAGCAATTTCTATTTAGGGACTTTAATAAATGCAAATGAAATAAATTGAAGTTGTATAATTCAAATTGTATAAATGAATGTTCTTGAATTTCGTCATGATTTTAGTTTTGCATCTACGAGACTTGTGCAGAATTCAATATACGGATTGGAAGGAAGTAATTGGATTATTCAACAGATTATTGAATGGAAAATCGACAAAGGGCTGAAGAGGAAATTCTTCACAGTAAAATAGAACCTGGTAAAGCTTAAGCTCGTTTTTTCTTATAGAATAGACAGGAAGTTTGACTCAGCGAAA
>NC_046665.1:80078540-80089860 GCF_010883055.1 Belonocnema kinseyi | reverse complement strand
TTTTTTTAATATTTTATTTTCGTATATTACTTGTTTTTTGATCAAATTAAATGACTCTCACTAAAGCTATTAATTTTAATATATTAACAGTTGATTAACTTGAGATATTTGTATAGTAAACATTCTAAATCATTTATTGAAAGTAATTATTTGATTTTTTACTTTTTGGATTTTTGGGGGAAATATGAAACTTTTTGACTCTTCCCCGAATGATATTTTACTTTTGATTTTTAAAAAAAATTTGCAAAAAGATATCAAACCATTGTCTCCAAAATTCGAAAAATTCATAAAAGTAAAAAAAAATTTTTCAGATCTGAATATCAATGATTGAATTCGATCATTTAAAATTGGGACGCTTTTAATATCAAAGAAAAATTAGGATTTAAAAGGCTGTACACTATTAATATAGTGTACAACTTTTGTTGGATCCACTAAAATTGAACCATTTATAGTTTTTCGACTTAAACAATTACAATTTTATAAATGCTTTACAAATATGCTTTACAACTGCATTATTTTTACTTCAAACATCCCTGGTGGAAAATTTGTTACAAAAAAGCACAAAACACTAAAACTATTGTTACAGGATCAAAAAAAAAAAATTAAATACATTATAACAAAAATGACATTAAAGTAAAACTTCTTATAGCGCACCACAAGGTCTACGAGTGAAAATACTTTCAGATGGAGAGCGAAATGGATCTCGAACTTGGTGGTGTAATATTTAAGATGACATTTCATTTCACACGCACTTCGGCTGAAGTTGCCAATCACTAAAAGCACGACCAATAAATTTCTATAAATTATCAGAAATTTCCAAAAATTAAAAAAATTTGCAAAATTACCAGAAGTTCTAAGATTACCCAAAATTTAAAAATTGCCAAAAAAATTAGAGAATAATAAAAAATTTTCAAAATTAGAGTTTGGCTGTGGCAGACTGTGGTATGAAAAATACCGTATGTATCGAGAAGGAGAAATGGGACATTTTACATGTGGCAAAATCGGTACTGAATATGTATATTTTTCAATTCGCCATGTTAATTTGAAAGTTTAATTTTTCACCATCCCCAAATTCGCCACAGAAGATACACTTCCCCGCCTAGTCTAAGCATGGAGTAAATGATGTACTCGTATATTGCCGTATTTCACTGTAGTTTTAATTTTCTGCAACAATTCAAGTTATTTAAGAAAAAGCACAAGTGAAAAAATCTACAAAAATGTACAGGTTTTAGAGCCAAAAATTTAAGTTTTTAGATCAAGGATGACAAATATATAGAATATTGCAATAAAATAAGTATAACTTAAGAAGTGTAAATGATCGCTATTACGAAAAAAGTTTCTATATGCTTAAACTTTAAGGAATGATAGAATAGTGAAAGATAATAATAATATTTAATCATTACGTTTAGTGTTCCAAATGTAAGTTTTTTATTCATTAGGAACTATTAGTGTCTTTTAGTATTCTACCATTCCTTCAAGGTTTAAAAATAGAATCTTTTTTTTATAATAGCGATTATTTAGTCATCTTAATTCAAAATTATTTATCTAATCGCAATATTTTAAGGATTTTTTGTCCCAGGTCGAAATAGAATATTTCCTTGACTCAAAAAAAATTTACGAAATTTAAATTAGATTAAAATCCAAATTAAAAATCCTATGTCACGTCCAATAATCAAATTGATACAAACTCCTGTTAACAAAACAAGAATCCAACGACCAAATTTGAACTACAAAGAACAAACAAAAAAAACTCCTATTGTAATCTGAAAAAAAAATTTTCGGTCAAAAATAAAAAAGAGGAAAGAAAAATGAGAAGGCAGCCAACCATATCCCCTTCTTTCTTTTTTTCAGATGATAATAGGAGTTTTTTTGTTTGTTTGTTCTTTGCGGTCCAAATTTGGTCGTTGGATTCTTGTTTTTTTTTAACAAGAGTTTGCATCAACTCTTTGACTGTAAAAAACTGTAAATTTCTGTCAATTCTTGTAGTTTTACTTTTTTTGTACATTCTTGTAGGAAATTATAACTACAATAAAATATAACAATACAATATACCAGAAATGTACAAAATTTATTCTTGTAAGAGATAAAAGTTGTAATTTTTTGTTATAATTTCTTGTATTTATTTGTAGTTTCCTGTAAAAATAGATCTAGTTTTTTGCACTCTTCCTAAAAATGTTTCCTTCTGTTTCAAAATTACTTTTGATAGATAGTGAATATCTAGGTTACCTTTTTTTCTGTACAAAAAATGTTGCGTGGCTCAAATGTCCGCTTTATACCACATGTGATTTATTAACGTATGAAATTATCTTTGTAAACATTCATTTTTTCCAGTTTGTAAATTTCTTCAATAAACTATAACAATTTACAACATCAAATTCGAAAACTACAAAATACCGTAGTTTCTGTAACGTCTTATAGGTTGTTTAAACAAAGTAAAAAAGTATTATTAAGAAAAAGTTATATAAATGTTCAAATTATCGAAATTTGGACTTTATTGTTATTTTCTTTACTTTTCTTTAAGAAAATATAAGAAAAACTTATTTATTTGTGATTAAATATATATTTTTTTAAATTTTTGTTGAAGTTAAAAAAAATAATATTTTCCGAAGTGATATACTTTATGGTAAAAATGTTTGCCACCAGGGCATGTGCAAAATTTAATATTTCAAGTGTATAATATAATTTCAAAGTTTAATCATGGCAATCTTTCTTTTAATGCCACACTCCTAGTCATTAAGTCATTTTGATTAATATGAAAAAAAATGTTATTTAAATTATCATATAAAATGAACTTAAATTATTCCCAAATGAGATTTACACTCTGCTAACTCTGCTTGTGAGAAAATCCAAAAATTTAAATTAGAAAATTAAAATATTTAGTTTTTAATGAAGATTATTAGCTTGTGCGCACCAATTTAAAATTAAATGCGGAAGTCACAAGTCCTGCAAAAATTGTTGGTGAATGGTTGATGCAGGATTGACATGCTCGTCAAGTCCTACATACAACCGCATCGGCATTGAACATGATCTGAGTTCACCCAGACTATGCTTAATGTAAATAAATCTGGCGTCAAATTAATATCATTGAACACCTGAGGTTCATTGCGAGAAAGAAAATCATACACCGCCTTACAGCGGATTTCCTAAGTTTGTACTAAAACAGTCGTCTGGTCTGGCATTGGTTGGTCTGGCGTTGGTAATGCAGAATACTGTAATAACATACACTGGGATTTTTATCACTTTTATTTCATTTTTTGGAAAAAAAATAAAAGCATTTTGAAATGTATATAAATTTATAATATTTATAAGTTAAACTCTACAACTTTTGTTTAGATTGCTCTAAATTTTATTTGAGGGGTCGATCAATAACTAAGCCACACTGCCAGAGGAGGTGACTGGTTTTGTGAAGATTCGTGATGTGCGTGCTGAGGATTAACGCAGACCACGGAAAATAGACATGTTAATAAAAATTTTTTGAAAATCTTGAAAAAATGAAAATTAGAGATTTTTTACACTGGAACCGCAGTTATATCTTCTCTAACTTATATCCTCTCGCTCTTATATTTCTGCATAACTTTCACTTGAAAATTTAAGGGTTTGGTAGAAAATGGAACCAATGGAACGAAGCGAACCGTGCGCAAAGCGCGCGATGAGCATGTCCCCGCTCAGTGAGCAGATTTTTTATTGTTGGAATAGTTCTTGATACTAATAATAAGGTGAAAAAGAATGCTAATCAAAATGACATATTTCCAGGTTTCTCTCATTTTTATTATAGAAATAAGTAGATTTGATAAGAATCAAATCAATCCTTTCTTCGACCGTCAATGTAGTTGTTGTGAAAAAGTTTATATTGGTGAAACAGGTAGAAGATTAAAAACTAAAGTTTCAGAACATAAAAGAGATTGTAGAGTTGGAAATTTTAATACAGGTCTTTCACAACATTGTTGGAACTTAAACCATTATTTTCATTTTGATTTTAACAATATAAAAATTCTTTCTAGGGAAAAAATACATATAAAAGACGCATAATAGAATCCATTTTTATAAACAATTATCACAATATTTCGATTAAATTACAGACAGAAATCATGAATGTCAACAAAATATATCAAAGTATTATAAAAATAAACAAAACCAAGTTAAAATTACAGTTACTTTGGCGCGCTTTCTCTATTCGCTGTTTGTAAGAATTATTCCGTTTTTCGTTTTTCGTACATTTTAATTGAATTTGGTGTCACACGTCATTATTATTTTAAATAATTGACATTGAACTATTGACAGATGTTTGACTCTAAAATTAATATTCTTGGTTTTTTAAAAGATAAAAAGCACAGGTAATTTTTATTTCTCGTACTTTTTATTAAAAAAAAGCAATTTGTTTGTAATTATTTGTAACAAAAGATCGTTATTTATATATTATTTATTTAGATTCTTTCAAAAAATCACGCAGTGTTTGCCTAAACGTCAGAAAGTCAGAATTTCAATAAACGAAATTTCCAATCATTACGTTTTATTCTTTTAATTAATGAAGGCCGTAAAACGTACCAAAAAAATCTTAATTTGGAATAGAGAAGTTTGATTGAAAACATGATCTTTTTGCCTTACACTGTTATCACATGGAAATGTTCAGAGTGCGACTAAATAGAAAGTTGGCTTTTATACAATAAATCGATTTTCCAATTGATTGCTGGATTGTTAACTGTGATTTGGAAAACAAATGTTACTAAAAACAATGCGGGGCCAGTTATATGATGCAATAAACGAGCAGCAAAACGTAATTAAAAAGACTTTGAAATGCGTTCAATCACAGAAGCATCGAGTTCAATTACTTTTTACGAGAAAAATCCGATAGAATACGGGTAAATAAAAAACAGATCAATCTGTTACGAAATTTGTATTATACCTGAAATAATTAATTAATTCAAATTCTGTGTTTACATTTATTGACATTCCTTTCTAATATGCATTCTATTAACAACAAAAAAACATAAATTTAAAACATATTCGTTTATTTACAAAAGGGATTTTTAATGTAATAGAAAAATTATGCCGAGATCGAAATTTGGAATAGGGGACTCATAAATAATGTGTTCTCACTTTCGTTTCAAGTTTTCGCTTTCTCCCCTCACTCGAGAAAGTAAGAATTTTGTTGAAATGCAGATAAGAAAATCCTGAAAGAACGTTCAGTAAGAATCAGGATTCTTTCTCCCTCTGAAAACCTCCATTAATTTCGGAGTTAGGAAAATCAAAGGGAGAATAAATTAGAATAGAATTATCAAATATTAGTTTGCTTAATACCATTTTATACAAATATGCATTCTAGATAAAAAAGTTTGTCTAATGTAACAAATAAACTGAAATTAAAGCAAATTAAAAAAAAATAAGTTAAATATATTTAAATTCTTTGATAAGTGGAAAAAGTCAAGGATTGTGAAAAAATACACGATGGCTGGACTTAATAAAATTTTATTTATGTAATTCGCAATGCTGTCAATAATCCTTCACAATAAATTTCTCATTTTAGGTGACGAAATGATTTCTTACTTTTCACTTTATTTTTTAAAAACTGCAAAGTTCCGGTTATGTCATTTTAGGTTGAATAAAATAGAAAAAAATAAGTAGATGAAGAATAATCCAATAATGATAAAATTACAAAAACGTATACATGGTGACGAAAAATGATTAAAATACAAAAAATTGTAAGAGAGTGCACTATTTTCAATGGGACATTTTTAATGTTATGTCCCGCATTTTATCAAATCTACAGTTGTCAAAGCATTTCGTCGGCATGGATAATATAATTCACTCCTTTATACCTTTTCCAGTTAAATTGAATTAAGGAAAAACATGTTTTTAAGGAAGTGTCTATAAACGCACTGAAGAAATTAGCTATTCTTACCAAAAAGCTGAAAGGTCGAAAGTTTTTAGAAAAAAGTTGACGTGTAAACGCAAAAAGATTAATTTTCAACTAAGAAAGATGATTTTTCAACCAAATGACTAAATTTTCGATCAGATGGTTGAACTTTTAAGCAAGAGACGAATAAAAATGGTTTAATTTGTAATCCAGTAGGTAAATTTTATAGTGAAAAGATGACTTTTCAACAAAACAGTAATTTAACTTTGAACACAAAAACGATTACAGAAACGAAATAGTTGAATGCTTAACCTACAAAGATGAAATTTCCACTAAAATATTAATTTTCTACCAAAACACAAATTTTCAACTAAAGAAGATAAGTTTTCAATCAAAATTAGAGCAGTTACATTTTTATTTAAAAAATTAATTTACATCTTCAAAAAAGTATTTCCAAGCAATTGAATTAAACGGAAAAAAATAAAGTTTAAGAAAGTCATTGCATTCTCAACGAAATTGATGAATTTTCGACAGAAAGATTAATTTTCTACTTTACTTTTCTACCGGAAGACATAAATTTCCAACGATGTAGTAAATTTTCAATCAATAAAGTAGATAAATTTTCAACCAAATAGTTGAATTTTCAACTAGAATAGGTAAGTCTTTACCTTTACCTTTAAGTGCAACTTTTTACTAAAAAAGTTAAATTTTCAACCAAGAATGGAATAGTTTAATTGTCAGTAAAAAAAATTACTTTCCAATTCTTAAATTTTCAACCAGAGATGAATCTTCAATAAAAATTAATTTTTAGCGAAGCAGTTGAAGTTTTAAGAAAAAAAGATGAGTTTTCTACATGATATTTGCATTTTCATCAAAGTAATTGAATTTTCAACCAAGTGGTAGAATTCTTAACCAAAAGAGATGTATTTCAAACCAAAAATATAATAGGATCCTTTTGAATCAAAAATAGTTGTTCTTATTGGGCTGTACTAATTGAGTTCAAAATTAAGTGAAAAAGAGGAAGTTTCTTGAAAATAGAAGACAAAATAATTGGTTTGAAAAGGGGCGAAGAGAGAAATAGGAGAAAGAATATGACGTATAATATGACTTTCTTAAAATTTTTCATCAACAAATGTGTTAAACTTTATCTAACCCTTACGAAAAAGAAGTATTAGTAAGCATTCGATCTAATACTTTTTTTTACGAATAAGTATTGGAAATCCAACACTTTCCCCCGAAAAAACTTTGTAATAATTCGTAGTTTTTGGCATGACCGCCTCCCCCTTAAATGGGTAACGTATTGTTTATGGACGGCCCCTAAGGTGTAGCACTTTGAAGCACTTTTTTAAGAGAGTTCTAATTTATTTTTAAATTTCAATTGTATGAATACGGAAGAAATGCAGAAGATGGAAATGGATATAACAAGTTTCGCAAGTCAGCGAAGTGTTGCAACGTTACGAGGCCATTGAAAAATACGAGTACGATGCTCTTGATAGCGAATAAACTATACATCAATCAGTATATACTTGGTTTGACATCCAATGATTACGTTCCAGTTCTTATATATAAACACATGTATCATATAGCAAACATTTTCGAAATATAGATACCTATCTCAGCTTCCGATGCATAAAGCAACACCTCCACCCTCCACCCTATTCACCACATTCACCCCATTTCTCGCTACTTTCCCTGTTTTGAAAGACATGTAACCGGGTATGAATATAACGATAGTAGGCATATATGCGTATACACATGTGTTTTATGGCGACCGCGTGTTTTCAATGGAAGCACTTAAGTGGAAGCTTCTGAACTTCCAACTTCGGCTTTTTCTCCATCCGCGCTGCTAAAAGCAACCATCCTTTTTGCCGGGGCATGCCAGGCGCTATAATGATCAATCGTGTTTACTGTAAAGTGTAAAGTATATTTTTGGTAGAAGAAACTTTCGAATTTCTCTTTGGAAGAGAAGAATTAAAGGGATAATGAATTAAATTCGAAAGCGAGAGATTGTTTGAATTATTTTGAGTATTTGGAAATTTAGTGAAATAAAAAACTCATTAGGAAGCTTCACTATAATAAGTATCAATAATGGAGACAACTTGCAATGTGATATGCTGAATTTTTTCAGTAAAGGGAAATTATATACTTTTTAATTAATCTTGTAATGAGAATAATGTTCTATATTTAAATAAAACTCAAAACAACTTCGAATCAGCGTAGTCTTGAGGATCGGCGTTTTTCTGTGAGAATTAAAAATTTCTAGATTGAAAAACAGAAGCTTTAACTTTCAAGCTAACTCTGCTTAAAAATTTTTTACAATTTTTTATAGAGCTCGCTTTAAATACTTTGTAATTGACCAAATTTCCGTTTTACATGCATCTTTCAAACGAAGCGAACTGTGAGCGAATCCTGTGAACTGAGCTCATTAAAAATAAACTCATTTCCTATTTAAAATTGAAGGTACTAGAGCGAAGAAGAACATTGAACATTTTAATACCAACCTGGATTTAAGCAAAATTGGTTTAATTTAAAACCTCAATATCGCAATTTCTGAACTGTGTCTTAAAATTAGCACAATTTTGCTTAAATAAAGACAAATTTGACTAAATTTTAAAATAAAAATAATCCTTTTCAGTATGATCAGAGTTAAAAAGCATGAAATATATATTGAGATATTATTATTTGGAATTTTAAAGTTAAAATATCGAAAATTAGATTCCCTTCAGACACTTGTCGTGTCAAAAATCATGCCTCTGGAAAAAAAGTTTTCTCTGATTTTAATGATTGAAATAATATTATCAGTTATTTATTATGGAAGAAAAAACATGATTTAAAATTTTGTTCATTCAAAACATTATTTTTTATTTAAAATCACAGCATCAGTAATAATATGTTGAGTCTTAAAATGACAGAAAAACTATTGTTTTCAAATTTTTTCACGATAACTACCCAAGGGAAAATTAATCTACAAAAGGAAAGTTAAGTATAAATTTAATCGATACTCACACATAGACAACCATCGGATATTTCGTTGACCCGGACATATCCACATCAGGTGGGATCATCAAACGAACTTGAGCTTCGAAGCCACCAGGAACCGGAACTGTGAGTCTCTTCACAACAGGGAGCGATTTTTCAGCCAGTTGTTCGGCTACCTCATAGTTATCTTCCCAAGAAAAGAGTTTAGTTGAGTTCTGTAAAAAAATAAAAAATTACATTTATTAGATAATTGTCAAAATTTAATAAAATTTAAATGAGATGAAAATAAAATTTGAAATCCTATTTAACGTCTAATTATCAAGTTAATGTGCAGAATTCCTGAAAATAAAACCAAGTATCCCACGATCAAATATGGAAAAGCACCATAAAATGTTCCTATAGCAATTTGAAAAAGGATACCAATTTTTCTAAAAACGAAAACAAAAAGTTTTTCTTTTGACAAAAATAAAATAGAGGAGAGAAAAATGAGAAAGCCATGAACCACACCTCCTTCCTTCTCTTTTTTCATTTCTTTCGTCTTTTTTATTTTTATTATTATGAGATCACAATTGAAAAACATTTGTAAAAAATAACCACCAACTTTTCAGCACTCATACAAGCACCCTTATCAAGGCAAACAAAATTTGATCAGACAGGAACAGCAACGAAACCACGATACTCTATCACCGATACCCGAAAATCAAGTGCCGAAACGTTGGTGATTATGTTTAAAAAATGTTTTTAATCGTGATTTGATAATAATAAAAATAAAAAAGACGAAAGAAATAAAAAAATAGAAGGAAGGGGATTTGGTTGGTTTCCTTCTTTTTTCTTTCCTCTTTTTTATTTTTGTCCAAAAAAAGAATGTTATTCTTTTCTTGTTTAGGAAATTTTTTATCTTTTACTCTTGTCTTTATTTTCGGCAATTCTGCTCATTAAATAATCGCCAGTCATGTTAATGGCTGTTCTATAGAAACAATTATAAGTACACATGCATCAGGGTGATTTATTTTATAAGGGGAAAAATCATTTTCAAATCTGAACACGCACATCAGCCTAAGCTGTACCGTTTAAATCAAATTTGCCAAGAAATTACAGTGAAGTGGAGAAATATGAGGTAGAAGGGAAAGCGCTAATATAGAATGGGTACTGCGAGGGTGCGGGGAAAGGCAGGTGGTAGAGGAGGAGGAAATGGGAGGTAAAAGAAGGGTTTCATTGATAAGAGGCATGGGGGAGGAGGGAGAGAGAAAATATGAAAGGATTGAGGAGGATGAGGGAAATAGGGAGATATAAGCTAAGGAGGTGAGCATTACACAAAAGTTGGGGAGAGAGATAAAGAAAGATAGGCTAAGGAGGAATGAAAAAGGGAAGTGGTGGATGGCTAAGAGGGGTATATGTAGAGGAGAGGAGTTTTGGCGATGCAGACGAAGATATTGAGAGGTGCTAACTGGAAAATATGGAGTCAGAAGCGAATGAGAAGGGACTGTAAAGTAGAACGGGGAGATGAATAAAGCGAGGCTGTGGGGAAATGAAAAAAAGGCCTCAGGGATGAATGAGAGGGATTGATGAAAGGGAATAAGAGATGATAGAGGGGAGCGACCGATACAAGGATAGAAGGCGAGACACTGAATGAGGAAGAGATAGGGAAGGAAGAGTAGAGGAGGAGGTGGCGATACGGTTAAGCAGGATAGTAAAAAAAAGAGAGGAGAATTGCAGATGACTGAGAGGGGTAGATCAAAGAGTAAGGAAAGTTAAGGGGGGCGACGTGGACGAATAAGAGGGAAACGGAAATGGGTGATTGAAGAGAGGGGTCGATCAGGGCAGTGAGTGATATAGGTGTATAGAGGAAGTGGTAAGTGTAGGTGAAGGCGAGAAACGAGGTTGATTGATGCTGATTGCGTGACGCTGGAGCTTAAGCCGTGCCTCTTCCAATATAAATACTGCCAAGACATATATCAACAATACGAGAATCGTCATTTTAAATTGCCGATTGTCAAATTATCATAGGGAAGAAAGAAATACAAATGGAGGAGGATGAAGGGGAAGTAGGGTTGCCACCTGTGCATACATCTGAATTTCATGTGACCCGATTTTCTTCTGTAACACCTGTTACATATCCGGGTAGTAGCGGCGATTCGCTATACGAATATAAACATCATCCAGGTCCCAGGGTCGAGAAGTCGTTGTAATGTCGAATCGGATTGCAAATTTTATTTTGTGGTGCGACATGCCTCCAACCTTGCAGCCCCTTTCTCGATTCCACGGGTCATAACGATCGAGCCATGAACACGTTTCTACGTGACTACATTTTCACGTTCCATACGAGTCAGAGTATTAATGATATATTGGAGAATATCCTCTGAGAAAACCAGGAAATTTTGCTTTATTTGTAGAGAAAGAGTGTTTAAATTAAGGGAAATGGAGGAAAAAAAATCAAGCATCGTTTATTTCTCATTTGATTCGTACAAATGCTTGCTGTAGTAATCG
>NC_046665.1:80064637-80078440 GCF_010883055.1 Belonocnema kinseyi | reverse complement strand
TAGGAATATTTAAGTCATCGAACCGGTATTCAATTATTTTTAACAACCAGCCTTATTATACAAAAATGAATTAAAAAAGGAATACTTTATCTCATCAAAATAACAATTGTTACTCTGGAATTTGCAAAAGTGATGTATCCATGTTAAGAAAATATCAGACGTTCCATCGATTTTCCTCTTTCTTTTTGAAGTCGCATTAAAAATGTATTCCAAGTCGAAACGGTAGGAACTGCATTCGTTCATTTTTCTCAGTGGTTTCTCACTTCCAGAGAAGCCGATTACACGTCGGGCACATAGTAGAGCGTGCTGTCGGTTCCCGAAGAATGATAAAAGAGAATATTATTAACGAGCGATCGATCAGACTTAACTCTTTTTCAAGAGAGGCTAAAACCACTCACCGAGTCTCTGAAACGTCGAGAGGTAGCTCTTGGACTTTCAAGTGGGCACCTGTATTTCTCGAGTCCCTTTCATTTCATCACTGGAAGCGAAACCTTGTTTCAAAATATGGTACTCGAGCGACCTATATTACTCTGATCAGCACTATAATTTTATGATTGATATGTCAATAGGGAATTCAAAACTATATAGAGCTTAGAGAGTAATAATTTTTTGAATAAACTATATATCTAGCAGGGTGGCGGTTCTGAATCAAGGAAAAAAATTCCCGGTTATTTCCCGGTTCGCAAAAGTTTTTCACTTTGTAAATAAGTGATTATTTTATAATAGATTTTATGCTTTCACGATGATTCATTTTGATAAAAAGAGATATTTCGGGTTTCACTCGTGTAAAAAACTACGAATTGTTTGCCGACGTTTCGTGAACATTGCAGTTCACATCTTCAGGGCTGACCTGATTATTTTATATTCCGGTTAAAAATATGAAACCCCGCTATCATTTTCAATACCCCAAATTAAAACTGATCCTCCATTTTAGATCAAATGGATACAGATGTTGAAAATGAAACATATCCCTCTTCCAATTCAGCGCAACATTGAAAATAAAAAGGTGCCTCCATTTCGTTTGAATGTTAAAAATACAAAATTTGCCTTGCGACTACTGCGGTTTTTTATTTACTTGTTTAGAGAGAATTTTTTTCACGTACTTAAAGGCTATTCCCGGCTCTAATTTGTATTCCCATTTAATGTGTTAATTGAAAAATTCTATTTCTTGACTGATATTCTTCTTTTCTGCTTTAAAACTTAACTGTTTTCTAAAACTTTCTACTTTTTAGCTTGGAAACTCAAGTATTTTCTTGAAAATTCATCTCTTTCGGTAGAAAATTAAACTTTTCTTGTTTAAAAAGTAAACTTCCCCTATTTTTTTGAAAAATCACACTTTTTCCTCTGTTTTGATGGCTAGAATTTTGGGCTGTGACCTCTATTACAATATTATGTTTTTATTTTAGAAGATTATGAAATAAAATTGAAGAAGAAATTTCTACTTGAAGTGTTGGGGCGACTGTTAGTATTTGTGACGTCACCCTGCTGAATTCAAGCCGATTCAAGCTTTGTATGATGATCTGTGACGAAGAACGGTGAGGGGTGGAAGAAGTTTTGCAAATAGCGTGACGTAGGGTTTGAACAGGACTTGCAGTCACATTGTAAAACAGAGGAGTGTGAGAATTAAGGGTGTCATTGGCAGCATGATAGAAGCTGAAATCTCATTTTTCTTGCCGAGACGATATGAGATGGAAATCCTATCTCATCCTGGAAGTCGAGGCACGTCTTTATTCTACTTTTTGCTTCTTTTGAATCTGGCGCACTTCCGATTCAAAAGACTTCCTCATGATATGTCGATGATCTGTTCGAGAGAGACTTACTTTGTCACAGATAGAAATATCCGGTACTCCAGGTCCTGCGCAGGTGAGCACGTAGTACGAATTATCGGGTGAGAACCGAGCCTGATTGTAGAGACATCGAACTCCGTCTGACTTGCCTTTCACGTTGCAGCTCAGACACTTTGATTTTCGACGCCGATCCAATAAGGATACTCGATACAGGTGCTGTTGAGCAGGATCCTTTTCCGACGTTGCTAAATAATACCTGAAAAAGTGAGAAAAAACTCATTACACTCATTAAAATACACGGAAAAAATGCATGGATAAACCAGCGGTATTTAAACTTGATTTTGCTGCAAATGCTGTTAGCAAGTAACCAACGATGTTGGTAACATTATCAAAGCAGCGATTTACTGCAAAATTTGTTTCAAGTATTGTTATTAATAAGTAACATCAATAAATCATTAAAAGAAAAATATTATTTTGTGAATGGCCCCTGAAGTCCTACATTTTTATAAATGATAAAAATTAACAACAATTCACTGGTTAACACATTGAAAGTTACAGAATAGATCAATCAAAATAGCTCATTTAATTTGTGCAAGTTAATGGTTATGCAAGTCCAAATTTTATTAGTAAAAGTCACTGTTATAATTGACAGTTACAGTTTAGATCATTCTAAATGACTGATTCGATCAGTTGACATTACTGATTAGATTAATTCGTCTTTATTGGTAGAAAATAAATGCTCTTGGTTCAAAATTCATTTTTTGATTGTTGAAATATTAATTATAACATTTTTTGTTGACAATTTATATTTTTTCATTGAAAATTCAGCGATGTCTTATGTTAACAATTCACTTTGTCGTTGTTAAAGATTATTAATTTTTGTAGAAAATTAGTTTTTTTTTCTAGGTGAAAAATACAATTTTTAACTCGGGACTTAATTGTTCCATTTACGGTTGAAAATTAATCTTTTTTTGACAAAAATTCAACTATTTGGTTGACAATTCAAGGTCGAAAGTTCGTGTTTTCTGGTTGAATTTAGCTGCATTTTTTATTTAAAATTAAATTATTTTTTATTCTTCTCTATGGGTGCAAATTTAACTATTTTTTAAAAATTCGCAGATAGAACAAAAATTCAGTGAAGTTTTCCTGCAACTGGCAATTTCAGATTCGGAATATTGCATTGAAAGGTTACGGCAAGGTACGGTCAACCAAGAAAATTTCTACTTTTCAGGGAATATTTCAGGGCAATGTTTAATACAGATTGGCAGTTTTATTTCATTTAATTCGATACGTGGTAGTATTCTGTGGCACCTACAGGTATGGAGAAGTTTTTTTTGTCCTCCTATAATATCTTGGAATATATGTACCATGATTATTTTACACATTAAAAAATATTCCAATTAAAAAACCTTACACCGCCAGTTTCAGGAAATATTCACAGAATTTGTTGTGCTACCTGGGTTCGATTTTTTTTTGTTTGTTGAAAATTGATCTTTTCTAGTTAAAGATGAAACTATTTGCTTGAATCTTCAGGTCTTTTGCTGAAAATTCAACTACTTGGTTGAAGGTTGAACTGCTTTGTTAACATTTCTTGTTTGTTTAATAATTATCATTTTGGTTGAAAATTCATCTTTTTAGTTGAAAATTAAATTTTTTTAATTCCATTTTTTTGTGGTTGAAAAGTATTCCTTTTACAGATAAAAATTCTTGTATTCTGTGGAAAATTCGTCTTTTTTGGTGGAAAGTTGATCTTGTTAGTTGAAAATTCATCTGTTTGGTCAAAAAATTAACAACCTGGTTGAAATGTAAACTACTTTGTTAAAAATTAATATTTTTAGTTTAAGATTAATCTTTTTTGTTGAAACCGAACTAATTTGTCAAAATTCTTTTTACTTTGAACAATTAATTTTTTTAATTGAAAATTTAACTACACCATTTTTGATTCAAATTTATAGTGTAAGAACAAACTTTGGGATGAGTCAATTTTTTAATTTTTTCCAGATATTCGACAAAATAATTTAGTTTTTATATTCCTTAATTTTTAAATAATTCGTATTTATACTGTAGTTTGATTAGAGTTATGCGCCTGGACAATGTTACGATTAATTTCGTAATTTAATTAAACTTGTTAACCTGATCGAATTAAACGATAATAATTTAATTCTCGATCATACTAAATCACACATTACACTATTCTCATTAAAACTATATCAATTCAACGAATAATGCAATACTCGCCGACCACAACTAGGAATTCTCGAAAGTAATTAAATTTCTAGAAAAATGATCGATCCGTTCATTTGCTTATATCTCACGTAATTGAATAGAGTTAATTCTCACAAATTTTTTTGTAATTAATTTAAAGATTGAATCTCATTTTTAATATCTGTGCATTAGGGTGATCCAAAAATGCATTGCAAATTTTTTTTGCATGCTAGAGGGCAACGATCCCCCCCCCCCATTCTACTCCAAATCC
Source organism: Belonocnema kinseyi (assembly GCF_010883055.1). Classification (NCBI taxonomy): domain Eukaryota; kingdom Metazoa; phylum Arthropoda; class Insecta; order Hymenoptera; family Cynipidae; genus Belonocnema; species Belonocnema kinseyi. The sequence continues at coordinate 80,074,177 of NC_046665.1, read as the reverse complement.
GAAAAAAATTCCCCAATGTTTTATTCTTTTATTTTAACAGTTGCCGGTGTTAACTCGAAGTTTCCCATGTAAAATGCATGGGGAAAAATCAATTTTTTTGAGTTTTTAGAATAATTTTTAAGAGTTTGAAAAAATGTGACGGGAAAGTATGGGAGCCTGCAGAGAATTATCCAATGAAGAATTTCATCCATCAGACTTATTGATTTGACACCCCTAACACACCCACGAGTACCTGAAAACTACCCTCAAAACAAAAAATATCAATTCTTAATGAAGTCGACCTTTTGAACAATGTATTCTCGTCTTTTTTTACTTAAAATTATTGATATTGGTCTAGTCAAATATTTATTATCATTTGTTAATTAATTTTTCCGAAAATTCGTTTTCCCCCCTAAAAAATATTACTATTAGTCTAGTTGAATATTTATTAACATTCTTTCGTTAATTGTTTATTATTTAAACAAATGGAACTTGTTTAAACAATTTCTTTCGAAACTTCTTTTTTTCCTTAAAAATTATTACTATTGGTCTATTAGAATATTTATTAACATTAGTTCGGTAATCATCAATTGTTTGAACAAATAGAATTTATTTAAATGTTTTTAAAATAAAAATTATTAATATTTCTTCAGTGTAATATTTATCAACATTATTTGATTAACTTTTTTTTTAATTTTAAAATAAAAATTATTACTCAAATATAACTGATAAATTAATTATTATTAAATTGATTATTAATCAGTAATTCATTATTACTGATAAATATTCCACTAGACCACAGTAATAATTTTTATTTTTTTAAATTTCGAAACAAAATTATGCAAACAAATTTCATTTGTTTCAATAATTGAAAATGAATGAACTAATGTTAATAAATATTCTACTAGACCAATAGTGATAATTTTTAGAGAAAGAACGAATTTTCAACAAAAAATTATTCAAACAAATTAAATTTGTTTAAAAAATTAGAAATTGATAAACCAATGTTCTTAAATATTCCACTAGACTTATAGTAAAAATTTTAAGGGGGGCGGGTTAAAAATATATTTAAACAAATTTCATGTGTTTAAATAATAAATACTTAATTAACCAATGATAATAAATATGCCACTAGACCGATAGTAATAATTTTAGGTAAAAAACGAGAATACGGTGCTCAAAATATCGATTTCATGAAGAATTGACAGTTTTCGTTTTAAGGTTAGTTTTCAGGTACTCGTGAGATGGTTTTAGAGTTGCTAACCCCATATGTCTGATACATAAAATTCTTCGTTGGATGATTCTCAAAAGGCCCCCATACTTCCCATCACATTTTTTCAAACCTTAAAAAATTATTCCAAAAATTCAAAAAAGTGATTTTTCCCCATGCATTTTACATGGGAAACTTCAACTCAAAACCGGCATCTGTTAAAATCGAAATTAAGAAGATAAAAAATTAAGGGATTTCTTTTTTCGGATTTGGAATGAAATTAGGGGGATCGTTGCCCTCTTAACTATTAATTAAATTCAATTAATTGTTTTACATATAGTACTACTTTAAATTAATGATTATATACTGCAGGTTGGTTTCCCTCAATATAATATTAAATTGATAATATAGTTTCATTGAATAATCTAAATTTATTTTACAATGACCAATTTTGATTATAAAGATACTAATTTCTTTGAAATCTATATTCTTTTATTATACCATAATATTTGTATATTTTTAAATCTGTAAACACAGTCACTGCTTGGTAAATGCGGCGAGCCAAAAAATGTGTTGTCCGGTTCAAATTTTTTGATTTGAGATTCCGAAGTTAGCCAATAGGGCTTAAAGTTAAATTCTCCTATAAATAATTTTTAAGAAAAAGAATTAGACCTCTTGTAAAAACCTTGTGGATCATTAGTAATAATATAAAAAATATTAAAAAACATCAGATTGTTATAAATAATTGAGTGATGTTTCGGAATAATGATTTATCGGGACATTGAACTTTATGTTAAATGACCTACCAAAATCAACCTTCGCTTTTCTTCTCTGATTGGTAGGAACGATTCAACAACTCAAGGTCCTCGTAGTATTTCCAATTAGATTAATTAGTTTGTATTAAAAAGAACGAAGAAATTCATGTATAATTGAACCGTATTCTCGGATATGGGAAGTGTTTTACGCGAATGAGAAAGTTGGTGAACGATTGTACGCCATTGTGGAGTCAGAAGGCAAAAAAATTGATAGGTGGGTTCTAGGGTTAATTTATAAAATACGATGAACCCTAGAGTGAGTGCCGATTTTGCAGCTGACCTTGGACCTAACTCCATAGACGAAGGTCCACTCCGAATGTAAATAGTCATGTGTGAGTGAGCACCACGCACGCCCCACAGCTCCTCTCATCAATCCCCGCTGCGCCGCGACAAATTTCAGAAGAACAAACTATCTATCCCTATCTCTCGGGTTCATTGTACTTAAAATGCAACTTTTTTCAGGAAAAAGCTAGAGAAACGTTTTTTTTGCTGTTTTATCAGTATGTTCCACTACTTTCTCCGAATTCGTAGAGTTTTTAATCTACTGCTAATTGCTGAAACTATTTTTACTTATTTAAAAAATTATTATATTATAATTTGAAAAATTAATGGTATTTTCCGAAGTATCTTCTCAATATTATGGCCTAATTGATAAATGTTAATACCTATTTCTAAACATAATCGTTATTGCAATTACTCAAAAAGCAATTTGTTCAATAAATAAGAACAATTAAACATAATGCATATATTTAGAGATAGATGTTGACATTTAATTATTAGACCTTAGCCTTCAGAAAATACCATTCATTTGCGACATTATAAAAAAATTTTAAATAAATAAAAATGGTTGAAATACCAAGTTGAGAATTAAAACAAAAAAGTCACCTTTTCTATTAATAAATTAGGCAAAATCATTCATAAAGTACCATCAATACGCGACATTAAAAATAATAAATTGGTAGAAGAAATGAAAATGGTTTAAACAATAAGAAATTACTTGGGAAAAGTAATACTCAAGCTGAACTTTTAAAACATGTAAAAAACTAACAATAAAGTAGGATTTTCTAGTCCTTTCAGCTATAAAGTTTGATTTAAATAAAAATAAATAAATAAAAGAATTTTAATAAAAATCTACAATATCTAAGTACAATAAATAGATCATAGCATCTATAAAATACGCTCAATTCCCGATATGCAATGGAAATAAAATTGTGCTAATAAAAAGAATTTTTTAAACAATGAAAAATTAATTTATAAATATTAAAAATCTTGTAATTGATTCATTTATGGGCAGAGGGTAAAATTAAAAAGTAATAATGGATTCATGTTGTTTAAAGAATTTGAGTTAGATCATGAAAGTATTTCAGATACTTTATCATATATTTTTACGATTTGGACGGAATGTACGAAAATGTATTTTTTTTTCTCGCGTTATTCCTAATGGAATCCTTGGCACGTGGCCCTTCTTAGTATTAAATAAAAACACTTGAATAAGGAATACTTTCCTGGCTATGGGCAAAATTTTCTAAATGATTTTTTGTGTTTATGATTATATTTCGACGTGAATTACTTCAATATTCTTTAGGTTATTTAACAATTACTGTAGGTGTTATACGTATATTAGAGTCACACTTGGTGGACTTTCAAAAACTTGTTTTTTTACAAAATTAAAATTTTTAGAAACATCGTTAATGATCGGAAAAAAGACCAAGCCACTTAAATGTTTATTCAACATTTTAAAAGTTTAAAAGTTAAAACTCTCCATTTCAGTTCGCTTGACAGGGATGATCATTCAGTTTTAAAATGCATTTAATTAAAATTTCTATGTCTTAATTAAATACGTATTTAATAGAATCAATCAATCAATCAATCAATTAATTAGGTTACTTTTTTTAATTCGAAAACTCCCATCCGAGGAAAACCGAACCAAGCACTGCTCAACTTCGGTGATCGGACAAGAAGCCTTAAATTATTCGATGTATCCTATCGGAAACATACTCTCATACATTTTATAACATACTTTTCAAAAAATATAAAATAATGTACGATAATTTAACATTCTTTTTACACAGGTATTAAAACAACCTGGATGTACCCAAATGCATAAATTTAATAAGCAGTATCATTGTTGTCGCGTTTACCCTTTCTGAAGCTCCACGCTGTATTTGTTATTATTTCCGGTGTGCTTTTATTCCGGAAGTTCAGAAATAATCGCAAACGCATTCACCTAGAAAATTTGGATGCACTTTTCTCGCTTCCAATGTCGACATTATACAGCCCACACTTTTTCTCAACCTTTCGCATCGTCAGGTACACAAGCGCGTACATATAGGAGAAATTGTCGGAAAAAGCGGCGCTGATACCCCGGGAATAATATCCCATCTCGTTCGCCATTGAGAGCTTTTCAACGTAGACGGGTACCACAAAAAGTGTCGCGTTTATTGGGCCACTCTCGCGGCATAGTAATTTCTCATGATTCATGGCTGCCGCTGGCTGCGGCTTTATTAAAAACTGTAGTCAGAATTAATTTTGCACAAAAGGGACGGTAAAAAATACAGGGGCGCTACGGTACCTATTTGCATTCATTCCCCGTGGGGCGCATTCGCATTCGCGCAACTCTAAATAAATCGGCTAAAAGGTGCATTCGCGTGCATTGTACAAGGTATGCGCCTCGAGTTTCCAGTTTCTCTTTCAATTTGTAAATATAATTCACCGAAAGTCATTTTTAAAAATCTTTTTACATTCTTTATGCGCTGAAACCCTGCATGATCCAATTCCTTGAATATTAAGAATTCAGAAAACTCTAGCGCTTTTGCTCAGATATTTTTGAGAACGTAAAGAAATATTGTGTTCAGAGCATTTCATTTGAAAACGAGAAAGTGGAACATCCATTTTGTTTTTTTTTTTATAGGCAGTTTATGCCCTGCCGGTACCGATAAAAAAGCTTTTCAGCCAGTTGTTTTTGAAAGGTTTTGTGTACACAAAACCGGTAGCGGCAAAAAGTATATTATTGAGGTGGAGTCTAGACTGTCGCGGCAGAAAGTCTAGACAAATAACCAAACATTCGTTTCAATTACAAGAACTTTTTATTATAAATATAAAATATAAATATAAAATAAAAAGTTCTTGTAATTGAAACGAATATTTGGTTAATTGTCTAGACTTTCTGCCGCGACAGTCTAAGGTTCATCCTTATAATATATTTGCTGATCAATCTCTCTAGCAATCACCCCAAGTGAAGATCCTCACAAAGTCGTTATGGGAGGTTCCCCACGTGGGTCCATTAGTACCCAAGGTCTTTTTTTGTGGCTCTCGTGTTTCTGTGGCTTCTTGTGATTCTTCTAACTAGGGTCTCATTCACACATTCTAACCATTCTTTCCGCGGTCTGCCTCTGGGCACGCTGCCATTTACTTTACCCTGACACACTTGTTTCGTCAGACGTTCATTTAGAATTCTCTCAAGATGCCTGAACCATCTTAACCGATTTCTTTCCCATTTGTCTATTAGCGTAATTTTATATTTTATGAAAGGTTAATTAAAATTATTTCAAATTCTTTCAACTTTAGCTTCTAAAAACTTGGACAGCTGAAATTGGCATTTTCAAGCAGCAATTATTCTTCAAAGTAAATAATTGGAAAGCACTACATTTAAACCAAAATGCTCTGCGTTTGTCTGTGTGTGGTGTTAATGGTCGAAATCGTCCTGACGGATGAATTTTCATTCCCGGTGATTTTCTGGTTTCCTCACGGTTGATTGTTAATTTTTTTCGATCAATTTAAAACAGTTCAATACATCCAAATAATTTCAAATTATTTTTAAAACTTTCAAAAGATTTAAAAGATTGCTGATTTGGAATATCAGATAATTTTTGGTAATAAAAATTATAATTCTGATTTGGAACAGATTATTTTATGGAAGAATTCTAATTCTGAACTTGAACCGGGATTTTTTTTTAATTCCCCTCTTGTAAATTAAAATTAAAATTCTTTTTCGAAATTTGCCTTCGATGTCCAAAATTTCCTGTTTCGAGTTAACGAAAATTAATTTTTGTTAATGAACCTAAAATTTAAATTGTAATTCTTTACAGAAACTCTCAGTTCTAACTAAAAATGGTTATTAATTACAAAAATTCTCTGTCAAAAATTAAAAGTTCTAATACTCTGCTAAAATTACATGTTCCAAATTGTCAAAGTTATATTAATTTACTGAAATTCCTTGTCCCAAACTAAATACACAAGAATGCCCATATAAGAATAGTTTCGGGGGTTGCCTCGCACTGGCCTTGAGATTTAATCAGTCTGTAAAAACATAAACGGTCTATTGTACTCTGGTGGCGACCCTTTGTTGACGCTGCCACACACTGCCACACGGCTGTCCCAACACAGAATTATAATTATTTTGGAAATCTCTCTATTCCAAGAGACAATTATGATTTTTTTAAGAATTCCCTGTTCTAACTGAGAATTAGAGTAATAAAATATAAGAAGCTACTTTTTTTTATAGATTAGTACATTTGAGAGGAAAGACCCGGTCATTAAATCATATTCTTGGTTATTTTTTGGTTTTTCCGATTTCCACGTCATGAAGACAGTGACTGGACACACATTTAATTATTTTCGAATAATAAAATTTTATTTTTGGGTCATATGAAAAAAATGGTTAAAAAATCATATTTTTGCTTGATTTAATTACATTTAAACAATTCCGGCCAAAAATGCTGACAGCTGGAATCGAGCCCGGACTTTCCGGTTACAAACTAGGAATGCTATACTGCCAAACTAATCGGGAGATGAAAAACTTTTGCATCGTGTTACATGTAACATTAGTAGCTTTTTTAAAGCCTAACTTGTATTTGGGGAATAAAAAATATCCGTCTATTTCAGTAAATAAGAAAAATTGTTCAGATTTCTTCTCTCCCACGATTAATCGAGAAAAATGGAAGCAATAAACGAACAATCGCGATACAATTACGTTACTTCTTCATCGTCCAATAATAAATTGAAGAAGCAGATAGACTGCCATATTTTATTGGCACCTTTTCTTTTCGACACACCTGAGATAAATGTCGGTAATAAATTGGGGTAAGTAATGGATGACATCTCGAGAAAACCTATCTTTCTCTTTTCTAATCTTTGCACATTTTGATCAGACGCCTGAGAAGGAAGGTTTGAAAGAAACCCTTGCAAAGAATAGCAAGCGATTGTGGTTATCACGGGAAAACCTCTTCATTGGCATCGATCGGTCTTCATTAACCAGTAAAAAAGTTCCCGTCTTTTGAATTTATCAACTAACCCGAAAACGATAAGAGTCTTCAATGTCAGCCGGGACAGTGTGAGGTCGAAGATCGATCTTTGGCGATTGGCTAATTTAACAAGATGCTCAAATTAATTTGCTGTGAATGACCCAAAAACCCATCCATCTTGATGATTGAGAAAGCTCCTTATCTCTATGGTGTGCATCCTGGGTCCGTTGTGGCCGACTCTGCCTTTATCACCATCATTTCCACATCCACCTTTACCTCTACACCCTCTCTCACTTTCGAAGCACCGAGACGCTTAAACCCCAGAGCCATTATCTTCTAAGATATTGAATTACGCGACGCCGGAAGTACCCTGTAGCTGTCGTTCGTCTCTAAAATTCAGCTTACCAATATCTGAAGGAAGCCTGGCTCCCTTTTCTGAATCATCTCCACCTCATTACCAAATGGAACGCGTCTAAGTCATTTCCTTAATGTCGCAATGGAGTAACTTAATTCGAAATACATATTTCGAACTTTGTCTCACCTTTGCGATACCACACCAGTCACGTCTGATGTAGTCTAATAATTTCTTACTTTAGGAGAAAATAGAGCATACATCTTATAGAGCATTAAAACATTATTATTTTTGCACATATGGTACTTGATAGGTAAAGATATCAAATGAGCCTTATCTTCCAAATTAAGATAATTTGCTCAACGTAAGAGAATGATACGTTCATTACTTTAAAAATTCGTTAGGAGAATGTTTATTACAATTGTAGATTTGTCATTATCGGATTCTATAACCGTCTACAAATTTTCCTGGTACAGGACTTTGGCCCCTGGAAACATTTCAAACGATTTTCGCATTATAATTTCAAAAATAGATACTCTGATATGAAATTGAAATGCGTATATTTTTTCTCTGGACTAAGATGCTGTGACTTTTGCCGTTTTTAAAGTAAACTCGAAAACCCCTATTTTCAGAAAACAAATTTATGGACGCCAAGTCCTAATTCATGTCCCAAAAAAAATTTCAAAAGGAGTCTTGCCTTAAACAATTGATATTTCTGAAAGATCCTGTTGAAATCAGACTAAAATAAAAAAAAGTTAAAACTGAGAAAAAGCTCCACTTTATTTATGTTTTCAAAATCTGCTCTCGTAAAAATTAGAAAAAAATTAAGTGGGATTTCACTGCAACTTTTTTTCTATAAAACTCCAGCTGAAATAGGGCAAATATTAAATTGTTTTTTATTCCTATTGAAGCAGTATCATCTCATAAAAATGTTGAAAAAAATTTATCTAGTCTATAATCGTACTTTTTTCCGAGAGGGGAAGCTGGGGAAGTGTGTGAAGGGGAATAGGGGAGGGAAGTATGAGAAGTACAAGGGGGGAGTAGGATACGTGAGATGAGAGACTCTGATAGGCTACGAAACCCTTTTGTGTAAGCGCAAGGTCCCTGGTTTAAATAATTTTTGATAAAAAAAGTGGTACTAGAACCCTAATTTGTTCATATAATAGAGACTACTACTTCACTATATGCGATTGAATTGCTTTACGGAACAGTTGCAGAATTTAGAAAAAATGCTTAGCTTCAGTTTTCTTGAAAAATAAATAAAACGCAAGTAAATAGAAATGAAAAAACAAGTAAAATAATTATAAAAAACGTGTAAGAAACAAAGAAAGGACTACATTTAAGAAAGAAGGTCTTTTGTCATAAATTATGTATTTTATTAAAGGCGATGAAAGTTCGAGGGGAAGCAATTTCAAGTTTGTTTGCCTGCATTCTAATCCCATGGGACTATTCAAAATTCAACCCTGTCTTATGGCTTAGTTGTAGGAATACCGTCGTCTTTGATCCCTTTTATGCTGCGCCCGCAAAATTAATGTTTTCTTCCCTCAAACAATTCTAAGTTCCTTGTGGGCAATCGCGCCCCTAGCGCTTCAGTATCTCCGATCTCTATCGACTTACACAAGGTGTCCGGGGATAAAAGCTATAGAACGGGGCTTTAAGAGTAATCCTATGACGATGAAAATCGAATCCCTCCTGTCGTCAAATTCGTGCACACTACACAAATAATGAGAAGCATTTGTCTGCCTTGGAAATGGGAAAAAATTGGGCCCACACGATAAAGTTTTGTAAAAAAAACTATGAATATGCATTCATTGCCTGTGATTCGTATTAGGAATTTCAAGGAAAAATACCAGAATCATTCCAAAATATTCTAGGAGAACTATGTGAGAAGAAAAGAGCAGTTTTGCAAATGATTAATAAGGGGCCGTTCAAAAACTATGT
>NC_046665.1:80064292-80064627 GCF_010883055.1 Belonocnema kinseyi | reverse complement strand
GAGTGCGACATCACACATGGATAATATAAATGTGATAACATTTTAAGTGCATGCAGCGTTTTTAATTAGTGCCTTCATTTGATTAGTAAGACAAGAAAATAAATACTTGAAGTTTTTCTCCTATCCCCCTCTTTACCCCTTTTTAAAGAATTCCTCTTTTTCCCCAGTCTTCGAGAAACTTCTCCTTTTTTCTTGTTTTTCGTTTAAATACGAAATGAATGAATATAACACACTAAGAATATCCAGCTATTTTTGTTGAAAGTTAATTCTTTTCAATTAAAACCCCTACAATTATATTTTTTGTGAGAATTCAACAGTTTTGTTGAACATTCGCC
>NC_046665.1:80055644-80064192 GCF_010883055.1 Belonocnema kinseyi | reverse complement strand
GGTATGCAGTAACACATATGAGAGTATATGTATATTATGTACATGTTTCAAGAATTTCGGGTGTTTCAACCCCTCCTGGCTACGGCCTTGGCTGCGAAGTCTGTTAAAATATTATGTTTATGTGCTTTTTAGACGTTTTATAAATTAAATCGAAGACAAATGTTCAATTAAAAAGAGCGGATGCAAGCTTTACGTAATGATTTGTTACGAAGAAGGGTTGAGGCGGAAAAAGTGTTTAAAATAGCATGACATAATGTTTGTATAGCCCCTAAAGTAATTTGGCTGACAAATTTTATAAAATGTCATTTTATGATTAGGATTTCATATGATTTTTCCCCTACTTTCATAACTTTATTATACATTTAATTGTTATTAAACATTTTATAATGGCGTTATTATCTTGCGATTGTAAATTATATTTAACACCCCCTGAACCAAAACTAACGAAGCCTAAAATTTCAATTTCAAGACGACATGCAACGCTCCGATAGCCTCACCCGTTAACATCATCTTACCACATTTTAAAGACTTATTTCCTAAGCTTGATCCGAAACCTTTAATGATCCTTAATCCATCTTAAGAGTTTCCTTGAAGGAATTCGCATCCCCCTTTAAGCAGAATTATAGTTCAGCTCTCCATTCGCAATATTTTATCAGAACGAGGGCTTTTAATTCAGTAGTGACGGAGTAATTGAATGCTCAAAATGGCGAGGAAAAACTAGTCGCGAATTTACTCGCGTAACAACATGAGTAATTTCACGCAACAGAAGAGTGAGTACATTTACCGAGAGGAAAGGAGCAAAGGAGCAAAAACTCTTGAGTGGGACAGCAAAACTAGCAAAAAGTGACTTTGATGACAGAATCCTCTGGCGCCAGTGCAATTAACTCAGTTTATCAGACTCTCTGCTAAGCTGAGCGGCTGATATCCACTCTTTAGTTCAGCAATCTAATTAGGAGCTAGAACCGACGAAACTGTTGTAAGGGTCCTGGGAAAATTATGGTCCTTTACTTGGGGTTAATTCGCTCCGGACGCAGGAAGATTTTGGCGAAAATCCGATTGGTGAAATCCGACAATGACATATTAAGAGGAAATCTGTGGCTGCGTCAAGAACAAAACCAAGGATTAATTTCCATATGGTGGATTCCTGGCTGGATTCACAACAGATAAATATTGATCACACTGATAGAGAACTGCTGGATGTTGACTTGGCAGAATAGAATTATAGGAGAATCAATTTAAGCCCAAAAATAAAGATTTGCTATGGTGAATCGCCGCCGCGTAAAAAAATGAGAATATATTTTTTGAAAGAATACTTCTTATCCGGAATACATGAAAACTGTATCATTTTTTAATAATTAGACACATCTGCAGCCTAATACTGTTCAACCAACTGACAACAAAATTTCGAGATTACTCTGTCAGAGGGAATTCTTTTATCGTTTTTCAGGATTTTTTCCATTTATTACTTTTCGAGATTTAATATTTTCTATGTGAAAAATCGTTTTTAAGTAGTTAAGGACACCGGCAGCCTTATACACTATTCAACCGATAGATACAAACATTTCAATATAAATCTATTTGATGGAATTTTTTTCACGAATTTTGTTATTTATTGATTATTTTTTATTATTTAGAATCTTCTATAAAGAAAAATCCATTTTTTGGTAATTAGACACACCTCTAGCCTATACTGTTCAACCAATTGATACATAAGTTTCAAGATAAGTCTGTGTGATTGAATTTTTTATTCGTTTTTCAGAAATGTTGTATTCATTGATTGTTTTTCAGGATACAGTACTTTTTATGAATTAAAATTAATTTCTTAGTGATTAGAAATGCCTAGAATCTACATCCAAAACTAATTAACCGATTAGTACGAAAATTTCGAGATGATCCTTTATACTGATATGAAACATATTCTTTATATTTTATTAAGTATTAAATATTTTTATTGCTTTTAAAAAATTGGTTAATTTAATGAAATTTTTTATTAAAAAAGAAGTCAAGTCTCACCAAAAACATCTGCGATTCAAAAAATGTTGCCAGCTAAAAAGTTATCAGTACAATGAATAAGGTTTCTGAAAGTTATGTAAGCTTTTGAAATTAAATTTAAAAACTTACCATCGCGAGATCTTCTCTTTTTCTAAGAATAATAATCTCGCCAAGATTTATTTTTTGCAATTTAATCCATCCTCGAAGTTTCTGTAATTTTAAAATTTAATTTACAAAATTAAGATATGTTTTAGGAAATTTGATAAACCATGTAGATTTTAATGATAACTTTTTATTTGGCGGAATATTTACTTCTCTATAAATAAAGCTTTGTCGTGGTAACATTTTCGAAGTTCAAAGTTTAATCATTTCAGATTAACAGCGTATTAAAGTATTTTACAAAATAAGCCATTTTAATTCAACAAAACCAGGAGTGAAAGCTATAAAATTGAAAGCGTTCAAAATTGAGTAAGCATTATAAATGGTTCAGTTTCAAATTTAAATTATGATGGGAATTAAATAATTTCGAATTGAACCTTCCAAATGGAAACATTTCAAAAATATATAAGCGTTTCAAATTTAACAATTTCAGAATACACAGATTCCACGACAAATAATTTATAATTTAACAATTTAAAATTAATATTGTCTAAAATAAAAAAATCTTTAAATTTTAATTAAAGATTTAAAAATGCAATCACTTTAAACTAAGTAATTTTTATATATGAACGGCTTCAAGAAGGAAAAATTCTAAATAAAAGAAATCAGATTCTAAAATAAGATAATTTTCAAGTTTGAGACTTAAAAAAAGGAATATGGTAAACTTAAAGTAGGATGAAATTCAAAAAGTTTCTGCTTTGAAACTAGTTCAAATTGTAAATACCTACTAACATTAAAAAAATGAAATAGGAGAGGTTCAGTTCTTCAAAGAAATGAATGTTGAAATTAAATGGTTGAGCAAAAAATGTTTTCAAAATCTGCAAGCACTTAAGAAGATTTCAAGTATGAGGAAACTTGAATTGAAAATTCTAAAATTCGTTGTTATTATGTTCTTTTTAATTGTATAGTTTAAAAAAACCATTAAAAATTCTGAAATTTATTTGTCGTAATTCTGTGAAGCAGCCCTGACATATTTTGTATTTTGTACTATTCTCTGGTTCATGAGTAATAATGAAAAACTTATTAAAGTTTATGCTAGGCTACCTACGAAGACAATGACGAATAACCTAGTGAATTTGAAAATAAGGTTGATCAGCTGATTAATATCCGATCTTATTTTGCCAACTTGAATGCCTTAAGGACAAAGGGAAATTAGTTCATTTGAAAGTCGAGAAAATAGCGCGTTGCAGACTGTCTGGATTCGATAACTTTTCTACTCTTCTCTGGCGAATCCACAATCCTCACTAAATTCGGTGTAACTGATTGCTCGATTCTACAATTCGTTCGGATCAGTTTCATGAAAAGTTATTGGTTCACAAACCAACTAGAACAATTCAGTTAGAGAAAATTCATCTTACTGATGTGACATTGGATAGAAGATTCAAAGTAGTCGGAAAAGTGAATGAATTGAGCGATTTAAAAGATGTACTAAGGCACTTTTGATATTCAGAATTATATTTTACATTTTCGAATGATTATTCATTACGCTAATCACTATTAGGTTAATTGTTAAATTGAAAACAAACTTTAAGTCTCAGTAATATAACATCAAATTAAAAATTTACTGGTTTTTTGTTTTAATTAATAAATACTTATTATCATCTTCTACAAAATGGTCATTTTTTTATTTCTGCTCCTACTGACTTTCATTTATTAACAGAATATACCAAACGTCATTACCTCACGGCTTCCAAAACTCACTTTGTACAAGGATGTACTGATTTCCTCTGTTGTTTTCCACAGTAACCTAAAAAACGCTTAACGCATTAAGCTTGTAAACTTTAGAAGGACAAAAGTTTAATTTATGAATATTTTTAAAGCCAACTGAATAAGATTCTAAAACCTTAACGTCTGCCCCTAGATATTTGTCAATTAAGTCGTCATCACAGTAAAAAGAAAGTGTTAATGAAACACCAATATCAGGGTATCATATACCTGCAGCAGAAATTACCCTTGCGGTGTGAATGCTGCACCGTAATGTAGGGTACAATTTACCAATCACTTGGGGTACGAAGTGCTTACTACTTAGGGTACGACGTGTCCGCTTCTTGGGGTACGAAATGATAAACGTCATTATCGACGCATAATCTACGCGTTCGTAACTTCTTAAATACTTTTCAAGGTTTGAAATAGCCATGTTTAAATGCATTTTTTATTATTTTGACAGCTTTGTTAATTGTATGTCACGGTCATTGAAGTTTAGAAGGTGTGTTGTTCGCACCTTGTAAAATTAAGCCATTAGGTATTTCAGATTAGGTGGGGATATCCAAGATGTCTGCACGCTAAGGGGCAAACAATAATACTAAATACATGGGACTAAACTTTATTTTTTATAATAACTTGGAAAATAATTATTTTTCACGATGAGTGCATTCAGACTATTTAACTATTTAATAACTATTTAATTGAATAATAAAATTGATATTTTTTTGCAACTATGAAAAATATTTTTTCTCAAGTTATAAACTAGATTAAGTTTTATCCTCTGGGATTTGTATTATTGCTTGGCCCTCATTGTACAGGCATCTTGCCAGCTGACGCCACAACTTGAAATACTTAATATTAGAAATCTTAGCGCATATATAACTTGAGGGAACCCGGCAATGGCAGAGTTATTGCCAAAATAAAAGAGATAGACTATGATTGAGCGGGATAAGTTATCTCTCTCGCGCAGCGATCTGATTGGCTGTCTACCGCCAATCAGTTAAATAGTTTACATGTATGCGCAAGTAAAGAGCTATTTATGGAGCAAAATTGAAAAGACCAATCATGTTGCTGTGCGAGAGAGATAGCTTATCCACCAGCCCCAAGCAGTGGTGGCAGAACGCGGATGTCCCTGGCATGCGCAGTAGTTATTCCTGTGTATTTTTAGGTTATGTAAGACCATGTGTCAATTTAAAAATACACAAGAATCACTGCTGCGAATGCTCGAGATATCCGCGTTCGCTCACAATATAACTTTTAATCTTGATTAATTAGAACCTTAATAAGAATACATAGTGGAGCATAGGCACGCTAAAATTACTAGAAAAGTAGAGCATATAATTGCTAAATTCCCCACGCATGAAGTAGTTCAATATTTAGGATGAAAAGGTCTTTCTATACGCCTAATAATACCATCATCAGATTTAACTGAATTAAAAAAAAAACATTAGGAAAACGTACAAATTCAATCTGATTAAAATAGAAACTATTTGATCAAATTTTCTATTACTAGACATTAATCTGGAAAGTTTGAAATATTTTTCAAAGCATTACTTTATTATTAAAGTTAAATATTCTGATACCATTTTAACATTATTATTATTTATAATAATAAGTTTAACTTCATTAATTAAAAAAATACTTATTTAAATTAGAATTACAAATACGAGAACTGAATCTACAATTCTTTAGACGCTATAAAACTATACAATTTAAATAATAATTTATTTTTTTGTCAATATGTACATTTTTATTCAATTCTCGTACTGTTTGTTGCGTAATTATTTACATGAAAGTAACAGAACCTCGATTTGAACTTTTCGCCAACAAAATACGCAAATTTATATTTATAACTCGAGCATTTAATCTTTTTTTGGCAATAAATAATGCCTTGAAAAATATAATAAACATTCTAAACATTCATGCGTTAGAGAGATTCGATAAACTAGATTAGTGGGCATCGGAATCCCACCCCTGGCCATTTCAACTATGCTCATACCTCAAAGCCTAGTTTCACAAAGTGGAATCCGCATACTTTCAACTTTTCTAAGACTTTGGCATGCTTGACAACAGCTGTCAAAATTTCAAAGCAGTAACATCTGACCTTTCGTACCTCACCTTGTGGTTATTTCATACCCTACATACTCGGTATGTCGTACCCCAAGTTCGAGAGATATCTGAATCCCTACCGAGGTACAGTGAACACCGTTATAATTTTACCTGCAACAAAATATACCCCCAAGTTTTTACTGTGTATTACCATCCGTATTTTTTCTAGTAAAATATTTTAGCTCCATTTGAGTGATGAACACAGAAATATGAAGTTCAGCGTATTATATAAGATTCTAGCAAGGTAACCGTAAAATATTAACGTTTTTTTATCAATCTGATATTAAAACTGAAAATGTACATTTCGACTACAAAAATGTGATTACCGTACGTATGTTAAAAACCGGCTTTAAAGTGAAAAAATGGTAAAAACCATTCAGTCTTCTACTTAGCTCTCTCTTTCATAAATAGGCGATTATTTACGATGAGAATATGTTATTCCTTTTATTAAAAGAGGAAAATCTTCACATTTTTCTCGCTCGTGGATCAGTTCCAAGTTAAAAAGTTTATATATATATATATATATATATATATCACTATATATATTAGTTTATATATAGTGCAGAAGAAAATCATATTTTTCATTTGTTCTAGTACTTTTTCTATGTAAAACAAATAAAGAATATCGATGTTTTATATAAATTATATATAACGCTTTTACTTGAGGTCACTGTGGTAGGCCGGTTTGTTGACTACTTTCTAGCTCTATTTGTAGAGATTTCAAAATATAAGCTAAATAAGTTAATTAGAAAGGAAAATATATATTGATAATTCGATTATAGCGAAAATTGCAAGTTGGCAGATTTGTTAAATCCCCCACAGATCCTTATTAACAACATCTTCATCAAACGCCTAGCCTCAAATCTACATCCCATATTTTATGTATGAATTTAATTATAATTTCTTATCTTCAGACGTGAGCCCCTTTGGATAACAATTTTTCAGATGTGATACGATAAATTTCCTTCATGAAGTATTACATTTTTAATTCATATGAGATTGACATTGCTGGGACTCAGCGGTGCCTATGTGGGGAGAATGCGGCGCACCCTTAAGACCCCTGTAAATCATCGGCAAAATCGGACTTTATAGAATCAGACCAAACGGAGGAATCATTTTTTAGAGTTTTTTTTGCACATACATAATCTATCTAAAAAGTATAAAGCCTATTTTTCCAGAGAAAATTATATTTTTTATTTAATAATAAAAAAAAAAAAATGCGCGCTATTAGTGGTACCACGAAAGCGCAAGCATGGCTATGTAATAAAGTATTGTACCATTTTTTTTAACGAAATAGATAAAGCAGTTGTTGACCTCGATTTTTGTTTTCGTCATTAGGCTTTTCACCGGCCATCCTGGCTTCGATAGAGGAAAAAAAAATAATATTTAGAATACGCATGCACACAAATTAGAGATAAATTTTCAAGCGCTTGGGCGTGAAATCAAACCTCGCAAAACCGGTTTCCTGTAAATGCCCGTAATTCTATATTTAAATCGCGATATTGCTTCTTTTTGGTTTCACAATTGAAGTTTTACAATTGTTAGTTGCAAGCTTCTATACTTTTTACCTAGAAGAAAGAAACATCACACACAGAAATGCACAATCACGAATGCGTCACTTTCAATTAAATCCGCACCTTAATCTATCATATTAAAAAGTAAATCTAAAAAATCGCAGCGTTTAAAGTTTTTTAGATTCAGTAAACCTAAGGAAAGTAAACCGAGGATCAAGTTCTCTATGGTTTGATAGAGGTACTCACACGAAGTGGTTTTCTTGATCCCAGGAGACAATTTCGGTGACAACGAAGGTGCCAGAAGTTAGAGCAGTGGTTTTGGCATCCGTGGTTGCATTCGAAACAAGTACTAAATGCTTCCAATCGCCCTTGTCACTTTGTTTCTGCGGTAAGATCAAAAGGAATGCTGCTCCATCCTTGCTGAAGACTGGAGGTGCAAATTGATCGACCCAGCCATTCGCCTCGGTATAAGATAGAACCTTAAAGTAGAAGAAATTTCTTTAAAGCAATATTTTATTTCATGAATTCAGTGCCTTAAGTTACCCTCATAAGGGAAACATACTAATAATAATATGCTAAAGTGCTAAGATGCGCTTTTCAACCATTCTAAAAAAAACGTTTTTGAAAAACGACAGTCTTTTAACTCCCCCTTAGATGAGGCAGTATATAAGAGAAAAATATAATACATGAAAATACACTGGGACTTGGATTGAAGCAGTGCGGATTAACGGCATTCCTAGAATTGATGCGAGAAGCGCGGAAGGAGCTGCTCAGTCAAGTGTGACAAGCGGTTTGAGGGCCGCACTCTACGCAAGTTGGTTGCATCAGGTTACGTAATTCGTCCAAATCTAACAGAAATTATTCACTCAGCCCTATCTGTTTATGTTTAGATTGTCTGGAAATAGGACAAAGGCCATTTCAAGCCATGCGCTACACCATTATTAATTCCAAGTTCCAATGTAGTATGAAAAGAATAAAATTAAAAATTAAAATGTAAAGAAATAGATAAATGAAATACACCAAACTCTCGTGTTCAATCAAGTGTCGGAAGTTGCCTTCAAATAGCCCTG
>NC_046665.1:80042317-80055544 GCF_010883055.1 Belonocnema kinseyi | reverse complement strand
GCAACTGCTCTCGCTCTGTTCCCCTGAGAAACTGCGTAAGCCAGCAGTTCTAGGAAGGTCGAGATCGGGGTGACTGAAAGCGAGAGTTTGGTGTAATATAAAAGTAAAACATAAATAAAAGACAGTTTATATAAACAACATTTCTGGGTTGAAATTTTGTCATAGGTTTATACTGCCCAACATGCCGAAGGCGTTTTTCGGTTAGAGATGGATTTTTATTTAATAATTCTTGCACGGGGATGTCCCGGTATATATCATCAGTCACGGACACATTTTTATAATGCAATCAAGTGGTCTGATGAGAACAGTCTGTCTAGACATATTGGGCAAAGCCTGGTTTTACCCCGTCATTGACGGACTGGGTTGCAGTCAAGTACACGATGGGGGGACCTACAGCTTAAGGTGGGTTCCGAACCACCAGAACCTTGGTAAAGGTACATTGAAAAATTTCTAGAAGTGCCGGCTGAGGGAACGAACCCCGGACCTCTGAGGTAAAGTCCAAGTGTCTAACCAACTGAGACACCATTAAAAACATTTCTGTGGCGAAATGTTGTCACAGGCTTATACTGCCCAATATGTCGAAGGCATTTTTGGTTAGAGTTGGATTTTTATTTGATCATTTTGCACGGGGCTCTTCCGGTATACATCATCAGTCACGGACGCATTTTTATAATACGAGTACAATCAAGTGATCTGATGAGAGCAGTCTGCCCAGACATATTGGACAAAGCCTAGTTTTTACCCCATCATTGACGGACTGGGTTGCAGTCAAGTACACGGTGGGGGGACCTACAGCTTAAGGTGGGTTCCGAACCACCAGAACCTCGGTAAAGGTACATTGAAAAATTTCCAGAGGTACCGGCTCAGGGATCGAACCCCGGACCTCTGAGGTGAAGTCCAAGTGTCTAACCAACTGAGCCACCGACCACCATTATTATTATTATTATTATTATACTCATATTTTCAAACTAGACTTATAAGTTTTGTTTATTAATATAAAATTGCATAAGGAATTAGACCTGCACCGTGATCCATGTAACCGGCGTGGGATATTATAAAGCTGTTTTTTACGAGAATGGATGAAAAGCGCATCATATTTGCTTATTATGCCACAGCCATGAATGAAATTAATTTGTTTTTCACTAATATCTAGAGATTAAACACTTCAAAATAATTCAAAATATCAAAGTGAATTTAAAGAAATGAGGCACATTAAATTTTTTTAGAAATATCAAAGAATTTAATTTAATTTACTCCGAGAACGAATATTCATAATTCATTTTATGTAGCTTTATATTTATATTACCTCCTATATACAATTTCAGATATATAGAAATTAATAATGCTATTTACACTAAACGTGATGCAATATTTAGAGTAGAGATAATTAAAATAGGGGTATTAACGAAATAGATACACAGCATGAAAGACCGGTTGGACGTTCGTCTATATCAGTTTCAAAATGATTTATATCCGAATAAATATAATCATTGGGGCTTCTCAACAAATTACATGTGTTCAAATTTCGTCTAGAGTAATGGAAGTTAATGGTAGAATTTACGAACCGTTGTACAATTTTGAGTGATGACATCACACAGATGAAAGTAGGCTTCGTTCTGAACTCGATTCATCCAAGTTGCAGATAAGAGGTTTTCAGTTGGAAAATCTACTGCAGAAAGAATAGTCTGCTTATTTTTTAGATGAGGAGGACTTTCTATTTCGATTGGAGTTGTTCCGTTCTTTTTAATTATATCCTCCAAATCGACGCAAAACAACTTCACTGTTGGATTAGTCGTGCCGCTCTGAAACAAAAAATATTACGAAGGGTGAAAATAAAATAGGGGAAACCACCCTACAGTATATAGGAAAGAATTCAGCAGAATTTAACTGCATCAGTTTTCAAAAATAAATAATATAATATATAAATAATAATAAGTATATATTAAACATTTTTATTAGACTAGGTAAACAGTACGATTTTGACACCACTATCCATCAACAGATTTTCTGGTATTATTCCTGGACATAAGAAAATATTAAATTCTAGGTAATCATAATTTTTCGTTAATATAATTACAATTAAAATCAGCTCATTGAGTAAATATTAGTTGAAACTATCATTACTTCAAAAAACTCATAAAAGTTTAAATTTGGCACATTTTGTTTATTTCTGACATGCCATATGATATGAGCACGATTGATACGAGATTTTTAATCTTCATACTATTTAGCCTGACTTGTAATTTTCCGAGTAAAGCCTTCACACAACTAAAATTTCTAGGCTTTTTATTAACTACAAAATTACACTATTTTTTGGATTATGATTTATAAAAATTGAACTTGAAAAACTTAACGAATCAAAATAAACAGAAAGAACCTTTAACTTGTAACAACTCCGAGGCAAACGCGCAGCTGCCTTTGACCGCGAACTTTAACAGAATTTTATGATTAGCTACTATTAGTTATCTGCTCTTGGAAAATATAATGTCAAACAAAGAGAATTCAAATATTTATAAATGATAAAGAAAGAACGCTTTGTGTCAATTAATATTGTTCATTAAAATTCAAACCTTGAATTTAATGTATAAACATTCAACAAAAATGTAAATATCCCAGTTGAAAAATCGATATATAGTTTATGTATATTGGATGAGACAATGATATTTTTCATTTGTTTTACGAACTTTTCTATGTAAACCAAATAAAAAATATAAGTGTTTTGTCCACTATATATAAATTAAATATAACCTTTTCATCTAGGATTTCAATAAACGTCGCTAGAAAATATATCATCATTATTGAATTATTATACACTCAACTACCGATTCTAGGCCACGCGATCCTCGGCCAGCTTAACGCTTGATTACTTCTGTCTCCCCAATGATCGTGCCTTGACGGTCCGTGCCCTCGGATAGTTAGTGCCGTATCAGAAGTTGTCTACATCGCTACTATCTGGACATATACCTCTGTACGCGTAAGAGTTAAATAATTTTTTTCGATATTATGGCTGAACCAAAAAAAAAAATTTTATCTGTCAATGAGCGAAAAATATCTAGTTTTGCAAGAAATAAAACGGCGAATCAAGAAATGTGATCTTAAATAAATTGAAACTTAGTAAATGCCATTAAGAAATCGAACAACTTTGAGTTCAGAAACAAAAAATCAATTAAATCTGCTGAGAATGCGCAATTAGAGGCTGCTTTATTAGAATGATTTATCAAAAATCGAGACTCGGGTCTACCGATTTTGGCAACGACGCTTCAGGAAAAAACAACGAATTTTCAATGAAATTCTAAAGGGATCAGAAACCTTTGAAGTAAATTATTAACAACAGATACGTTCGAAAAAAACTGAATTTAGCAATAATATAACAATAATTTTTACCAGTTGACTGGTTAAGGCATGATTCTCAAATTTAGAATCACAATGATAAATAACCTCAAAAAATGACAGATTATGACATTGCGTAATGAGCAGAATTCCTGAGAGTCTAAAGGAAATATTTGTATTCCATTCTTATTTTTTTTAAATTTTGTATCAATTTGTTTAATTCATTTTTATAGATGGTACAAAACATATGCTAAGATGTAAAAGTCTTCGCAAAAGACTTCGAATTTGCGCACTCCGAGCACTAAGGTGCCGGGTAGACTAAATGTGCGGTCCTGAGTTTTCACATAAAGAATCGTATCCGATTCTGGGCCGCCAAGACCCGCGTTCGGCCCAGAATCGTGAGTTGAAAGCCCAAAAAAATCATTTTTATCAGTTTTCTAATCAATGAAGATTATGTTCTGTGAATTATTATCTACAGCAGAGTGGTTTTTGTTATGGAAATTTAAATTAATGGGTTAAATCACTGTAGAGCACGAAAACATAGACTTGTTTCAGGAATTTTTTTGGCGCAATAAAGAGATCAATCGAAATTCAGTGAAATGGGATTTATAGTACTAGTATTAAAGTACAGATTTTTTTTTCAAGTTCGTTCATAATAAAATGGCGGCTGTGCAGTATTTCTCCGTCAGCGCCTCTTTTTAAGTTGTCTACGGTCGAAAACCTAACTCCCGCAATTTTCGACTTGGAAAAAAATCAAAGTGTTTTCGATTTTATAGAACAAAAGCAAGAGACGTAAGAAGGCATTTTTCTCTCGATGTATGATTTTTCACAACATGGAGCACTTTTGAAAAAAACATTTTAAGATTTCATGATAAATATCTTCACAAAATTATTTATAAAGAAAAAACTGTGCAATATAAAAAAATCCTACTTACGTCGCTGAAGAAAGCAATTTTGAATATATCTTTCAAAATTTCAGATCGATCGGTGAGGATTCGTTTGAGTTACGTTTCTGGCCAGTACAAAAAAAAGTGGGTTCGAGAAAAAACGCGTTAAGTTTTAAATACTGTAAAATAATTGTAGCATACCTTATAGGCGTTGCAGCCGAATAAAATTTTTTAACATTTAGACATTTTTACGTCCTCCACCTTTTGGTATATCACTTCTAAGACCCTAAAACACCTTTTAAGCAACAACAAATTTCAATTTTTTGAACATTCTACAGTGGTTTAACCCCTTAAGTTTATTTTTGTGATAGTTTTTAAGAATATAATAAAGAACGGCTTCCAAAAATATGTTCAAAATTAATAATACAAATGGAAAATTATCAATTTAAGCCTGAAATGTTGTTAAATTGCAATCTCTTAAAATTGTAATCCTTAAACTTTAAAAAACAATTTATTTCAAAGAACAGATCATTGTAAATAATGAAACCATTTTAAAATTAAACAATTTATTTAATATCATTTAAGATTTTACAAGTTTAAACTACAAAATGCTTTAATGTTAAGCCATTAAAATGAAAAAATGTTTGAAGTTCAAAAAAGCTTTACAAACAGAGTAATTGTAAATGAAAGCATAAAAAGTGTGATAATTTCAAAATGAGAAGTTAACAATAAAATATATACAAATTTAATTTCATGTTAGACAATTAGAAAATTTAGTTCCCGAAATTGAGTGTCAAATAACATTTACAATTTAACAATGGCAAATTCAAGTTCTCAACAATTATAATTTGAGTTTCATAACGTAAAAATTTAAAATTAAGGAAATCAAAACACCAAAATTTTGTAATTAAGCATTCATTTATAACCGCAGATATGGGTACCTAAATTTTGGGTACAAATAGCCGGAGTTTTTCGGTACCAATAGCGGGAATTGAAAACAGGCTATTTCTAATGAAACTTCGGGTTTATGCAACTGAAAAGGGGGAAATTAGCCAAAAAGCACGTATTGTTAATTAATTGAACAGTTTTTCTATCATTTTTAACACTTAAAACATGGAAATATAGCAGAAAATAACTGCTCACAATTAACTGGCGACAAAACCTATAAAAACAATACAAATAAATATTTGTTTATCTCAAAATACTTATGCCGCAGTATAACATTTTTTTAAATTTTTTGAAATTTTATAAAAGCTCATGAAACCCTATGTATTGTTCTCAAAAGCCCTACAATTCTTGAAAAAATTATAAAATACTTTGAAAAACATCAGCAAATTTTAAAAACCGTCAGAATCGAATGCAAACTTCCAAAGCTTGTGAAGTCGCATAAATTTGTTTGAAATCCCTTGAAATAATTTGAAAGGCCTCACAATTTTTCAAAGCTATTGAAATTACTTGAAATATTTATAAACCCATTGAAGTATTTTGCAATCCCTCGAAATCTTCTGAAGCAAGTTAAAATGCTTAGACATCACTTGAAATACTGTGAAACCCCTCGAAATCATTAGAAATAAATTGAAACCTTGTGAAATTCCTTAACACATTTAAAAATATTTTGGCTCCTTTAGAAATCCCTTGGAATCCCTGGGAATATCCAACATTTGAGTGTTCAACTCCCCGATATTAATGACCCGAGTCGAAATATAAGTCTTCTTTTTATTTTCTTCAGTTCCCTAGCTTTAGAGACTTTACGAGGATCTGATGATGATTAATTCAATATAATGCAAGTACTATTTAACTACTCAAAATGTGCACAAATATCCATTTTTGCATGTTTGGAGGTCTTCAAAAAGACTTCATGAAATACTTATTAGATTATCGTAAATCCTCCATTCAGTATTTCTAATTTTAATGAGCATGCGTTGTAAAACGCGCTTTTTCAAAGAGGAAAAATTTCAATTAACGTATTCTTAACAAATAACCTTTATTAAATTACAAAAATTTTATATCCATCCATCTTCTTACTTATATCGAATGCAGAATAAAACTACAATGTCATTTTATAGAATAGAAGAAATATTTAGTAGCTTATAAATTTCCTATATTCAATAAATTCTTAATAATAATTTTGTTCTTCGTTCGTTAATTAATTAATTTTACACTGATTTTTTTTTAATTTCATGTTCGCAGGATGATAGAAAAATGAAATTTTTATGCGAAAGGTCTAAATTTTTAAAATAATTTGTTAATACTTATAAACAAAGATGAAAAAAGCCTTTTATGTTGAAAAAATTCATTATTGAAAAAACTTTTCATTGTATCCTTATGAAAATGAGTGCTTAAGGGTTTTTGGGGTGGCTGAAAACGAATTTGGACTCAGATTTTGAAAATTCAAAATGGCGGATACAATATGGCTGCCGAAATTGGAAATATTTTTGGATTTTATCTGAAAATTGGTATACAGGGGTTTTTGGGGCCACTGATCACGAATCTGAATTTAAATTTTGAAAATTCAGAAAATTGGTACTAATCCATGTTTTAGGTGAGTAGGTGTATATTTTTTCAAACTTCAATATTCTAAATATTTCTCCTTTTGAATACAGATTCAAGATCAGCGACCCCCTGCCTGTGCCAACTTTCAAAAAACAATTTAGAAATATTTTGAATTTTGGCCCGCCATTTTGAATGTTCAGAATCTAAGTTCATATTCGTGCTCAGAGATACCAAAAACCCCTGAACACCAATTTTCAAAAAAAAAAGAAATCCAAATTTTGCCTGCCATATTGGATCCACCATTTGGAATTTTCAAAATCTAAGTTCGGATTCGTAATTAGCGACTCCCAAAACCCCTGTATACCAATTCTTAAAAAAAAATCGAATAATATTCTAAATTTAACTCGCCATATTGGATCCACCATTTTGAATTTTCTAAATCTGAGTTCAGATTCGTGATTAGTGATCCCAAAAACCCCCGTATGCCAATTTTTAGAAAAAAATATGCTAAGCCTTAGCTGCCATATTGGACCCGCTATTTTGAATTTTCAAAATCTGAGTTCAGATTCGTATCAGCGACCCCAAAAACCCCTATGTACCAATGTTCATGAAAACTCTTTTTCCTGAAAAATGTATGCCAGAAAGGGTTAAAAAGGTAGATTGATGTAATATTTTTATATATATAGTAATGAATATTTATCAAGTAAATTTTATTTGTTTCTATTTCAAAAAATACCCAAGTTTTTGTTTTAAATTTATAAAGAAAAGTTCTGATACTATAGTGAAAATTGAATCACTTTATTTCATTATATTTTATGGACATATAATTAATACCCTAAGTCACATATGTGTTGCTGTTTAACTGAAAAATTAATTAAAGAGACGTTCAGCAATAATCCGCTCAATTTATTATGTCGGATTAAGATTTGCTCGAGTCATGCGAAATGTCTTGATGCTCGGGAATCCATAAGTTGTATAATAGTGCGGACAAACTATTATTAATGAAAAACAATGCCGGACTTAAATCCCAGAAGAGCTAAAAGGCATTATTATTTCTATATTTGTGGTTAATTTTATTTTAATAAATTAATCGATTCGCACGTTCATCCCTAAATTGAAATGATCACTGGTGTACTCCTAAAAGAAAGTGGCCTGGCGTTACTTTTAGAAACTACGTTAGCACTTTTAGAAGTTGGAGTGGGGGCAAGAAAGTCATCTTTTATATCAAAAATTCAAATACTTTGTTAAAACTTACTTTTTTATTTGAAGGTTTATCACTTTGGTTAAAAATTTAACTATTTTCATAAAAATTCGTTTCATGTTTGCCGTAACTTCTTACCAGGAAACTTATATATTTTGTTTCATCATTACAGTTAAAAACTCAAATATTTGCTTTTAAATCAACTTCTATGTTTATTTATATTTTTTTAATAAAAAAATAGTTGCCTTTTTAGGTTCAATATACTCGTCTTTTTGCATAAAGAACGAATCTTGTGTGTTGAAAATTCAACTGTTTGGTAGAAAATTCAAATAATTTTTTAAAAAGCCATCTTTTTGGATAAAAAGTTATTTTTATTTGTTAAAACTTCAACTTTTTGGATAGGACTTTAGTTTCCTTGTTAAAAATTCATCTTCGTTGATTGAAAATGATCGTTTTTTGTACAAAATTAATCTTTTTTGATTTGAAAGTTCACTTTTTTTCTCATACATTTGACTTTCGTTCTTGACAACTTTAATTTTGGTTGAAATTCAAAATTAGTGTTGGTAGAAAAGTCATCTTTCTTGATTCAAAATTAACTTTCTTCGTGAAAATTCATATGTCTAATAAAAAGTTTTTCTGTTAGTCATACAAATTCAAATATTTGAATTTTAATATTTTTTGTTTGAAAATTTGACCATTCGATCAAAAATGCATTTTTGTATGATAAAAATTCAAATATTTGATTAGAAATTTAACTATTTTATTAAAAATCTAATTATTTTTGGAAAATGTAACTATGTTGTTAAAAATCCTTCTACTTAGTTGAAAGTTTATCTTTCTTATTTGAAAAGAGCCTTTTTTTAATTTAACCGTCTTCCAAAAAAGTTAATTTTTTTTACTTCAAACTTGTACTATTTTCTTACATTCTTAACTACTTTTGGGAAAACTTTTCTATTTCTTTTCGAAAGTTTATCTATTTGGTTTTTAATGCTACGTTTTGCTTAAAAATTAATTTTTATTTTAAATTCGTCTCTTTGTGTTGAAAATTCATCTATTTAAGTAGAAAATATAGTTAACTCCGTCTTTAGCCGACGGGTACATTAATCTCGGGGAAGGGGCAGGTTAACAAATGATTTAACTTCACCTTGAAAATAATTCGTTCTTTTTTCCTTTGTCGATTCCTTGCGGCACTGTAGCCAACTTTTTATTTGAGTAGAATTGTGTCCTTCTACACTTAATTCTGCATCTAGCACATCTTTGGCATCCAAATTAATTTTCAAAAATTGCATATTTGTGCACTTTTTTTCTCTGTTTGTCAAAATACCAAAACATGTCAAAACTGTCTGCTTCTTGAACTTGCATACGTCGCGACGACAATCGGATTGGTTACAGTTGGAACGCTTATTTAAAATGATGAAATATGCAAGTAAATCTTTGCAACGAACAATTAATTAATATAAACAATTCTTCGATCACAAAACATACTTATAAAGTGAAAGTTAGGATCATTATTTGATTTTACTAGTTCAACAGTAAATAATCAATTTCGAATTTAAAGGGAGAAATACCTTTTTCATCACAAATATAAATTTAAAATAATTTTAAATTTCTTTATGCACTTTACAATTATTGTTTCTTGTAAACAATTATAATTTTTTTTAAAATAAGAGCGCCAACGGTAATGAATCCGGTAAATGTACGCGAAAACATTAATTATAATTAATTAATAAATAATTAATTTGTGGCTTCGTATGTACAAATACACTTGCTTCGAACTATTTTTTCTGATGATTTATATACCGAAAATTAATTTTAATGTAAAATAAATAGCAATATATCACTTTTAAATATTTTCCTGTAATTCAAATTCAATAAAAATGATTTTAATGTCAACATCCCTTATATGTTATTGTTAGAACATGTCGGAAATACAATCGCATTAATGTATATCGCACATTATATGGTGAAATAGTCGAGAAATTTACAGTGAATCTTCAGAAAACAGTCAAATAGTAGATCTTTTTTTAATTTTTGACACTTTAAAGTCAATTAGGGAGGGTAAAAAATATGTTAACGGAATTATCGCTATACATGTATAAATCGACTTTCTTTGAACCATTTTTATTGATAATTTAAATCCCCAAAAAAATTTTGTTTAACTTTAAAGAAGTGATTCGTTTTTTGGAGATTTTCAGCTATGTATACAATGCAGAGACAGAAGGAATTTTTAAATAAAATTTTAGGGGAGTGTTTTTGACTCCCAATACGAAGTTTTTATTGCTATTAATACTTTGCCCAAGCAAGCTTTTTTGATTGTATGTTTGTATTTGTAAGAACATAGATAATGCAGTGTATGTTGGATTTTCTGTCAATAAAAAAATCTCAAATAAATATATTCTGAAACTATAATATTCAGTAAATTTTTATGAGTTGTCACATTAATATATTATAAGTAATAATTTTAAATATTTGAAAATAGTTGTTTATTAATATTTTAATTAATTTTCAATATTATTTTCAATATTATTTTCAATAATTTTGTATTTGAAACTTCGAAATAGGATTTAAAATTATTTCAGAGTTTATGGAGTCTTAAAATCGGACTTAAAATTTTGTAGAGATTATAAGAGGTGTAAATGAGTACTTGAAAAATACTGCGAAAATCTTTAAGAGACTCAAAGAGGATTAAAATTGCACTAAATTAGACTTAAGAGACTCAAACAAAGAAGACAAGTATTAAGAAGATCTGAAAAAGAATTCACTCAGCACCATGGAAAATATAAAAAGGACCTATATTTCGACTCGGGCAGGGTTTTAACAAAAATGAGTGCGAAATTTTCCAGACATTTCGCTACACCACTTTTTTAAAGGTAAATTGCCATTATTACTGTCGAAAAAAGAAATCGTAAATAAATAAAATATTAATGCAATATTTTTTCAAGACTTTTATGTTTTACTCTAAGTGTAAATGTTTAAAAGATTTAGATTTTCTTAATTGCCCTTTGTTTCAGTTAAACAAAATTCAATAAACTCTGTTCTTCCGAGAAATGAAGTAAGTTCCTGTTATTTGAAATGTAAATAATTTTAAGAATCTACCTTATAACGCGTTTACAGTCTTCAAGGAGTGCTGGAGAAATAATATACGTAGTAACTAACTGGGTTGTGGATATACTCGTAGCTAAGGAGAGGTAACTTTACTTTGAACTTTTGAAAGCTACCTTTGAAGAGTTTTCCTCAACAACATTCTCGGTGATCTTGCCTTTTTTCGCTATTCCCATACTATACTTCTATCAAATTGATTCAGTTTCACTTTGGTACTGCATATTGAATTTTCTTTATCCGTAACAAAATCATTTTTTTGTGCAAGTAAAAACACAGAAGGTTCAAAACAGTTTGCGCTCACATCGTCAATTGAAAAGAAATCTTTTCACTCTAAAATCATTCAAATTAAACGGTTCTTCAGGAAGTTAAAAAATGATTTTATTTGAATTGTCAATATTTTGAAAATTCGAACTTGAAATTGTTGATGCTTACCAAGTTCAATATACAATATTTAAATTAATCATACACAAATGGTTTAATTTTTCCAATGATGTATTTTTTGTGCGTGGAAAATAAAGAGACACGTATTTTTACATTCTCTCCCCCCCCCTGTTTTTGTCAAATTTCCACGTTTTGAGACCCCCTGAATCCGAAAAACAGGTTTTTACGAATGTAAAAATGTCTGTATGTCTGTATGTGCCTGTAGATTTTTAGTTTGTAAGCACGATAGCTTTCGAAAGAATTGACAGATTGGATTGGCATTATTTGGTATACTCTTTCAGTGTCCTGAAATAAAGGCCAAGTTCATTATCCAGCCATTTTGGATATAAATTCAAAAAGTGAGCGTATTTTGAAAGTTGTTGAGACCACTTTTTTCAAAATTCAAACATTTTCTGTACGTATATTCATAGTATTCAAACAGGCGAACAATTTATCCTGATGACTTTGTTAAATAAAACCAAAATTTACCAGATTTATAGCATTTACAAAATTCCAAAAAACACGAAAATCAACATTTTAGGCCGCATAATGCACGATATGAACAAAAGTCAACAGATGAAAAATGTTTCTTTTTTAATGCCCTACAAGATTATTCTAAAAAAAGAGTTTTTGGTTTCGTATTTGAAGGAGTGCCGCGCATTGGGAAGAAAAATGACTTGTTTCGTTCTGAATAACGTACAGCCCACAAATCTTCACCGATTTCGACAAAAAAATGGTAAAAAAAGCTAACAAGATTTCTAAGAGAGTTGTCCAGCCTGATTTTTAAATTAGGTTTTCAATTTTTTTATAAATAAACAAATATGACGAAAAAATGTCTTTTTTTTCTATATGAAATTCCCGCTGCTCGTCAATAACAGGATAATGGCTGAAATCACTCAAGATGCATATAATAGCATTAACTAAAGATATTTCAATATTAGACAATATACAAAAAAATTTGTTATCAACAAATTATTTGTTGAAAACATTTTTTCTACTATTTTCCATAAATACACGTTTTTTCAAGTTATGTTTCAAGAAATCGGAATTGAAACAATATTATGTAAAAAAATTTGTCTTCTGCTTATAATTGTTTTCAATGGAAGTCTTTTCAGTTGAGAAATTCATGGCAATTTCAGCAAAATTCATAATTTTTGGATTAATTTTATAATTTTTTTAAACCGAATTTAATAAACAAATGTATTATTGGGGCATCTGTCGACGGAACAATTCTTTTTTGTTTCACTATTAGACCTTCAATTGGGATCTCCATAATAAATTCGGCAACATTCATGATGAGTTGAGAAATTTTATGATTTTAAAAAATAAATTTAACAAAGAAATGAATCATTCGGGCATCTGTGAACGCAGAAATTCGTTTTTTTTTCGATTTGAGTCTTTTTAATTGGGAAGTTCATGATGATTTCAGCGAAATTCAGAATTGGCTGATAAATTTTATATAGTGTTAAAAACAAATTGAATAAACAAATGCATTATTCGAGCATCTGACGAGGGAAAATTTATTTTTTTCGATATCCTAATTAAAACTGTTGACATAGAAAAAAATGAATTTTTCTGTAGACAAATGCCTGATTATTGCATTTGTTCTTCAAAATCATTTAAAGAAATAATAAAATTTATCAACTTATTATGAATGTTGCTGAAATTCCCATCAAGTTCTTATCTGAAAAGACTGGCATTGAAAAAACAAAATTTTTCTGCCAACAAATGCGATCATGGAAAATCATAGAAAACATTTTTTCAAAAAATAATTTGTTTATAACAAATTTTGTT
>NC_046665.1:80013369-80042217 GCF_010883055.1 Belonocnema kinseyi | reverse complement strand
AAAATTGAAAAATCAGGCTCGAGAACACTCTTAGAAATTTTAAGAGCTTTTTGTTGAAATTTTTTTTGTCCAAATCGCTCAATATTGGTGGGATGTACGTTAATTTGAACCAAAAATGTCATTTTTTTTCCCACTGTGAGCTGGGAATGTGAAAATGAGATCATATGAACTCCCATCTAACAAAACGCTGCTGAAGCTTGGTTCAACTTTTTAGAAATGAAATGAGTAAAATTCAGTTTTTACAAAACCGGCAGAAGTTGCAGTAAAATGTTTAATAACAAATTTTTTTAAAGAATGCATATTTTTTAAAAGAGACAATGAAACTATGTCTGCTTTAATGTTAATGCATGCTATGAATTGTAAATATATACATTTATGGAAATGATATACAAGTTGAGATACAAATTTGAGTGCGAAGTACAAGATACGTGATAAGAATGTATTCGTTAAAGCCGAAGGGGCTTTAACAAAAAAGAAGTGACTATCACCAAATAACTGTTGTCGATTTTTTGACTTTTAGATTAAAAAAATCTGTGCACAAGTGTAAGGAATATACAAAGATCGGGCGCAATACAAAAATCGCATAATTATGCAAAAAGGCGAATGCTTGAGGATTCGGATTTTAAAAACAGATGACTTTGATATTAACATTCTTTTGTATTTTATAGAAAACGGGATGCTTTGCACGTAATTTTTGCACAATTAAAAAATATTTCTTGAATATCATAGATTCTGCCCTTAAATATCTTGGATATTGTCAGTATTATTTCTTCTTTTTAATATCTGCGGATGCTCTACTTCAGTATCTAGATTTCTGTCCTATAGTTAAATCGCCAAGATATTATCTATTAATATCTAGATAGTCTGTGCTAACATTTATTTTTCTCCGTGTTGGGAAGAAGGAAACAAATTGTTTCGGAAACCACATTTTTTTCTGCGTTTTTGAGCAGTAATGGTCTCTACTTTAATCTACTAATAACACATTTCCTATTTAGCACTTTTTTGTTTTTTGGGAGATAAAAAAGTTTCTTTTTTCTTAAAAACCTTGCCCTTTTTTAAATTGTTCAGAGTTTAAGATTGTTCTAGTTCCAGTTTGCCAAGTTTTTTAATTCTAATCTATTATTACAAAATTATTATTTAAATTAAATTATAATTATTGCTAAGTTATAATATTATTATTATTAAATTAATTCTAATATATTCTGCTCTTTTCTTTTGAAATCCACCAGGAAATTCGAAAAACTCTTAAAATTGTCAATATAGCGGGAGTTATGATGAAAATGTTAAAATTCCATTTTCTCAAAACCCTCACCGTTATCTTTTCTCTGAGCTTTTCTCTTAATTTTTTCTACAGTTGGAACTTATTTGGTTAATATATCTTACAAGAGTTTATCTGCGCCTTAAACCGGAAAAATCATTGTTTTCCGATGAAAAATTAAAATTCATAATTTTTTTCAAAAACAAGATGAGATACAGAAAAAGTTCAACAAGCACAATTTTTCCTTCCGACAAGTTCTACGAAATAATGTGACAATTTCTTTGGTCTCATCACTATTGAAATATTCGCTAAACTATGAATAAATTAAAGTTTTTGCTGTCATAGATAATTAAAGTCGGTATAAAACATTAGGAAGAACAAATTTTCCTACAGACATTAAAGCAATTATATAACTGGTAATTTCTTTGAAAGATGGAAACAATATTGAAAAAAAACAGCAATCGAAATAATAAAAATTATAACACATATCAGGTAATTTTAAAATGTTAAGTATTTATTACTATCTTCGGATATTTACACATTAGTATTTGTAGAAAAAATGGTTCTGAACTTTAAACATTATTCGGTCCATTTCTCCTTTCATTTGGCTAATTGTTGACCCAAAAGAAAAAATAGATCTTATTGCGAGTTGAAAGGCACACTTCTTTCCTCTTTTAACACCCTTAATTTATTTTTATCGTTTTGTCATACAAAAGCTATTTTCTCATCGTAATTATCAGACATTAAATGGCTACTGACATTTGAAAGTGACAATATGGTAATACATAACAATTTGCGTAATTATTAATAACAATTCGTGCAAATAATCGCCTAATTAAAATTCATTTCTGGGTCAATTCCTTCATTAATTCTTCAATTTCTGGATCAAGATACAACGTTAGATTAGCATTGTTTATTCTCTTGGAAAAACATACTAATTGACAATAATTTTGTTTTTAATTTGCGAACAACTATTGATAAAATGGCTTTAATTAGGAATTAGGTACAATAAAGCAAAAATCATCCGTACTATTGAGGATTGAATTACACTTTAACAACTTTAAATTCACTATACAGCATGCTGGGAATTCAGATACCAATTTCGAAATATGATAGGAATGTCCTGATGATACAGAATATTACACGACACTCTGGATACTATTATTGGCTTCACTATTGTCGGGACTATTGAATTTAGTGAAGATTGCTCAGGGAGTTCAACTCGCAAATGTTTCTTACGATTAACTTCTTGGATCGTTAGCTTTTACGACAAAGAATCTACTTTCTAGAAACTGTTTTCTCAGAGCTTCAACCATTTTTTATGCTGTTCTTTCATACATAATAATGCCTGTCTCTAAATTAAGAAATTGCGGTATTTAAAAATCACATAAATGTACAAAGTACTTCAGCCGACCTCATCTTTGTTTAATTTTTAAAAAACACTTCAATATCTCAGTTTAACATCTTTCGCATAATTGTAAAGTTAATAATAAAACACTGAGAATAATTATTTATTTGTGACTTAATCAATTGCGTCTCAGTATGAGGCCACTCATAAACTACGTCAACATTTCAGGGTGTGGGTTAAGGCAGAATGTTTGAATTGGTTGAACGCTCCACTCGTGATGGCGATTCCAGGTTCGAATACGGGCCGAGGTAGATTTTGTCACGTTTCTCCGAAAATTGTTTGACCAGTACAATCAAAAAAATTCACCATCATAAATTCATTCTATTTTTTGTAAAAAATGTATTAATTTTAATGGAAATTAAACTATTTGGTTATGAACGTATGCATTTTAAATGAAAATGCAACTAGTTGGTTGGAAATTTATGTATTTTGTTAAGAGTTTGTCTTATTTGTAGAAAATTAAAATGTGTAGAAAAAATCAATGTTTTGAGCTGCAAAATTAACTGTTCCATTTTTGGTCAAAAATTGATCATTTTGAGTTGAAAATTAACCTTTTGATTAAAAATTAATATTTTCAGGTTGAAAATGCAACTCTTTCATAGAATTTAATTCGGCTTTTTGACGTGAAAATTTCACAATTTCGTTGACATATTTTTTCTTTCTTGAAAATCCTAAGCATTTCATGTTGAATTCAATATGATACCTATACATTAAATAGATTTAAAAGAATTTATTTTAAAATTTATTTCCTTATTTTTATATTAGACGCTTATCAAACATAATCACACAAAAATTTTGGCCGTGAAAGGGAGCGCGTACACAGAGTATGTGTGACGTGATCCTGGGGGGTTCAAGATTTGTTTGATGCTTTCTGACGAAGAAGGGATGGGGCTGAAAAAGTTTTCAATATAGTATGATGTAGTTTTTAAATAACCCCTATGTACGTACGTGTACTTAATTAAATACCATATTGAATCAAAGGCATGTCATCAACTTTTGAACCAATTCTCAAAGCATCCTTGTACACAAACTACCAAGGAGTTTAAACAATTTTGTCGAGTGTAGAGTGTAGATTAAATAGCGAAGACATTCCTGCAGCTGTATAATTCCAGAATGAGCGACGTACGGATATTGCAGCACGTTTTCCGTATTTCGGGACAAATTCCGAGGAAATTCCACACAAGGCCGAGTAACATGTGGTCGAGAAAGATCCTTTACTTGATCAGGGTGTTTATTTATAAAGACGATATTGCAAAGTTAGTGCAAATTTCAGGGCTTTTTCAAAATTCAAATAAAATCTAATGTTTATAAAACTGAACCAACTTGTCATAATTATTGTGAAAATTTTTTCTTGAATGGTGAAACATGATTAAAGTTAACCAAAAGTTAATATTTTTTCTGATGAAATGAGGTTCCGATTGAATTTATTAGAAACATATATCAATTTGATTTTTATTCTCATTTCCCTAAAGATGCGGTGTCTTTGAATATTTTTAACCTTTTAAAATGTTTATTATTTTAGGAATTATTTAAATTTCTGAGAAAGGTGGCAGTTTGCACTATTTTTTGAATATCTGCTTAAATAATTGACAAAATGACTTCTTCTATAGAGAATTTATATATGTTTCAACCTATATAAAAGGAAAATATTTAACCTTGAGATAATTAACAGTGAAATAAATTATACGATCATCGAAAAGTTTGATTGTATCATATATGATGGCGGAAGCCATAAGATGTTCCCCTCTTTGATTCTCGACTAAACAATAAAAAGAAGGTAGAGTAGAAAAAGAGAGATTTTACGATAGCAGAACAAAATTCCTGATCCTAAATAAAATTCCCGACTTTCCGGGTTTCCCTGTCAAGACATCACCTTGCTGTATTAAACTCCATTTTTTCATCTTGAAAATTTTTGGAAACCTTCGATACAGTGCAAAAATGAACACAAGAATAAAATAATCAAAAATAAAACACAAGTGAAAATAATACACACACCTATTTTTGGTGCTGTCGCTAAAATTCTTTCATTTTTATAATATTAACATTAAATAATTTCCTTATAATAGCACGAAAAGGAACAAAATTGAGCGTCTAACTAACCAAGCAAAATGATAATTTAATAAAGAGATATTAAAAAAATACGTCGAATTTCGATGATTTTGAAACTTTGGAATAACTCACGGAATGATTTTATTTTCTCAAGTTCCTTGCTTTCTTTTAAAGGTAATTCTCAATAGTATTTTGCTATAGTGTTGAAATATTTTTAGAATTGTTTTCCTAAATTTTACCTCAGGGTTGAACTTGGTCCAAATAAGTCGCAAAATTTTAAATGATTGTATTTGCCATTTGAATTTAAAAAAAAATTAAATTAAAAAAATATATATGACTAAAATCAATAAGAATACCCGTGGTAAGTAATTATTTAAAAAAATATATTTGTAACTGTTTACTGATTTTCGGAACTTTGAAACTTATTTGCTCCAAGTACGACTTTAGGGCAGAATCTGGAGAAAGCATTCTAAAAATATCTTCACAAATTAATAGAAATACTCTGGAGACTTACTTTTAAAATGAACATGAAAAGTTGACAAAATTATTATCATTTCTACCATTACTTTTTATAAAGTTTTTATAAAGTTAAAAAACTTTTTATAAAGTTGATGTTTGACTTTATTTTTGCCATTTTAGACACATAATGTTATTACCTTTTGCGATTTTAGAAAAATGTGTTCATATTAACATTATAAAAATTACGGAACTTCAGCAACAGCTGAATAAACAGGTCTGCATATAAGTTCCGCTGGTAGAATATTTAAAGGCAGCTCACATTTTTTACAATTACTAATTTTTAATTTCAATTGTAGAAGCGATGTAAATAACTAATTTTTAATTATTCTTTAAATTCATAACTTAATTTAAAACCACATCCTATCGAAAAATCAAATAAAAAATTATTGTTTCAAGAAATGGTAAAGTAATTGAAATTCTAGTCGAATAAAAGCAGATGAAGTCATTTTAATTGATTCCAGGCAAGGGCATTTAATTAAAAATGCTTTTATCGCAGTTTTGAAATATATTAAAAAATTTAAATGATCTGAATCTTGAAAAAAAGAATTATATAGTTTTGCTAAATTTTATACAGAAATTAAAAAATAATAAGAAGCAAATCTCTTTTACTTTCCTTCGAATCTTTGTTTTATTCTAGAAAAAAGAAAAAATTAAAAAGAAGTAATTATCTCCAGTCTACATAATTTTTCTAAAATAAAAGTTGATTGCAATTGAAAACTTGCTGTTCTCAAAATTGTTCAAGATTTCTAGAAGAAAAGTTCATTATGCATACTTGTTAAAAAAATTAAAATATATAAACGGGTGAAAGGTGATAACAAAATGTTTGAAAAGCACAGATTTGATAGGATTTTTCACGCTAATGCCATTTAATATAACCACTTTTTGAACAAATTTGAGCTTTAAAAATAAAGGTCAAAAGCAAATTTGACTTTTTTTACCAGAGCACTTGAACTTAGTCCAAAAAAAATGAAAAAGGGTTCTTCTATGAAAAAAGTCAAACATGAAAAAAATCAAATTTATGTTTAGCCTTCTTTTTCCAAAGCCAAATATCTTTTTTTTTCATCAAATGGTTACAAACAATTAAAATGTTGCCAAAAAAAAAACACTTCTTAACTTT
The DNA here is from genome assembly GCF_010883055.1 of Belonocnema kinseyi. Lineage (NCBI taxonomy): Eukaryota > Metazoa > Arthropoda > Insecta > Hymenoptera > Cynipidae > Belonocnema > Belonocnema kinseyi. The sequence continues at coordinate 80,035,866 of NC_046665.1, read as the reverse complement.
AGAGCCCTTAAAGGGTCAAAGCTCAGCTCACTTTTAGGATTGAAAAAAATGAAAAAATGTTTCTTTCTTCCAACAGAATAAAATTTATTTTTGACTCACCACCCCATTCCCCTCAATAAATAATTATCCAGATGATACATTTTTCCCATAATCTACTACAAAATAGCACAACTTGAATGTAGGTTATAAAGCATCTGAAAATGTATTCAAGCAATCAATGAAGCACTATGCAAATTCGAATGTCCTTCAAGGGTGTGTTGTATTCTACAAGTCAGATGAAATCATCATGTATGCTTCGCATGACAAAGCGGAACTTGATAACCAGCATTATATTCATCATATGCAGTGTGTCAGCTAATCAAGAGTCAAATTTGAAAGGTCAAAGTTCTAATCTAAAAGGTCAGAATTCAAAGACGAAAGTTTACACGTCCGAGAACGATTAACTAATGGCAAGGTCAGAAATTAGGAGTCAAAAATAAAGGGTCAGATGTCCAAAATGAACAATCAGAAGTCCAGGACGAAAGGAGATACTCGTAGGTCAGAAGAGAAAGCTGAAAGATGAGATGTAAAAGTTCATAGATAATAAAGGACAAAGTTGAGAGCTCAACAGTGAAAGAAGAATGGTCAGAGGTCTAATTTGAAAAAGAAGAGATCAGATATCAGATGTTAAAGGGCAGAGTTCAAGGTCTATGATAACCTAGAAATTATTTATATGTCAGCTTAGGGAACATTTCCCCTTACTAAATTATTTTTTCTTCCCTCCAGTCCTCACATTATTTTTAAATGAATCTTGCAAGAACTTAATTTCTGCTATTCTCCTGTTATTTCCCTCTTTCCTCGTGATATAAAATTTATAGTCTATCGACAAGAAAGAAGCATTAAAGAGGATGGCATTGTTTGGAGGATATTTTCTCTTTAAATGTAGTTCTCCCGTTGTTTTCCCTACATTAGTAGCTAAATCCAAGTTTTATTTACATTATCGATCATTTTGCAGGTGTACGTGGTGAAAAATACAGACACTAGACACTAGAGACCCTGGGGGCAAGAATTTAGGATTTAAAGATACGTAATGTGGATGCTAAGGAAGTGAAACTACCTCCTGGTTAGGAGGAGAAAAGGAAAGCCCCGGAGAGATACCTATCTTTCACTGCAAGGATTCGCCCTGAAAATCACTTTAAGGTGCAGTTCACTCTTCCTTTTTATAGGCAAGTACGGGTACTTATTTTTCTGGTGCGAAGATCTGCCTTTACAGCCTTATTCCTGCTCATTCGTCCTGAAAATCCGTTCATTGCGTGAATGCGGGAGAATTCTATTATCCTGCAACGATAGCGTGCTACTGAAATTGGCTATCGAATTGCTCGCCAAGACGGGGTCGTAAAGCATCGAAATTGTCAACTACGACTCGATTGAGATCGATCTGACATATTGTTAAGGGTGCAATGTATGTCCAATGAGATTGAGGACGATGCTCCTGATATTATGGATGTCAGTCTTTTGAATTAAACAAAATACATCAAAGAAATCGCAATTTAATTTCAAAATTGGTTCATAATTGAAATGAAACATGATACTTTTAATTAAAACTAGATGATAGAAATTAAAATCAAGACTAATATGATTTCAATTTGAAATTGCACTGTGAAATGAATTCCCAACCCATAGTTTCAAGGGACCCTGCTTTAAAATGCTCAATACTAGGACCCGAGATTTTGTTAGGCGACCTCTGGAAAAGGGGTACGATGTGAGTGCGGCAGAAATACTTTTAAAATAAAACAGAAAGAGACTTTCAAAATTAATAACTACAATTAAACTATCCTACTTAAATTATGGACTAGGCGTTAAATGGGTTTTGAGAACACGAAGGTTGATTAGTATGATTTATGGACAAAAATAAAGTTAGTAAGTAGATTTGATAAGAATCAAATCAATACTTTTTTCCATCGTTAATGTGAATAAGAGTAGGATTTGTTTTTTTAGGGTTTACGGTCTTCATTAATCAAAAGAATAAAACGGAATGATTGGAAAGTTTGTTTATTAAAATTCTATCTTTCTGACGTTTCGGCTACCACTGCGTGCCTTTTTCAAAGAATCTAAATAAATAATATATAAATAACGATCTTTTCTTAACATGTAATTACACACAATGGGTTTTTTTAAAAAGTAAAATCAATAAAAATCACCTGTGCTTTTTATCTTGTAAAAACCAAGAATATTAATTTTGGAGTCAAACATCTGTCAATAGTTCATGTCAATTAAAAAAAATAATGACGTGTGACACCAAATTAAATTAAAATGTAAAGAAAAACATAATATAAAAGCCTCTGTTTTCAATAACATGGTTTTCTCTTTTAATGGAAAATATTATAAACAATTAAATGGTTATCCTATGGGTTCACCATTGTCTCCTATAGTTTCAAATTTGGTTTTAGAAGATGTTGAAATAAGAGCTCTAAAAAAATTGAATTTAAACCTATTTTATATAAAATGTATGTAGATGATGTTTTAGCTATTGTTCCTACTGAAGGAATTGTTGATTTCATAAATGCTTTTAATATTATTGAAAATTCCATACAGTTTATGTCTGAACTTGAAAATGATAATTCAATAAATTACCTTGGTTCGCAAATTGTAAACCCCACTGAAGGTAAGTTCATTACCAATTGGTTGAAAAAAGCGTCCTGGTCTGTTAGATATCTTAATTTTAATTCTCACCACTTATATTGTCAAAAAGTCAGCCTACTAAAAGGTTTAATCGATAGATGCATAAAATTGAGTGATATTAGCTTCAGGAAAGAAAATTTGGATCAAATTAAAAATACTTTAGTTCACAATAATTATCCGCTTCCTTTAATAAACAATATATTCGAGAGCGAATTCATGAAATCTACAATACTTCTAGTAAGAAAAATAGCTGGGTTGACACGTACAAAAAATCGGATATAAAAGTTATATTACCGTATGTTCAAGGACTCTCTGAAATGTTACGAGGATCGTTAAAAAAATTCAACATAAATGTTTATTTCAGTATTCAAAACTCTCTAAAAAAATGTTGAATTAATCCAAAAGATATCGATCGTAACGAAAATTTGTCTGGAATTGTATTTCTCATTAAATGTAATTGTTGTGAAAAATTTTATATTGGTGAAACAGGTAGAAGATTAAAAACTAGAGTTTCGGAACATAAAAAAGATTGTAGAGTTGGACATTTTAATACAGGTCTTTCACAACATTGTTGGAACTTAAGCCATTATTTTGATTTTGACTTTAACAATATTAAAATTGTTGCTAGGGAAAAAATACATATAAAAAACGCATAATAGAATCCATTTTTATAAACAAATATCACAATATTTCGATTAACTTACAGACAGAAACCATGAATGTCAACAAAATATATCAAAGTATTATAAAATAAACAAAACCAAGTTAAAATTTCCAGTTACTTTGACGCGCTTTCCTCATTCGAGGATACTTTAAAATTATGCCTTTATTCTGTATTCATGAATTTACCACCTTAATGTATGTCTCTTGTCTACTAAGCTATATGTTCGTCGTTGTCAAAAACATCGTAAGGATTTCCGTCAATTAAGATGTCGTTTTTTATTTAAAAAAAGTCTCTACAATTTTTATGAGGCTTTTCAATTATGTTTTTCTTTACATTTTAATTTAATTTGGTGTCACACGTCATTTTTATTTTTAAAGATTTCACATGAACTGTTGACAGATGTTTGACTCCAAAATGAGTATTCTTGGTTTTTACAAGATAAAAAGCACAGGTAATTTTCATTTATTTTACTTCAAAAAAAAAAATAAAATAATTGTATGTAATTATATGATAAGAAAAGATCGTTACTTATATATTATTTATTTAGATTCTTTGAAAAAAGGCACGTAGTGGTAGCCGAAACGTCAGAAAGATAGAATTTTAATAAACGAACTTTCCAATCATTTCGTTTTATTCTTTTAATTCATGAAGACCGTAGGACCTATAAAAACGAATCTTATTCTTATTAAAAATAAAGTTCTTCATTCGTAGTTCTAATAGGGATAAGAACTTTCTTTTGGGAATCGAAAAAAGTCCTCTAAGGTTTCATTAACAAAATGTCTTCAGTCTCCGTATCTTACACATAGTCGAAAAACATTAAAAGCGACAAACTTCTTTTTGTTTGTAGAACAACATTTTTTTATAAGATATACGCACAAAAAAGTTCATTTTCAATATATTGAACAATATGAAGAAGTTTAACATTAAAATTATTTGTTTTTACTTTTTTGTTCATGACTTTTCACCCTGATACAGAAAAAACTTGGGTTTCTATTAGAAACAATTTTTGGTTCCAAAGGAGCTGCAACAAAAAGAAACCTCTCTTGCTGAAAAGGAACCCAAACTGGTAAATGCTTTCTAAATGAACCCAAAGTATGTATTTAAACGGAGCCCTTTTTTGTCACTTCTGCCTTGACTCACTTCGAACATTTTGCAATTTAATAATGTACATCTTATTTCGTAATTCGGATTAAATTATATTGCACTGGGGAAATTGTAATGAAAAAAATAAAAGTACAGACATTAGTCAGTCTTGAAAAGAAGATAGTGTACATGAAATGTGACAACTTTTGAGGCTATGATGAAAACCCGACGTTTTGAACTACGCATGCACCAAAAAAAGCGCAGTAGTATTTAAAATGATATAATATACACTTGAAATATTATGTTAATATTGCAGTTTTTAGAAACTAAGGTATTTCTGTCATTCAATTTTATTTTATTTTAAAAAGAATAAAAAATATTTTTTAATATTTATCTGTATGATTATTCATAGTATTTATTGATTTAGAATCGACTCGCGCTGTTCGGCACTTGGACGGTTAAGATGTGATCCTTGCTTTAAAAGCAAGGGTTCCGAGATTTTAGTTCTCGCGCCAAAGCATAATAAAATCAAGAAGTGGTGCCGTGAATTAATCTTCCGAAATTTCTCTCCCTGTTTACTGTTTAGCCTGAATGGCTGCGCGTGTTTAATGTTTCATTTTTTCATCCCGTATCCGAGACCCAGCTACAATTTTGTGACTTTTTTATGGATACATCTTTTCCATGTATAGAGTCTCCATCTGTTGTTGTTACCAGAAAAAGCAATATAATTCGCGAAATTATAGATTTCGTATGTCCCACTTTCCCAGTTTTTTGTCTCGCTTAGCCCTATGTTGTTTGCATACAAGATTATAATAATTATTTGTATGTGTCATTAACAATATTCATTTCCTAAAATAAAAAATAACATTTTGGAACATATTCAGAGAAAAGAAATTAGCTATCTCTAATTAAAATTGGATAACGATTTATGTCTATCTATACGACGAGACAAGATTCTTAAGTTTGAGGTTATATTACTTCTATACGATTTTTTATTTTTTACTTACAAACATCAAACAATGCCTCAACTTGATTGAATTTATCAACTGATCGATATTTCATACCCTTTACCTGTTTTTCGTTTATGTAAAAACATTCAAGTTTAATTTTAAATTTACAAATAAGTTATCAATTACACTGAAACTTGGTTTTAAGAAGTCCTAATTTAATATGTTTCGAGAATTGGTGCCTTAGGCAGTTTCGTGATGAGGGCAGCCGCGGGACCGTGAGAAATAGGTGGTGCTCAATCATGCGTGACAAACAGCATGATGGAAGTACCCTAAGCGCGTTAGTTGCGTCGGCTATCAGCCCGCGTCCAAATGTCCGAAACAGATCTTAAATCCGAATTCCAGTATAAGTCCTTAAATTATTAGGAATAGGTAAACTCATAAAATATTTGCAGCCGTTATTCGACATAATCATAAATTTCCCTTTAACATTTTGTATATTTGAGATAAATATTTTGAATGTAATAGAATAACATCGGACTTTATATTATACAGATATTAAATTTGAAGATTAAGGTTGCTTTCCTATAGTTAAATATAAAACCTTTTTTATTTATTTTTCAAATAATTAAATGCTCATAATCGCATCAAGTGCCAGGGTAATTAGCTCCTAAACATAGCGTCCTTAATATAAAATATGTTGAGCCTGAACATCCAAATGTTCCGGGTAAACATCCATTTTTCTCCGTGAATAATAAAGGGTTACTTTTACGTATTATAAACTGCTTTTGAATAACAATAATTATTTTGTTAAAAAAAAAGAAGGAAAACTCCTAATTATAATAAAGAATTAATTAGATAAATTGCTGGCGAACGTTAAGACTCTGAATATCGCCAGTAATACTTCATATTAGCATGCTGGATACCATAAGGTTTTTATTAGCCTATAACTTGTTAAACTCGCGTTTATTAAGTGACAAACTGAGCATACGATAGAATAGAGACATGAGAAGAAGAAATGTAGGAGAAAAGAGAGGAGAAAATCCAGACGTAATTTCAAGCACATTTACAAGTTATACGGGACGATAAACTATCGCAGTAAAATTGTTGAGCGGAAATAAAGGTTGGTTGCGTACTGGAATATGAAAAGGGCGAATGTCAGAACAGTCGTAAAATGTGAAATTAAGTAACTGAAAAATATTGTAGTATTATACGATCGTAATATTTCTTGTGAACACCAAAATTTTCAAAATTGTTTTCAACAGCTAGAGGTGGTCCGTTTCTCCACTAATGTCGAGTAGTATAAGGAATTTTCACTCGGAGATCCAATGAAAGTTCTTTTTCCTTTGAAAGTATTCCAGGTACTTCCAAAACGATTTTCTTTACACGAAGTGTTTCGAAATTCTGCTAGAAAAAGATGAAAATGTTTATACTAAATTGGCCTTCTACGTTGAATTTATTCTGACTTTTGTAAAGGGCCATTTAAAAACTAAGTCATAGTGCCAATAGCGGAGAAGGGGTTAACGCAAAATGTGGCATCATAAATGGAAAATATCAGATCTGCAAATTAATTCGGTGCTTTTACTTTAATGTTTTGTAACTCTTGGTCAAACTTGAATTTGTTCCGCCCTAAGGTAATTTTAACGGGCGACCCTTAAACTTTTAAAAACAATCTATTAGGTGACGACCCTTCGGACCTAACCTCATAAATCATTAGTGAATACTATGGCGTCCGACAGGAAGCATTTGAGATGCTGCATTCGTTCTGTATTATAATTAAAAAATCACTATTTTGAAATCTCTCAGCTGCAGTTTAAAAAATTGGAATAGATAAAGAACGCAATGTCTCAAATCTTCCTTGACGAATGCCAGTAAACATGGTTATAGAACAGATCTGTACCTGTTCTAAAACATATAAGAATGTGTTCTAGACAGGTTAGTAACAGGTTACGACCATGCGAGTAACTATTTCGTTCCTAATGCGCTAGAACCATTCTGTAACAGTTCTAGAACGTTGTGACAACCGATCTGTAATATTTTTAGAAAAATTCTAGAACTTAATTACAAATATTGTATAACAAATCTTTAACACATCTAGAACGCTGTGAAAACCGACCTGTAACAATTCTAGAACTTTAGTACGCTGCCTTGTACAAAATCTAGGACAATTCTGTAACAGTTCTATAAAAATTCTATAACCGTTCTAGAACTGTTATTTATCAAATATAGAACAGTGTTATGTACCCCTCACAGCAATAGTATATCCTGGGATATTATATTTGACCCCATTTATGTCCCGGCTTATTCCAGGGATAACCCGTTAGAATATCCTTCGAGGCGGAAATTTTGATATCTCCATGGATATATATTCGCAAGGGTAAGCTCGACCATACTGTTAGCGAACTGATCTTTTTTTCTAAATTTTTCTAGAACACACTTGTAACAGGGTTCTAGAACAGTTCTGTCACAATTTTGTCACAGTGTTCTAGAACACTGTTACCTTTTTGTTCTAGAAAAGTTCGGTCAGAATTTTGTCACCGGGTTCTAGAACGCTGTTGCCTTTTTATTCTAGAACAGTTCTGTCACCATCTTGTAACAACTGTTACAGAACAAAGTTCTTTTTTTTTATCTCAAACAGTTACAGAACGTGTTTGCTGGGATACGGCTGTATTTAATAATGAATTTTTAGGTTAAGTCCACAGGGACGACACCTATTACATATGTTGTGTTTTAAAGCTAAGGGTTCGCCTTTTAAAACTATGTTAGGGCACAAGAAGTCAAAGTAAAGGTACCGAATTAATTTCTAGACGTAAAATAAATGTTAATAAGAATTTCTAGAAATGCTTGAAGAAATGAACATTAGTGATTTGATTTCACAAGTAAAGTATCTAAATACAGAGCTCACACTCTCTAGCATTTTTTTTAAAGAAGTCAAGTTAGATGATTTAAATGAAAAGCTCGGATCCCAGAATCCGTTAAATGATTTTTATGATATATTTTTGTCATAGTATTGCTTAGATGCCGTAATAGAAATTTTAAAAATCAAACATCTTTGATATATTAAAAACGATTTTTTTTTCAAAAACTCGAAAAAAGGTGTATACATTCGAAATTTAAAGAACTTGGATGAATGGAGACTTAGAGCCAAAAAAAAATTATATTATATAGATATTAGGGTTATTATAAATATAAGGTCATTACTAATATTTATAGACTTTTTTATCGAAAAAACATTAAAGTGTTTATATTTGGGATACATATTCCTTAAGGCATTTGAAATTGTTGTAAAATGAGAATGACTCGGGATAAAAGTTCTAAAGACCTTTAAATCGAGTAAAACGCTCCCAAAAATGGTTTCTGATGATTATTTTAGACATAATTTTCCAAATAATCCACATAGGAGTGAAAAATGTGTTTTAGCGCACAACTCGCACGCTCTTTTCTAAGCTTATATCTGGAAATGAAGTCGTTTCACGATTAAAATATTCAGAATTGAAAATTTAGAACGGAAAATTATCTACAATTATAGTTCTGAACCTTTTTTTATTGAGAAACGACTCGATTTTGAGATATAAAATACGAAAGGAGTTTGCGACCCACGCAGTAAAACTCACTTTCAGGGTGCATTATTCAGAAAATATGGCCCACAAGGGAAAAATGCATACCATCATTCTTGTTGTATATTTGATATCCTATGTGTCCCTGATACCACTATTCGTCTTGTCATTTTTGTGCGTTTCACTCTTTGCGAAATAATCATCAATCACCATTTTTTGTGTATAGTTTTCGCGATTTAAGGGTGTTTTAGTCTTTCATATTCAGTTAAACTCATTTTATGTGAGAACTTTTATTCCACCATTTAAAATTCTTTTTCAACTAATATTAAAAATCAACAACTCTAAAATCTATATGCATAGCATTTTTTAGCTTTAAGAAGATCCATTTCTTTGAATAAAAATTTAACTATTTTTTTGAAAGTTGTTCTTTCTTAAATAATTTTTTTAACCGGTTTAAATACTTGTTTGAAAACTAACATTTTGTTAACAACTCAAATTTTCGGGTATAAAATTAAACTGCTTTGTAGAAAATTCACATTTTTAGCATAAAAATTCAACTGTTTTGCAGAGAATTTGCCTTTTAAGGGTCAAAAATTTAACAATTTTGTTAATGTTTCTTTTTCTCTTTTTAATGAAAATCTCTCAGATTTGGTAGTTCAACTCTATTGGTATACATTTGATCTGTTTTGCTTAAAAGTGCAACTGTTTGGTTAAAAATTGTTTCGTATTGGTTGATGCTTGAACTATTTTGTTGAAAATTCGTCCTTTTGAAATCAAAATTTGACTGTCTGCTAAAAAAATTCGTATTCTTGGTTTGAAAGTTCAACTATTTTATTAAAAACATAACTCCTTTTGGTTGACGTGAATCATTTTTGTTCAATAATTTAAACAACCGGTTGGAAACTTACATGAATCGTTTGAAAATAAAAAAATTTTGTTCAAAAGTTACTTTTTTCTTAACTTCAACTGTTTTTTTTTAAAATTAGTCTTTTTGCACAAAAAGTTTGTACTTCTAGATTGAAAATGTTGTATTTTTTGGCAGAAATGTTCTTGGTTGTAAATTGATCTTTTTTGGTCGAAAATTCATATCTGTATGTTGAAAATTTAACGATTTTTTAAAACTTTTTTTTTTGTTAAAGTTTCAACTGCTTTGTGAAAAATCGTTTTCTTGGATAGAGATTTTGCTTTTCTGGATTCAAGAATCATACTTTTGAATCAAAGATTCAACTTTTTTGTTTCGAAAATAAATATATTTCGACTTGAAATTTTAAGCTTTTCGTATTGAATTCAATATGTTACTTATACATGAACTTTATTTTAAATAATTAATTTTGCACAGAAGTCTTATCAAATATTATGTTCGTATTCTCTGTGTCTTACTTTAGGCGATTGTCAAATTAAAAAAAAAATTATGAGTTAAAGAGGGGGGCGGGAGATCCCATTTCTGAAGCACACGAAATATAGTTTCATCTCACTTTAAACTTTGAAAGTATTTACTGCTATAGAAAAAGATCTTTATACCTTAAAATCTCATACTTCGCGTATGCAATTTTCCATCACGATTGCTTGTTTGTTTTGATTAAGATACCAATGGTTTAAACTTGAAAATTGACTTTTAAATTAAACAAGTTCGAGGGCAGATAATTTTTGTCGCTCAAGAAAGTTTAGATGCGGGACGATGAAATGGAGAAGAAGGAGGGAAGTCAGGGAAAAATTTACATAGAAGTTGCAGCACTTATCTTTAGTGTGGAATTTTTCAACGAACTGGCTTTTCATTTTCCTGAAAAGGACGACATTAATAAGGGTTCATAAGAAGACTTTGATGATATGAGAAAAATCTTGGTAAAACGCTTTACCTCCCCTTCTTCTTACCTTCCCCCTCCCACAGAGTTTCTCTGCCTCTCATGATTTCCCTTTAAATCTTCTGAGAGTCTAGCGAAAGCAAAGGCAACGTTTCTTTGCACAGAGAAGAGACTCCTGCTAAGGAAGGTGGGCCGACGTTAAAAATTTCAACGAGCAACAAATTCTAAATTCCTTCTATGCTTTTGCGTCACAAACAAGAAAAACTAGGGGGAAGAAGGAGAACATCATTTTGAAATAAAATTAAAAAAAAAGTAATAAGCATGCCAAAGAATGTTTTTACAGTGGAAGATAATAAGGAAAATGGACACCTGCATATTACTTTACGCATAGTAATAATATGCAATAGTTGCATAATAGTGAACAAAAGTCGCGTCAAAGTGCGTAATGATGTGAAATAATCAGTAAAAAAGCGTAATCATTCGTAATAATGCGTAATAATGAGCAATAGTAATAACGCGTAATAATGAGTAGTAAAACCCGCATAATGATTCGGAAAATGTATGAGAATTTCCAACAATGCATAATAATGGGCAGATGTTTCCTAATAGTGCATAATAACACGTAATAATTCGAGACTAGATCAAAATTATTCAATTTCAAACGCTTCTATGTTATTATTAAATTCCATTTTATAATGTATCAAACTGAAATAAATTATGAAGTGTTTAGCATCTTCAATATGAAATGATTTATCTAGCTACTAAGGATCTGAATAGGAAATTGTACAATTATCATTTTTAAAAATATTAAACTGAAATCATCTTCGATTCTGATCATTCTGAAATAATAACAAATAAAGTATTAAAAGGATTTTATTTCTAGTTTTGCAGCTTTGAATGATTTAAATTTGAAAGAATTTTTTTTTTCAATTGTAGCCGATTGTTAAAAAGGTATCTAGCCAGTAAGTCATCAATTTCAAGAAAAATAAATGTTTTAATAAAACTATGAATTAATAATTATATAGATACTTCAAAATCAGGATTAAAACTCATATATATCGTTCTTGCTCCCTTTTGCTTAATGGCTATTCTATTTACGTTTTCGGGAAAATACTATTTTTTAATTGCCTTTATTTGTGCATATTATTTTAGTTTTTCTGAATCTTTTTTTATTTTACTAGGTTTCACTTCAGAACTGTACAGAGAAATTTTATAATATTTTAATTGAATTTTTTATGTATATATTTTATAATATTTTATAAATTTTATAAAATTATTGTCCTTTAACGTATTTGAAATTATTTTTTACGTTATCGAGTAGATTTAACACAGAAAAAACTGGGTGTCACTAAAGTTGCGGCTCAAATAAAAGTTGGTATCATTTGGAACTTGAGCTTCAAAAGATGCATGTAGAGAACCCAAAGGGTTCCTCAGTTTAGAACGCTCTTGAAAAAAACATGGAGGCGCATACGCAAACCAAACTCTTGCAAAGTAGGGCTGGTAAGTTGGGGATCAATTTACAGTTATCGACCGATGACTTGATACGAAAAGTTTCTTGCATAATATGAATATGCCTTTATGTTGACAACTTTGCTACATAACCTGCAAATGATATTTATCAGGTCATTTTATCTAATTTAATTGCGGTAATATTTTGTGTAATTTAATTATCTTCATTAAATTATGTCCAACAGAGTTCGATTGCATGTTCGCTTTGAGGTAAATATTATGTTATTAATTTTTAAAAACGTCGAAATGGGCAAACCGAAAAATAGGTTCTTCATAAATAGGCTAAATTACAATTGCGGTTACTTAGAACACCAAATAAGGTATCATTTAGAGCTTATTAATCCCTTTGGGTTTATTTTCAGCAAGTGGGGTTCATTTTTGTTGCTACTCATTTAAAACCAAAAATGGGTACTAATGGAAATCTAAATTTTTTCTGTAAAGAAGTTTTTCTTGTATTTGAGATTTTAACCTCTAATGTCAGCGGGAATTCAAATATTTAAAGATTTAAAAATTAGTTAGATTCTTCTTAAATAATCTTCATAGTCTGTAATCACTTCGAATATTAATTAGACATTAATAATATACATGTTATTATGCAATTCAGTAGAGAACTAAACAACTTGCTAAAGATGACTGTTTATTTAAAATATTGTTAATAAGAATAACAATAGCAAGTTTTTGCCACACTGTTTTGATGAATTATAAGCACTTAGAAAACTACAACATGATTTAGCAGAAAAAATAATTTTTTTCTGATGGAAAACGCTAAATTTTGAAATTTGTTCATAATATTGTTATCAACTATAAAAATATTTAACATTTATATTTTTTGCAGCTATTTATTATAATTTGGAATTAATATGAAAGTTAGGTAATGAGAAAAACATCTTCGAAAAAAATAAAATAACACAATTTTTTTATTGGAATATTTATAATAGTGGTAATTGTTAACTAATGGTTATTTTCCATTCTTAATACTACTTCTACAAGAGATTTAGGCATTTTTAATCAAGATAAAGTTTTTTTTTTGTGGTTGAACACCGTATGAAAGTAATTCTTTATAACAATTAACCTAAATATTAAACCTAATATTCATGTTATTGAAGTGTATCTACAATAATTATGATAGATAGAAACTTCTCTGAAGTCTTTTCTTCGGAGAAAAAATAATGGTAAAATGTCCAATTTTGACGATCTATCTGTTTAAATAATAAATTTCACAGAGCGAAATTGAAAAATCGGGCCCAATGACGTTCTGCAGGATTTAATTCTGAGCATTAAAAAAAACATCAAAATTGGCCAAGAATTGTAGTCTGCAGTAGATTATGAACAGTATATTCCCAGTTCCTGATGCCGATGGGACTGATCGGATTATTTCGTGCAATGATTAAATACGCTTGCCATTGACAACAGCGCCATCTGACCCGCGAATACATATCGCGAAGTTATTGGACCAATGTTTATGAAAAATCGTTATCGTAACTAATAGTAGGTTCTACGAATCGACAAAAAAAAGAAGTATTAGATAGACAGACAGACAAACAAACAGGCAGAGAGAGAGAGAGAGAGTAGAAAGAGAGTTCCGATCAAGTTTAGATACTTGAAGTGTTGACGTGCAGTGCTTTGCTGAAAAGAGTCTATTTTTGTGGATATAGCTGTCTTCGAATGTTTTAATCAAGTGAGCGACCTAGTATCTGGAACGATTATTCAAGACAAAGCTCTCCTTTTAAACGAGATGCTCAGCGGCCCGTAAACGTTTAAAGGACTTAAGCAGCTAAAACATTTATTTAACGCGTATCAATAAAGTTTCTGCCTCAATTCCGTGAAATATTCAGTTGACCCTTGTCTACGTGTTAGAACAAATATTTTTTTACCATGCATTAAAATCCACCGGAAACAGTTTATACGCCCTCACTGTTTACATCCGAAACTGGCTATAATGAGTTCGTTCCCACCCACCGCCAGCCCCAAAATCGGCGCTATAGAAGAGTAACACTGTACTTGAAATTTAAGCAAAAATTAATGTTATTAATATTAATTATGAGAAAAGCAATATGGGCACTCACCTTTGGATAATGAATGGGGATGACTGATGTGTATTGGAACGAAATGCTGCCTGGATACCCATAAAAGGGGATGCTCATTATTGGTGTATTCTTGTCGTCGAAGTAGCCGAAGGCCAATTTCGTACCACTCGGAGAGAACCATAGTGCCTTGTTAGAGCTGAATACCTCCTCTGAAAAGGATGGACGTCATATATAGTTTTAGATCAATGCCAAACAAGCAATATAGAACACTTCATTAAATTTCGATAGTTTTTTATTGCTAAGAAAAACAATATTTCACTTATTAAAAATAGAAACAACCCGGATTTTACAATCATACAGAAAATCACTTGAATGAATAAGAGAAGTTTACTGCTGTATTCAATATTTGATTCAAACTCTGTAAAAATGGTATAAATAAAAAAGCCCCTATCCTCTCAATATGAAAGAAAGAAATTGGTTTCACTTCCAGGTCAAATATCATTCAATTTCCACCCTTCATTCGGAAGCTTTCAAATTAAAAAATTATTCGATATTTTGTGTGAGGAACGGGTTTCCCTCAGTATTTTTAAAATTCGTTCGAAGCTCTGTAAAAGGATTGCTACAAAATACCAATTTCGAAATTTTTTAGATTTCCGGAATTTTCTCTAACGGGTATAAAAATAACCTTACCCAAGTATAAGGTATTAAAGTATTAATAATCTCCTAAGTTGGGAAGAATCATAATTTTATTGCAAAAAAAAGTTTGTTTCAAAACTTATATTAAAAACGTTTAGTGATAACAGTCCTACATAATTTTATAAGAGGTCATCCACAAATTACGTGAGACGATTTAGAGGGCGGGGGTTTGGTAAAATCTTAGTATTTATAGAGCGCTGTTCGGCGGAACATTTAAAAGAATAGCAGCAAAAATACCTGATTTCCTAACTAAAGAGGTGAATTTTCAAACAAGAAGATTAATTTTCTACCAATAAAGGGGCATTTTTAACAAAATAATGCAGTTTTAACTAAAAAGAGTAAATATGAATTAAAAAGATTGATTTTGAGAAAAGAGAATTTTCAATAGAATAGTTAAATTTTCAACTCGCGAGATAAATTTTCAACGAAGAAGATTAGTTTTCTACCAAAAACACAAATTTTCAACAAAATACAGGAACTTCCAAATAGTCCAGGCGTTAGGTAGTTTTACCTTGCATTAAATCCGGAAAAGTTAGTGACAACTATGTTCAACTTTGTTGATAGCTTTCACATCAAAATAAATCAAATTCGAGCTATTCCTATATTGCCTTTTACATTTTCTGCTATTGGAATGAAAAAAATTCGGCTATTAAAAATGTATGTTTCATATTTTTGTTACGGAATATATAACCTTCAAAAAAAATACCCATAGTATCTTGTGTATTTTAGGTAGGTGGTAACGTGTCCGACTTCTGTTTCTTGAACATCCATGAAATTGTACGAAGTTTGAGCTGTTTACTGTTTCGTGTCTAAAATTCCCGGCCTAATTGGAATATCACAACTGCATCAATTGCAAAATTCATCGCTACCCATGCAGAAATTATCTGGCCCCTATCGGGACCAGACCAGTCCGGTTCGGGTCCCAATCAGGAATCCTGGCCGGTACCAGATCGCGGATGAAACACACGCCCAAATCGGGGCCAGGTCGGAAAACCCGATCGGTATACAATCAGTCTCAATATAATCCATTCGTGAATTTCAAGACTTGAGATTTAATATAAGTAAACTCGAAACTATCGAATGGTCCTCTCCTTTCGAAGGCAACCTTAATATTTTGAATTTCCAATTAAGTTATTTTCATTTAAAATTAAAGTATGACATGTACGAAAAGAAGAGGTTTCAGACTACAAAATTTAATTATGCTTCTGACATACGTAAGATTATTGTAGATGGTATCAGTTTCGAGGAAAAGGTTAATTTTTTATGAAAAAATGGATGATAACCAATATTATTTAAATTAACAATTTTAATTTCTTGAAAAAAATTTTCTCTATAAAACTTCTTAACAAATTAGAAAAACTTTTTTCGCAAAAAGATTCGCTACAACTTGACATTTTCGAATGCTTCCAAAGAAAATCAGCGGGAAATAACCTATGATTTACGATTTATTATCATTTTACTGTAAAGAAGTTCAATTTTCTGTCAATTGAATTACTTCTTGAGAAGTTCCAGAACGTGGTTGTAGATTGTTAATTATTAATTTCGACTTAATGGACATTTTTATAAATTGAAATGTCATTGTTTATAATAAAAAACAAAAATAACTTTGTTCAGAATTTTAAACATCGCGCGAAACCAATTAGATGCCGAATTCGACGCATGCGCATTTGAATAACTAGCTTTTGTTGGAATCCCTACACAATTAGCATTTTGCATTTTGACTGTGCTACTTGATTCTGAAATTTATGTTATGAAAATTTGTCCTTAATGTATGTCTGTAATGAATTTATTATTAATACAGAATCAAAGTTTCAATAACAGAATCGATCGTATCACATATTTTATTCTCATAATCTAAGAACATTACAATTTTGTGCATACTGCAATCCATTTCTTGTCAATAGATTTGATAATTCTAACTCTACATTAAATCGAAAAAACTTGAGTTCTTAAATAATTATTGAATACAAAAGAACTTGATAAATTTCATCATATAATAATATTTGACTCATCTAATGGTAAATATACTAATTTTACCTGAAACAATTTAATTAATTATTAATGTATTTGAGGTTAGGTTTCAATGAGTCCACAGAGTGTAATTACTTATACTAATTTTCCTCGTGCAGGTTTCGAGGTATACTGGCTGGTGTTTGGTGCATCCGAACACGTGGCTTACTCGCATTATGCATTTTTAATCATTGATAGAATATTATAAACGAGTAGTATGTAAACAAACTTCACTGCACTATCAGAAAACATCAAGCAGCACTAGTTCTGCGAGTGCATAGAGATGGCGTTTCAGTAGGGAATTGGTCTGGCACAGTTGGTCCGAGGTATGGGCCACAGAGTTCTACCGATCAGGGCCAGATCGGGAAATTCAATCGGGACCAGATCGGTATTAAGTTTGAAATCGGGCGATTTCTGCAGGGGTCGGTGGGTTCTTACAAATTTTCGTAAACTTACTCCCATACACGAAGGTCCTTTTATTTACATCCAATAGAGATATAAAAATCGATCGATTTTTTTTTACATTGTAGTACTTGTTGGTATAATTCATCCGGCTATAACTCTAAAACTATTCAATTTAGAGAAAAATATTTTTCATGAAATTTGCACCTTTTTTTCGAGATCGTGGAGCGAGCCGCCCTTTTATTTTTGTGCAAATTTAGTATGTTCTTAAAACTCCAAAATGAACAAAAATGGACACTAACTAACTTTTCCGGATTGAATGCAAGATATACCTCGTTTCAGCTCCCCAGCGCCTGGACTAAAATAAGTAGTTGAATTTTTGAACATGAACCGAAAAAGAAGAATGAAATTTTCAGTTGAAAAAATTAATTTTCAACCAAGGAAAAAGGAGTTTTCGATCGAAATTATTACTGATTACCTTCGATTAAAAGAAATTAATTCTCAACTAGAAACGTAATAGTTAATATTTCCACTAAAAAATATATTAATTTTCAATGAAAAACAGTTGAACTAAACCAAAAAATAGAAATGATAAACAAACTACTTAAATTCTCAAATAAATCATATTGATTTTCTCACCAAAAGGAGTAATTTTCAACAAAAAAGTCCAATTTTCAAGCAAAAAAGATTTCTCTGTCAATAAAAAAAAAACAAATTTCAACTAAAATGTTAAATTTTCAAGCTCAAAATACGAATTGCCTACAAAAAAGTCGAAAATTCAACCTCAAAATATAAATTTGTAACAAAAAAATTAATTTTAAACAAAATTGTTGAACTTTGAAGCCAAAAACTGATTTTTCTACAAAAACTTATATTTTAAACCCACAAATATAACTTTTCTACTAAAATGATTAAATTTTCAACTCATAAAAAAGCAAGTGTTCAATCAAATGTGACGCGATCCGAGAAAAGGGATCTATTAGGGAAAAAATCGATTTTTGGATTATAATAGATTCTATCATTTATTTTACTAATCTTTTTGAGGGTGCAATCAGAAATGTTATCTGTATTATTTCACAAAATATAAATGATAAAAAAAGAGTCCTTGAACGCGGGAACAGCGGGGGAGATTTCTTCAATCGCTCATCCTGTATAATTTCACTTTTGCCTAATATTCAATAAAAGAAAAATCTTCTGTTGATCTTGCTGAATAAAAATTTGAATTTTTAACAACAAAATTAATTTTTTTACCAAATAGTTCAATTAATTATTAACCCAAAAAGACAAATTTTTAACATAAAAGTTTACTGTTTCATAATAAAATAGTGACTTTGAACAAAATTGCAGAATTATAAACAAAATAATAAATTTAACTTCAACTTCAGGTTAATAGAAAATTTCTTGACTCTTTCAGGTTTTTCTTGACATACCTGACTTTCTCCGACCAGTTTTAAATTATATGAATTTCGTTATCTTTATAAAATTCCTTGACCTACTTGCTGTCAAATTTCCCCTCGCTGAAGAGCCCTGACCTATAGCAGCCCTGTAAATTGTATTGTATGTATTTTCAAAACCTACACAGCAACAGGATAACCGTAGGAAGCCCTTAGGATATCCTACAATTTTTCAGAATATCTCACCTAAAAACATCAAAATAGTGCGCGCGTCAATAGTTCGCTACTGGCGGGTCGCTGGCCAGATTTCGCGTGTCCACAACACCGCGGAGAATTTTTCCCCTTATTTAGAAAGGAATCAGGAAGGGTGAGCGGAAGTGCGGAAAAAAGAGTTCGCGCGCCGCATTTTTGAAATGAACCTCGTGGACGGAGTGGTGCAGAGATTTAAATTTATAAAAGTCTTGCGTGAGAACACCGACCGGATCAACAAAATCGACTTCTTGAACAGTGGAGAGCTCCTCATTTCGAGCTCCGAAGATGATCAGATTGTCATATGTGACTACGAAAAGGGCAGCCAGGTTCGAACAGTTAACTCCAAGAAGCACGGAGTGACCACGACCTGATAAACTTTACACACGCCAAGAACACTGCGATTCACATCAGCACGAAAGTCGAAGAAATAATTCGATATTCAAGTCTTCACGACATAAAGTACACTTGAACGTGCGGACGTTCTCGGCATTGGCCTTGG
Organism: Belonocnema kinseyi; assembly: GCF_010883055.1. Lineage (NCBI taxonomy): Eukaryota > Metazoa > Arthropoda > Insecta > Hymenoptera > Cynipidae > Belonocnema > Belonocnema kinseyi. The sequence goes on along the minus strand of NC_046665.1, from coordinate 80,016,363 downwards.
CACAAATTGAGGCCCTCCGAACGTAAATAAACAGGGGCGACTGAATCATTTTTGTTGGATTGCGAGGCATGTCGTAACCTGATACAACTAATAAACGGGAAGTGGGGCCCTACTGTTTTCCTCGCTTGAATGAACACGTTCTTCCATACCACGGATCTCCTACATAATTGAATCAGGATATCCATAGAACATGCTCTGGATATTCAAGGATATTTTGAGGACGTCATGGGGATATCAAGATTTCCTCTCTTCAAGATATCCTAAAAATAATCTAAGGATATCTTTAGAACGTCAGCAGGATATCCCGGAATATTATCAGGATATATTGCCGACATACGATGCTGTGCGGGAAGCTTCCTTTTGAAAATATTCAATTTTGAGGCAATAAATTTCAAAGCTTATAAGCTTGCAAGTTCACAGCATAAGATTCTGAAGCAATTTCGGCATTGAAATTAGCGTTTTATGAAATAAAATAAGTAAGGGGGAACCATAAAATGAATGATTAATATGCAATTTCCTGAGTAAATCTTAAGCAATTTGTGGTCGAGTTTCTTCTGATCCCTTTTACAACAGAATTGCTATTTGATATACAGTTTTCTCCGAGTTATTGAGCCACACATATAAGACTCTTCAGAGCCGATGCTAAAATTAAATTGCAAAGATGCGACGGAAGCAGCGCGTCTTGACTTCTTCGAGTCCCAGCGGAAAGCAACAAGGGGTGAGTCAGGGTTGTGTACACTTTCGAAAGGGGTTGATAGAGAGAATTTAGAGAAAAGGCGTGGGAGAAAACTGACGCGACTCTGGCTTCTTCTCCCGCATGTAGTAACAAAGCATTCGACCAAAATGGCAAGTAGTATTATGAAACTTGACAGAAGTGAAAAATAAAGAATTTCAGCTTTCCCGCATGGAACTTTCCTTTTCTACTCAAGAATTTCTCTTCCTCAAAACTTTGGGCAGAAATTGCATCGTCGAAAAAAATTTGTTTTCTCTCTCGCATTAGGAAAACTAATTTCGAATAAGAATATTTTTTTAAATGTGTTGAATTAAGAATTCTTTCAAGATTTTAAAAAACTGGGCATATTATTTTTTTCGGATTTATTGGGAACAAAACAAAATTGTTGGTTCTAAATTTAATTATTATACACAAATTGAATTGACGACAAAAACATGAAATATATGGATTTTAGAAAATAAATTATTAATTTTTTTTATATTTCTGCACAAAAATTACTTTTTTTTCTCTACTAGGTGATACTTTATCATAAAAATATCTCATCCGATATTTTTTGGCAAGTTATATTTCCAGTCATATCCAGTGTCGAGTTAAAAATTTATAGAATTCTGATATATTTTATTCTTGCTACTAAAGTTCGATCTTTGGGTATTCTGTTTTTCGTTTTGCTATAATAACTAATCCGGAAGGTATCAAGTTCGAAATGTTTAATTGTTCTATTGAAATTAAATTAAAAATTCTATTACTATTTTGTTTTTAGGTCATATTTAACTAAAAAATGTAATTTTTATTGTTTATGTAAGAAATGCGATTTTCTTTCAATTTTTAAATTCTGGAAAATGTTAGTTGGACATTTTAATTTGTAATGTCATGGTTTTTGAGAACTATGCATTTTTATGAGTTAGAATTTGTAAAAAAAACTCTGATGTTGACAATTCTTTATATATCTACTATTTTAGTACTATTTACTATTACTATTACTAATAATTTGCCGAACTCGAAGATTTCGAAATTGTCTTTATTCAGTTTTGAAGGTTTTAAATTCAGAACTGTTTAATAACACACAATAATTCTCTGATGACTCCGTTTACTAAAATTTCAAGAAATTATGTATCCAATAAAGAACAATAAGTATACAATTGCGTTCTGGATATTGGTTATTTCATTAAGAATTTCTATAATAGAATAGGCTAAAATGAATCCTTTAGATGACTACATGTAGCTGCTACGAGACAATAAAGACACGCTGAATCTGAAGGTATCATTTTAGACTACAACAAAAACAATTTTTTAACAGTATCTAGTAAGTGTACTAGTAGTGTATGGCCTTACACGAAGGCACTCGCACATATAATTATAACAAATTGATGTAGTAATTACAATCTAATAGTTATATCTTTATTTTTATGCTTAGCACTAAGTTCGGTCGATCTCAAAGTTAGAGAATAAATATTCGTAAAAACCAAATTATTCATATTAAAATTTTAAAACCATACTTTGAAAAATCATATTTATATCAGATTATTGGCGAAAACGCGAAAGATATTTCTGATGATTGTCGTTATTATCTTTATACGATCTTCTGATTGAATGGCGCATTTTATTTATTTCTCAGTCGATATCCATGCCATGTATGGTTCACGAAATATTTTTTTTATTGTGTGCATTTATATGTGCATTGCTCATGGTATATTATTGGGACGTTTTTATTATTTCTAATTTATCCCCTACTGTTGAAAAATGTCAACGCACCATTGAGAACACATTTCAGTTTTATTGTTTTTTCGTGGTAATTTTGGTTCGAAAAGTATTGTGCATAGATTGAAAAGTTTTTTGTGATTTATACTAAATTTTCTATGTGATCTCTAGTTAACATTTTACAATACGGTCTGAGCGACGATGACTCTTTTGATCATTAATACTTTTTGTAGATTACATTTTTGTTTTAAATTCTAAGAAATTTGTTACTAAACCATTAACGTCGTCTTCAAGTTCAAATTGATTAATAGATAACGTTTTCAATTAAAATTTTTGTATTTGGTTTTTATTGAAGAAATTTATGATTGTTCGATATTTATAATTGCAAATAAAATCTTACAATTTTTAACTCCTTAAATTAGAAAAAAAATAATTTAAACATTTTAATTGAAAATTGTACAAATACGAGGGTGGATTGATAAGTTTCCGGCCTGACCAAGAGATGGCGCCACTAGGCCTACCTTGAGGTGGCGTTCCATAGTACCATCCTTAGATAGCTTGTA